>NC_138177.1:156934791-157332575 GCF_964165515.1 Mesoplodon bidens
TGTGGAGTCTTAACCGCTGGACCACCAGGGAAGTCCCTATAGGCGTTTCTGAAGGAGATGAGAAACGCTCTGTGGTCAGTTAAAATACAAAGTTGAGGGCTTCCCTGGTGGCTCAGTGGTTGGGGGTCCGCCTGCCGATGCGCGGGTTCGTGCCTCGGTCCGGGAGGATCCTGCGTGCTGCAGAGCGGCTGGGCCCGTGAGCCGTGGCCGCTGAGCCTGTGCGTCCGGGGCCCGTGCTCCGCAACGGGAGAGGCCACAACACTGAAAGGCCCGCGTACTGCAAAAAAAAAAAAAAAAAAAAAAAAAAAAAGTTGGGTTAAACAAAATATGTGTCTTTAAATCAGGACTTCTGTGAAAATTTAAAGTTGAGTCAAACAAGGTTAAGATAAGAACTTCTTTACAGCAGGGCCTGTCTGGGCCTTTACTTGCTGATGAGTGTCATCTACGCTGGCATTTCCATAGCTAACTTGACCCTGGATATCTTTCTGGTGGAACCTCTTCATGGGGCCAGTTTTCCAAGCAAGGTATCTTGGGAAAAGCCAGACTAGGAGATCTCGTAGATGCCTTTCTGCTTGGAGGTTCTGAGATATTCCATCCAAGTAACAAATTCAGCTTCTGCTGCCCCCTCGCAATTCCAGGGCTCAGTTTTCCAGTCCATTTCCCCTGCCACTGTCCCACGCTGGGCCTTTATTCTCTCTCACTTGAACTACTCCAACAGCCTCTCAGCTGCCGCCTCTTTGCCTCTGCTCCGCCCTCTGCAGCCTGGCAGACCTATCCCTTCTAGCTTTGCTGCTCTGAGCACGTCGTTCCCCGGCTCACGGGCTCACATCCCACTGCCCCACCCAGCCCTCCTAACCTGGCTTCTCTGACCACGATATCTGTCCCTTTCCCCTCATATACTCAAGCAACACGTGAGCCCGCATGAGGTGCCAGGACCTCCATTCGAAGGAGACCCGGCCTTCGCCTGCCCGGGGGAGTCCTGGAGGGGAGTGGGAGTGGGGGAGGAGGCAATGGGGAGACAGGGAGAGGGCAGTGCGAAGGCTCCCCCGCCATGCCTTCTTAGATGGGGTAAAATCAAGGGGAGCAGATGCTGCCCCTGGTGGAAAGACCAGTGCTCGGGGCCCACGCTCCCCCATCTCCATGGCAACCAGTATGTGAGGCCTAAATGATGGAGTTGGCGGCCAGGAGTCTGGGGTCTCACCCCTTTTCCCCTGGAACTTGTTCCCTGAGGGCTCCTAGGCCCTGACTCTGGCACTTATACTTCCCTCCTTCCTCTCTCTTCGTGCACTCTCTGCCCTCCTTTCTTCCTGCATTTATCCATCAGCACATAATTACTGAGCCTCTCCAAGTGTGGTTCTTCGACTTGAAGACCCTGTGTAAGACTAGTCTCTGGATTTCAGCCGAGCATTTATCAGGGGCTCCCATGACACATGGCAAACAGAGCAATTATAATGGAGCCCATTTATTGCATCCCTACCATGTTCCAGGCCTCTTTCATATATAGCATTTTATTTACTCATAAATCATAAAATGTCAGAGCTAGAAGGGGTCTCAGGGACTATCACTCCAGTGGCTTTCAAACTTGCTCTGTGTGATGAACTTTTTTTTCCTAAGTGAAACTTTTCTGCAGAAGCTGTATGTACAAAGCAATAAAAGAGGTTCTACTTTGGTTGCAGCGAGGTTGCAAAGAGCTCACATCTTTGCACCTTGGCCTCCTCTTTGCCTGTAGGGGATGCTAAGGCCCATGGAAAACCACTGGAAAGCCACTGACTTAGCCCCAGCCCTCCTCATTCATGGAAGAGACCCAAGGCTCAGAGAAAGGAAGGTACTTCCAAGGTTACACAGTGAGTGAAGGCTGTCTGGATTTGGCTTTGCATCTCCTGACCCACAGTATGTATATTTCATGTTTCTCCACCCTGTCTGGGGCTATGCACTTGTGTGAGCAAAGCTCTGGCAGCTTCTGTCTGGCTGCAGAGGCAGAAGCCAGGCCTTCTGCTTTCACTGAGACCTAGTCGTGTGCAAGATGCAGAGATGCCGTGGAGCAGCTTGTGTGGGCAGCTCCTGCAGGTGCCATCGGGAGTGGCCAGATGTGTGGGCACCAGATGCCCTCACAGGGCAGCCTAGCCTCTTGTGCTGTTGAGATCCACCCGATACAGGGCTACAGCAACTCTGAACATTTCTAGCACCTCCTGGGAGACAAGCCCCCCTCACCTTCTTAGCATAAGCATGCTCCCTTTATGCAAGAATGGGAAATAGCTGCTCTTTGCCCTGGAAGTAGCTGACGCTGGGGAGCCTTTGGTCATTGGGAAGTCCAGATTCCCAGCACCTTACCCGGGGGGAGGTCCATGCAGCAGAAGCTGCCATCACCAACTTGAGCTGCTGTGTTCCCCAGGCTCCTCCGGAGAAACGTCCTCTGGCTGTGCGTGTTCAGAGGAGAGTGCGGAGAGTGTCAGAATAGCAGTGGGGTGGATACTTTGCCCATCTCATGGAAACAGATTTCTTCTCAGGCTCATCCAAAGGGTGTTCACACCACTTATATGGGAGGAGGGAAGGATAGCCAGACCTGCTTCTGCTACAAGACTGACACTTGTTTGGGTAAAGTCAGATTTGAGACTAGCTATAGAGATGGGGACGTTTGTGGTTGAAAGGGTGGAGCAGCTGATGGAGACAGTGATGGGGAGGTGACAAGCATTCCTTGCTTACTCCATAAACAGGACCCAAGAAGCTTCTGTGTGCCAGACGCTGCCAGGCACCAGGAACAAAGATAGACACAACTGCTTCCTTCAAGGGGCTTCCTTGAAGCTCTCCCTGACCCCAGGTCCAGGTCAAGACCCCTGTTATTTGCTCTTGGGAACCCCTGTGCATTTCCTGTATAGCACATGCAATAGTGTGTAATTAGGTATTTGTGCGATTATCTGGCTTCTGCTTGTGTCTACCTCTAAATCACAAGCTTTGCTCACTACTGTATCCTCAGGCCAAGTACAGTGCCTGGCACATACTAGGTACTCGTAAGATATTTATTGGATGAATAAAAAGAGAGTCACTTTTGGTAATCAGAGTATGGGCTCCCTTCAAGGTCCCAGAATTTCCCCTTTAGAGTAAAGATTGTATACCCACAGATCAGCCACTGCCCATGGCTGGTCAGGGGCAGGCAAGTGAAGACACTGTTGGCTTAAGGGATATAAAATGCTTGAATGCCGATGGGTGGGGTGGGGTGAATTTGATGACAGAGCTGTGGGGTAGGTGGACAGCAGAGAGGAGAGAGCTGTGGGTCTTATCAAATGGAATCCCTGGCTTTTCTTCTGCCCCCAGTCAGATCCTTAGCGAGACAGATTCAGGGGCGGGAAGAGGAGGTGCACATGTCAGGAAGCTGTGGCAAGTTATCCTGCTCATTTGGACTTAAAGGGAAGGTTGGAGAAACTGAGGTCTCAAGCCAGTAGATCATGTCCCGTTGCCATCCAGATTCTTGGATGGGGCATCGGATGGGCACCATAGCCATTATAGCAGGTGGCAAGAAATCCTCCTGTGCTGTGAAGAGAGCCTAGAGGCATTCCAGAAGCTGGGCTGGGGAATCTCTTACCTCAGGAGCCTGCAGGGAAGCCTATTGTGAGGGTGGGTGTGGAGCGGGAGTGGGGGAGTCTTCCTCAGGGGGTTCTTGGCAGTGACTTCCTAACCCTGGAAGCTCAAGGAAGCATTGAGACAGACACTTTGAGAGGAAGGGTGACACCTGGATATTACACACTGTAATGGAACCAGCCAAGTGGTAAATGTAGCTTTTAAATAGGTTTTGTGTTCCCCATTAACTGCCCTGATGTTGATTAGCCCTGACAGCCAAGGTGAAGGGACTGGTCAGCAAATTTCCCCTGTCAAGGCCTACTGCTCTGGGGGGCTGCAAGAGCTCGGCCTCCCCTTTTGGCTACATACTGGAAGTTGCAAAGACATGCTGGTGGGGAGTGTGATGGGGGTGCTTTCTGGAAGGAATCTGGTGGGCAAGCTTGTCTCCAGGCTCCTATTCTCTTTTCACTCCTTTGCCTACCCCTGTACCATAAGTATGGTTGACCATGGAGATTGGGGGATATTTAAAGGATGACTTCCCTTTAATATATAGGTGTGGAAAAGGGGCCACAGCAAAGAAGGAGCCGCTTGGTCTGGAGGTGCCCTGGGAACAAATCACCATCTGGAGTTTGAAGCACTTGAATGGCCACTGGTTCTGATCTATTTAATGGCCTTCTGTAGATGCATCTTCAGACTTGGTTCTGAAGACATGTAGGTCCACACTCAAGAGTCAAGGAGGACACATGGAGGTCATCTAAAAGCCCAGGACCATCCCATCAGGATGACAGCCTTCCTAAAGCAAGGACTATGACAGCAACCATGGGAGATTCCAGAAACCTGGTAAGTCCCAGGCTTGTCTACCCTCCTGGAGAAGCAGAAGAGGTTATAATAAAGGAAACCGTGGGATTGCCCTTGGGAAGAAAGAGACAGGAGGAGCTGGGGAGACTGACTCCTATCTGATCAGGGTTCATAGGTATGTTGGTGGCTCCAGAAGATGGAGGAAGCAAGATGTGTCCTTGGGCTTTTCAGAAAGAAAGAATTCAGGGAAAGTTGATCAGGGGCAGAAGAGTAACCCCAGGATTTTAACCCCAGGGTGTCGAGCCTAGAGGAATGGGAGGGGTTTGGTGGGGATATGTTTCTCAGCTTTCTACTGTTATCATATATTCTTGAAGGAGTTTTTTGTCAGCTGATTTCATATATATATTGCTCAGGTCAGGCCCCAGGTCCAAAGTATATGAACAAAGGAAAAATATCCCCTTTACGTGCCTTCTTCTGGGTGAACTGCTTTTGCTCAGCCCTGGACTGGAGGAGGCGAGGTTGTAAAGTCGGGGAAGTTTTTCATCGGCAGCTCCCAACTACTTCTGCAGCTGTCTCTGTGGGCTGCCTGCCTCTGCCTCACAATCCTTCACCCCATTGCTCTCGCAATGTCCATTCTCTCCACCACCGAGATGAAACCTCTGAGAATTCTTTCTAATGGTTAGAGGACAAAGCTGAGTTTTAACTCTATTCTGTCTGACTCCGTGCTCATGCTCTTTCAATCACCCCACATAGTTTTCACATAAAAATGCTCATCATAGCACAGTCTATGAAATAAAAAACTGAAAATAACCTAAATGTTCAACAATTAGGGGGGTTGTTTAGTAAATCATGATGCATCCCTTTGTTAGAACATTATACAGACATTAAAAGTGATCATTACAGAGACTGGGTAGCAACTTGGGGAAAGGTTTATGATAAGACACTAAGGGAAAATACAGTGCAAGTACTACAACTGCCTTAATTACAATGATGGAAAATATGTCAGTGTGTCAACAAGGGCTGGCAGATAATATGCAGGACTAGGGGCAAAAAATGACTGTTAGGGTGGAGGAAGGATGGATTTTTTTTTTCTTTTAAAATGATTTGCTTCTCTTTTATTCTTTTTTGCTTAGTCTTTTTTTTTTTTACTTTGAGATGATGTTTCAGTGTTGGTGTAGAGCATACAGAATATAAGATTAGACAAGGTCAGACTCTGAGAAGCCCCCTAGACTGGGGACTCTGATTCCTTCGTATTAAGGGGCCTCATTCAGACAGAAAGCCTCTATATTGTGGTCAAGAGTATGAGTGTTGCAGTGAGATAGGCATGGATCAGAATCCAGTTCTATTACTAGTAGCTATATAACCCTGAGCCTGACCAAGAGCAAGCACCCCTAACGTTGCAAAAGTTCAGGGTCAATGCAATCAGGTATAGAAGATAAAGTTCTCAATACATTTTAATTCCACAGAATGTCTTACCAACCCCTCCTCCATCATCCATCTTCCGTGTTAAGTGTTTTAATTTCCCTAGTCTCTTCCAAAGCAAAACCTAATGTTTAAGGGGATGGGGAAGGGAAGGAAAGGAGGGCTGGCTCATCTGTTGTCCATGGTCCTGAATCATTGTTGCACATACGTGCAGTAGGTGGTTATTTCTTTGAGAAGTTGGAGGGGGCTGATGTTCCCCCTGCCCTACTCCATTCCTCCCTGAAACTAGGTTTATGATAACAACTTCAGCATGGTCTTCATCAGTGAGAGAACTGAAAACATTGGGTTTTCTGGAGCTGGGAGGAAAGGGAATTAGAACAAGTTACAGGTTGGGGCCAGGGAAGGTGGTTGACACGTCAGCCCTGACTGAGTTACGATCCTGGTTAATGGCAGCAAGACATACCAGATATTGAGCAGGAAGCAAAAGTTTTAAGTCATAGTGGCCTTTGGAAGCATTGAAATCAGGAGTGAAAAACTAAAGGATCAACAGTTGGTGCTGGTGCCGCTTCCCTAATCTATACTTGCCACAGAATCTTGGTGTCTTTTATAAAGTGTAAAAAAATGGCTTTTTGGGCTTCCCTGGTGGCTCAGTGGTTGAGAGTCCACCTGCTGTTGCAGGGGACACGAGTTCGTGCCCCGGTCCTGGAGGATCCCACGTGCCGCGGAGCGGCTGGGCCTGTGAGCCATGGCCGCTGGGCCTGCGCGTCCGGAGCCTGTGCTCCGCAGCAGGAGAGGCCACAGTAGTGAGAGGCCCGCGTATCGCAAAAAAAAAAAAAAAAAAAAAAAAAAGGCTTTGATGATCTGTTCTACAGACTGTCTCCAAAATGTTGCCTGATAGCATCTAGCAAATAGCAACTCCGATAGGACGCAATCTCTGCCCACACTATCTCTGTCTCTGTCACATTCATTCTCTGTTTATCTGTTTTTCTCTGTGCTCAGGTAGTCTCTCTCTCTCTCTTCCTCCCTTCTCCCGCTCTCTCTCTTCAATCTACTTTTGCTTGTCACAAAAACACCATGTAATTTTCTTTAAAAATTAATTCTACCTTACAAAATATGTCTAAAATATTCAAGATGGAAAGAAGTTTCCTTTAAGAGTAGCTTGCATTAGAACTGTTTCTTCTAGCATAATCGAGTTAATGAGCACCCCCTTAGAATTTAATGCGAAGTAACTTTCACACTGGTGGTGAGCTTCAAAGATGGGTGAATAGATAACTAATAGCATGGTTCCCCTTGGCAACTAAGATAAACTTTGATCCTGATTGGCTAAAAACAGTCAAGGAAAGGATGGAATTAAGTCCAAACAGCCATATTGAGTGCTCTTTGAAGCAATGAGAAGAGAAGAAAGACAATAATGGAAGGGGGAAGAGGGTAGGGATGAATAGTGAACCTGAAGTTAGTTGCAGAAAATTGTCCTTTTGGACTATGGAATTTGGTCTGGACCTAAGTGGAGGAACTAGAAGGCAGGAGTGACACCCAATTCTAATAAAACCAAGAGCAAGCAAAAATTAGTTTCGGTGTGTTTGAATACAGAGGCTGGTTAATCCATGAGTTGCTGGTGCAGGCAATTAGATAGAGTTAAGTCTGTGTTGTTCATTAGCTCCAAAAACCAGAGCCCAAGGCAGAGCAAACACAACCCAGGAAGGCTGCTGACATAAGGGCATGTTCAAAGAAAATTTGCAATCCAGTCAGTCTTTGAAGGCTGTAGACTCTTTATATTTAATACCATTTTAATTCGTTCATTTTCTCCATACCTACTGCCTTCACCCAAGATTTTATCATGCCTCACCTGAGCTACTGCAATATCTTCCTAACTTGTTTCCACGTTGGCCAGAAGGCTTCTACTCACCACTCAAATCTAGTCACCCCATTGCCTGCTTAAATCTCTTCAAAGGGATAAGGATACTTAACATAACACAAGGATACATGATATAAACTCTCTAGTATTGAATGCAAGGCCCTTCATGATCTTACTCCAGTTCCCCTTGCCCACGAGCCACAAGTCCCATCTCTCCCTCCCCCTCCCCCAACATGCAGTCCATTATTAGACATTCTGAACAGCCCACTGTTCCACTCATTTTTGTATCATCCCCTCCCTTTTCTCTGGGTTAATCGTTCTGACTGAAATTCTCTCTCCTACCATTTTCCAACTACCTCATGTCCTTCAGGATTCAGGTAAGGATTACCCTTGCCTCTCCTAACCACCACCTCTTTCAGAGTCTTGGCTGATTGCCCTTACTATGTATTTCTCAAACACTCAACACATATCTCTATATTAACACCTATCACCTTGCCTTGTAACTGTTTATTTACCTGTCATTTTTTGTCTTTACTGTAGGCTCCTAGAGGGCAGGGACTGTGTCTTGTTTCTTGTGGCCCTCAAGTTCTTAGCATGGTACCTGGCATATGATAGGCACTGAGTAAATGCTTGTTGAATAAATGAACCCGAGATTTCCAAGCTGAAATTAATTATAGACAAGGTTGAAAGTGAGAAAGCATAAATCTGTCCCTCGACACTACGTTTGTTTAAGTCTTTCTTCAAATAGAATTTTCTCCTAATTTTAATACATAATTGGGGAGTTAATGTCACCAATATTTGTGAAATTTCATGCTTTCAATAGAAGGAAAATAGTCCCTGTGCACAAATGGCAACCATAAGTGAAATATGAATGGTGATAAGATGAAGTGCTTTGGGAGAATAGAGGAGAGAGAGGAGAGAGAGACAGACAGACAGAGATTGCTACTGAGCATGATGACAGAGAGGCCTTTTGTAGCAGTTAAGAATTGTCTACCCTGACCCCATGCTTTTAACGCACATGGTGCCCGCTCATGCACCACGACTGGTGACTAAAACGCTGAGTTTCTGGAACCTCAGCTCTAGCCATGGCAGTGAAACAGTATCTCGTTTTGTCTCACCCCTGTTCTCATCCCTGGTTTGTCCCAGTGTCTCTCTGGCTTCCGACTCTTCTGATTTGGTCTTTCCTCCTGGTTTCATGCTTGCTTAGAAGATATACTCTCTATGCTTGTTTTCTTGGAATCTCTTAATGTTCAGATCTGTCAGCTTCTCTCTGCTACAGGATGTTTTGGAGGACCCCTGAGATCTTACATGTGTTATCCGATTGGCTCCCTGCAGCAGGGGATAGGAGGGAAGTGAGCCTTAAAGGGTAATGGGAGCTTAATAAGCAGAAATGATGGACAAATCATAAACTTTTCCAAGGGAAAAGGGACAGAGTTAGTAAACACACGAGTGGGAGATCAGAGGTAGAGTGTTGATTTGGGCACTGTGTCTATTCCAACCACGGCTAGTGCTCTGTGAGAGAGTATGGTTTGAGGAGGGCAGTTGATGTGAGCAGAGCTGGGAGCATGGCCAGGGTCACAGATCAGGATGGCACACTAAGTAATGCCAGTCTCCATTTGAAGGTCATTTTAGGGGTTAAAATTGACAAGGGCAGCCAAGCGACAAAGACCAAGACCAAGAGGGAGGAGTGGTTGGCCTCAGGTAGGGATGTTCTGGGAGGCCTGAGACTGCCCCAACAGGTACATGGACAAACCTATGTTCACCCCAAAGCCTTCTGGACCTAAGTCTGGCATCTGAAAACTTCATGTGGAAGGGCCACGTCCACATTATTAAATGCTATCGAGACTTGAGTTCGAACAAGTCCTTGACTTGGACAATTTGGAAGACAAAGGAGGACTTTCGGAGAAGTGTTTGAGAGGAAGAAGAGTAATGACCCAAGTTACAGGAGGCTGGAAGAAAAGAACCGTGCTCCCTCCACAAGTGTGGCTTTGGAGGAAGGCGAGAACTAGGACAGTAGCTAGAGGGCTACACGGAAGCTTTTATGTTGTTATTTTAATCGTTATTGTTTGCATGTAAAAGGCTACCTGGATAGATGGTGTGCATCCATTTCTGGCCATGCACTCCTGAGGAAGGAACCCACCTTCACCAGGACCTCAGCACAGGTAGCACAGCCCAATGATGGGCAGGATGAAGGAACTTCCTGGGACTGTCATCTGAAAACTGGGCCCTTGGATCTGCTGGAGTCTGTGAAGACAGCAGGGCTCCTCTTTGTGTCCTTTGAACTATTGTCAGCATCCCCCCCAACTCAACACAAAGGATGCATTTACCTGTGATCACGCTGCACAAGGCTTGATGACTCAAACGGCAGATTTCTTTGCTTTTGGCTGGAAGTACAGCAACTCAGTATGGCAACATGAGTGAGCTCCTGTTGCTCTGAAGCTCTGATTGCCAGTTATAGATGTCTTTGATGAATAAAAAATGGGAACATGAATTAATTATTACTTATGAAATGCAGATTTTTTGGTAGACAAATATCTTTCACACTCTGCGGCCCATCGGGGAGGATCCTAAAACTAACGATGAGAAAGTGATGAGAAGGTTGGAGTTCATGGATCCAGGCACAATTTTGAAAACTCAACCCCATAATAAATGATGGCAATAGTCTCTCTGTCTCTGTCTCTCTCTCTCTGGGTTTCTGTCCAGCCTTTCTGTCTTCTGGACTCTAGGTTTCTAATTTTCTCTGTTTATGCCTGTCTCATTCTGTTCCTATCTCCAGCCTCCCTGATTTCTCCTTTCTCATCTGTCATAGTTTCTCGGGAATCATAACTGTTGTATCTCTCTCACGGCCTCTGCATCTCCTGGTTTCTCTGGTGTCATTTTTCTTGTGGTTCCTCTACCTACGTCTCCCTCCGTGCCTCTCTCTCCCTCCCTTCTCCTGCTTCTTCCCCTCCTCCTCCCTCATCTTCCTCTCTCCTCCCTCCCACCCTCCTTGGTCTACTCATGGTCCCGGTGACATTGTCTACCTCTTTCCTGCTATCTCCGTCTCCCTGGTTCTCAGTTTTTCTGTCCCCTCACCCCGTTTTATTTTCTCACTGCTCTCTGAACTCATCATGTTTTGGGGGTTTGCTTGTGGATGGTCTGTCTCTCCTACCCTGACCTCATTACTGGACCAGACAGGAGGCTCTATGAGAGCAGGGCTTTGCCTCACTCAAGGCTGTATTCTCAGCACCTAGAATAATGCCTGGCATACGGAGGGGGAGGTCAGTAAATATTTGTTAACTCACTGGGTTCTCTGTCCCAGGCCCCCGCTCTCACTTTTTTTGTCTGTCTATGTCTCTGTGACTCTTCACTCTTATGCTCTCTATCTCTGTCTCTAGCTCTTCTGGGCTTTCTAACTCTCTGTCATGGTCCTTCTTTCTCCCTAACTCTCGAATCTTTCTCATGGTCTCTGTATGACCTGGCATTTCCCTCCTGGTCTCTCTCCTGTCCCAGCAGCAGGAGATGGGGCTGCGGGCAGCCTGGGCCAGTGCAGAAACCAGGCTTCTGTCCCCAGCCCCTGCCTCGTGCACAGCCTGCTGCTTGGCCTCTCTCCAGGACCTTCCCACAGCAACCACAGAAAAGAGAAGGCCCCTTTGCTTGCTTGGAAGCCAGTCATGGTGGCCCCTGATAAGACAGATAAGGTTGTCTCTGATCTTCTTCCTCCTCCCTCCCTGCAGCTGCTTTGACTAGGCCAGAGCTTTGAAGAGCATCTTTGGACAGTGACTACAGGTGGCTGGTCCCTGGATGGGTTGCGGTATGGGGGCCCTTTTCTTGACAAGTTCTTGCCTGCTTCTGGTCTAAGTCATAGACAAACAACATTTTTCTTGGAACTAGCAGCTGCCTCTCTGGACCCATAACTCTTGTTGGCTTCAGCCAAACACACTGCAGGGGGCAAAATCCTTGGGAAGGTCAACTCTGGAGCAATGAAACCTTTTGGGATGAGGCTCCATGGCATCAGGATTAAGAGCATGGGTCACACAAACCGAGTTAAAATTCCAGTTAAGCCACTGACCTTATGTCTCAGTTTTCACATCTGTAAAATGGGAACATTGGCCTTTATCTTAGAGCGTGGTTAGTGGATTAAGTATTGTAATACCTGGCAAGCATAGTGTCTGGTCTGTGGTAAACGCTCTATAAACAGTAGCTATTAGAAATGGTGGCAGGCAGAGGGTACACACAGGAGTTTTTCTGCCGAAGAAAGGAGGCATGGGCGCTAGTCCTATGACAGCTGCGTGTATTTTCAGCAGTGATGCATTCAGAGTTGAAAAACTCTAAAGGGAGAAGGAGCCTTGGTTGGCCATCTGGTCCAGCCCTCTGCCTCAGGCAGATGACTTTGAAGACCACCTGGGGCAGGTGGAAGGTGTTCTCTCTTTCAGAAATTCCCCAGGGGCAGACACACCACAGTCTCCCTCCATCACCCATCTCTTTACTTCCTCGACAGTCAAGATGAGCTTCTGATGTTCCCATCTAAAGCCTCTTGCTCTCACCCTGGCCTGGTGGCTTGTGGCAAGCGCTCCACAGACCTGGAGAAGAGCCCTAGGCTGTCATTCAACACGGTGGCTCTTCAGACAGTGTCTCCCAGGCTGTGCTGTGACTTCAGATGGGAGCCTTCACAGTCTCCAAATTATAGGAAGTAAAAGATGACACGGAGTCTGCAGTGCAGAGCCAATAACTCACTCGAAAATAACTCCAACGCTTTTTCCAATTTCCAGGAAATTGACGAGTGTTTCCAAGACTCAGCCTTTACGCATGGCCTGGGCTGGGCCCCGCCTTCCATCTCCAGCACGCCTACTAAGCCTGCGAGCTCCACCTTATACCCTGAGCCCACTTCATCGAGGTTCTTCACCACCCCAGCCCACCTCCTTTGGCACTTTGACGTGGTCCCATGGATCTCAGCACCTGCAGATGATGGCAGAGAGGGAAGGAGGTTTGGGTGAAACTTGTTCCCGTCTTTGCTCCAGATGACTCACCACTTGCCTTAGCTTTTCTCTTCCCATAGTTACGTAATCCTGACTCCAGGATTAAAAATACTCCACTGACTACCCCGTCCATCTGTCATTCTCTCTCTTTCTCTCTCTCATATTTATACATATGATCTTACTTTAAAAATACTTCGGAAAGAGCATTTCCATCATTTACATTATATCAGAGATGGGTTTCCGCGTCAGCATTGGCTTCCTCCAGAACAGCAATCGTGGAGGAGTGAGATTTCCCTAAACCTCTAGGTCTGCAGTCCGTTTGGTGCCTTCACTTTCTCATAGGTTTGCCACAAAGGACCTGTCTCCGGAGCTGTCCAGCACTTCCTCAGGGCAGCTCCTCGGCCCGTCGCACAGCCTGGGCTGGCATTTACTACATGGGGTGTCTTTCTCACCAGCCTGGGAGTTAGAGGAGGTGGTGAGCTGTGTTGTCTGGCTAACTCAGGGTTCGGGTGATAGACAGCCTGAGTCCAGTCACCAGGAAGGGGGTCCTGCTACCTACTCTGCCCCCATGTCATGACCCAGCTCCCCTCGTCTCCATATGCCAAGAATCATCCCTGGATTGATGGAAAAAAAGTGCAAGGGTTGATTTCTGTTGTCTCTGTTATCATACAATCTGAGGACTCTCTAGAGCCAGAGGGGACCAACACTCTTGATTGAAAACTCACTCATTCATTCATTTGCTCATCTGATATACCAATTGGAGGGTTCACCATGTACTTGGTGGGTCAGACTTGCTAAGAGTTGCAGCCAAAGTAGGGGAGACAACTCGTGAAGACCAGAGAATTTAGTATCTTCACAGGACCTAGGTTCAAGTCTGGTCTCTGCTGGATGCCAGTTATGTGACAATCGTCAGAGCTCCCAGAGGCTCAGTGTCCCCATATGTGCCACAGACACTATGAATTCTGCCCCCTGGGGCTGGCACAGTGCTAATAGGAGTGGCAGTGCCTTGTAGGCAGCAATGCTGAGCAGAATGTATCATCATTCTGTGTGTGTGCTTTCAGAGCCCACAGGAACCTCCCTCATGAGCTTTGCCTCCGGCATCGCCTTCTCTGATCTACATTTCATGTGGGCCACTAGAGTGTTTGATCCAGAGTTTATACTCATCTTTCCGACTGGTCACAGCACCTAGTTTAAACTCCTCAGAATGACACTCAAGACCTGCCTCCCCCCATCCTCTCTGGACTGCATGACTGGCTGAATACGTCCTGCTCTTTCTGCTCTGTGTGCTTGTGGTTCAGTGATTAACTCTCTGTGTCCAGTTTCCTCAACCATAAAATGGGGCAAATGAGAGTACAGGCAGACCTGGAGACATCACAGCCTTGGTTCCAGACCACCACAATAAAGATAATATCAAAACAAAGAGAGTCACATGAAGTTTTTGGTTTCTCAGAGCATGTAAAAAAGTTAGCTTTACACTATAATGTAGCCTATTAAGTGTGCAATAATATTATGTCTAAAAAAAGGTACACACCTTGGAGTCATGCTCCCTGACTTCAAACTATACTACAAAGCTACAGTAATCAAAACAGTATGGTACTAGCACAAAAATAGACATACAGATTAATGGAACAGAATAGAGAACTCAGAAATAAACCCACGCACTTATGGTCAATTAATTTATGACAAAGGAGACAAGAATATACAATGGAGAAAAGACAGTCTCTTCAATAAGTGGTGCTCAGGAAATTGGAGAGTTACAGTAAAAAAAATGAAATTAGAACACTCTCTAACACAATATACAAAAAAATAAACAAACTAAACATGGATTAAAGACCTAAATGTGAGACTGGATACCATAAAACTCATAGAGGAAAACATAGGCAGAAGACTCTTTGACATAAATCACAGCATTATCGTTTTGGATCTGTCTCCTAAAGTAAAGGAAATAAAAGCAAAATTAAACAAATGGGACCTAATTAAACTCAAAAGCTTTTGTACAGCAAAGGAAACCATCAACAAAATGAAAAGACAACCTACTGAATGGGAGAAAATATTTGCAAGTGATATGACCAATAAGGGATTAATATCCAACATATATAAACAGTTCAGACAACTCAGCATCAAAAAAACAAACAACCCTAATTTCCTGGGAAATGCAGATGGTCAACAGGCACATGAAGTGATGCTCAACATCATTAATCATCAGAGAAATGCAAATCAAAACCACAATGAGATTATCACCTCACACCTGTCAGAATAGCTATCAACAAAATGGACACAAATAACAAATGTTGGCAAGGATGCGGAGAAAGGGAACCCCTGTACACTGCTGGCGGGGATGTGAATTGGTGCAACCGCTGTGGAAAAGAGTATGGAGATTTCTCAAAAAACTAGAAATAGAACTACCATATGACCCAGCAATTCCACTCCTGAGTATACATCTGAAAAGAACAAAAACACTAATTTGAAAAGATACATGAACCCGATGTTCATTGCAGCATTATTTACAATCACCAAGATATGGAAGCAACCTGTGTCCATCAACAGATGAATGGATAAAGAAGATGTGGTATATATATAAAATGGAACATTACTCAGCCATAAAAAAAGAATTAAATTTTGCCATTTGCAACAACAGAGGTGGACTTGGAGGGCATTATGCTAAGTGAAATAAGTCAGAGAGAGAAAGACAAATACTATATGATATTACTTATATGTGGAATCTAAAAAATACAGCAAACTAGTGAATATAAAAAAAAAGAAGCAGACTCACAGATATATATAACAAACTAATGGTTACCAGTTGGGGGGGGCAATATAGGGGTGGGGGAGTGGGAGGTACAAACTATTGTCTGTAAGATAGGATCAAGGATATATTGTATAACATGGGGAATATAGTTAATATTTTGAAATGAAGTAACTTTTAAAAATTGTGTAAAGTTTTAAAAAAATTATAAATAAATAAATAAATAAATAAAATAATGGATTGAGAAAACAATGTACATACCTTAATTAAAAAATGCTTTATTTCTAGCCAAAGCAAACTTGAGAAAGTAAAACAGAGCTGGAGGTATCAGGCTCCCAGACTTCAGACTATACTACAAAGCTACAGTAATCAAGACAGTATGGTACTGGCACAAAAACAGAAATACAGATCAATGGAACAGGATAGAAAGCCCAGAGATAAACCCACACACATATGGTTACCTTATTTTTGATAAAGGAGGTAAGAATATACAATGGAGAAAAGAAAGCCTCTTCAATAAGCGGTGCTGGGAAAACTGGACAGCTACATGTAAAAGAATGAAATTAGAGCACTCCCTAACACTATACACAAAAATAAACTCAAAATGGATTAAAGACCTAAATGTAAGGCCAGACACTATTAAACTCTTAGAGAAAAACATAGGAAGAACACTCTATGACATAAATCACAGCAAGATCCTTTTTGACCCACCTCCTAGAGAAATGGAAAGAAAAACAAAAATAAACAAATGGGACCTAATGAAACTTAAAAGCTTTTTCACAGCACAGGGAACTATAAACAAGACGAAAAGACAACCATCAGAATGGGAGAAAATATTTACAAATGAAGCAACTGGCAAAGGATTAATCTCCAAAATTTACAAGCAGCTCATGCAGCTCAATAACAAAAAAACAAACAACCCAATCCCAAAATGGGCAGAAGACCTAAATAGACATTTCTCCAAAGAAGATATACATATTGCCAACAAACATATGAAAGGATGCTCAACATCATTAATCATTAGAGAAATGTAAATCAAAACTACAATGAGGTATCACCTCACACCAGTCAGAATATCCATCATCAAAAAATCTACAAACAATAAATGCTGGAGAGGGTGTGGAGAAAAGGGAACACTCTTGCACTGTTGGTGGGAATGTAAATTGATACAGCCACTATGGAGAACAGTATGGAGGTTCCTTAAAAAACTACAAATAGAACTACTGTATGACCCAGCAATCCCACTACTGGGCATATACCCTGAGAAAACCATAATTCAAAAAGAGTCATGTACCACAATGTTCTTTGCAGCTCTATTTACAATAGCCACGACATGGAAGCAACCTAGGTGTCCATCGACAGATGAATGGATAAAGAAGATGTGGCACAAATATACAATTACTCAGCCATTAAAAGAAATGAAATTGGGTTATCTGTAGTGAGGTAGATGGACCTAGAGTCTGTCATACAGAGTGAAGTAAGTCAGAAAGAGAAAAACAAATACCATATGCTAACACATATATATGGAATCTAAATTTTAAAAAAAGGTTCTGAAGAAACTAGGGGCAGGAGAGGAATAAAGATGCAGACGTAGAGAATGGACTTGAGGACATGGGGAGGGGGAAGGGTAAGCTGGGACAAAATGAGAGAGTGGCATGGACATATATACACGACCAAATGTAAAATAACTAGCTAGTGGGAAGCAGCCATATAGCACAGGGAGATGAGCTTGGAGCTTTGTGACTACCTAGAGGGGAGGGATGGGGGGGATGGGAGGGAGACTCAAGAGGGAGGGGATATGGGGATATATGTATATGTATAGCCGATTCCCTTGTTATAAAGCAGAAACTAACATACCATTGTAAAGCAATTATACTCCAATAAAGATGTTAAAAGAAAAAATGCTTTATTTCTAAAATTTGCTAACCATCATCTGAGCCTTCAGCGAGTTGTGAATCTTTTTGCAATAATAACATCAAAGATCACTGATCACAGATGACCACAGCAAATATAATCATAATGAAAAAGTTTGAAATGTTGCGAGAATTACCAAAATGTGACACAGAGACATAAAATGAACAAATGTTGGAAAAATGACACCGATAGACCGGCTCAATGCTGGGTTGCCACAAACCTTGAATTTGTAAAAAATGCAGTATCTGTGAAACATGGTAAAGAAACAATAAAGCGAGGTCTGCCTGTAGATACCCAAAGAGTATAAATGAGTGGATATGTGGAGAACACTTGGAACAATGAGAAACGGTCAATAAAGGTTCGTCACCAGTAGTAGTTATGTAGCAGCTCAGTCTTGCCTTTGAACATGCTGTTTCCTCTGCAGGGAATATTCCATTTCCACGACCTCCCTCCCTCCACCCCTCATCTGGCAGACTCCCACTCACTTCAAGATTTGTTTTAAAGGGTAACTCCTGTGTGAAACCTGCCCTGGTTCACAGATACTCAGGCCCCGCCCTTCTCGGGGCTCTGCTTCCTACATAACTGTGCACACCTCGGTTTCTCAGCAGGCTGCCTTCCACAAATACTGAGCACCCACCCTTACTCCCCAACCTTTCCTTTCCCTAGGTCTTGCTATGTTTGGATCTTGCGAGATAGTAATTGTTGTCTTTGAGTCAAGCCTGGTTGAGCTGTGTTTCCTTCACCTCCGGCGCATACCACCGGGCTGTGTGAGGTCCTCCCATGAACCAGGTGATGGATAAATTATCTCCCCCAGCAATCCCAAGAGGGATTGCACCCACTGCACGGATGAGGAAAGTAAAGGCCAAGTGAACTAACCATGGCCCCAAGGAGCTGACGCTGGTTTACTTTGACTTTGGGATCAGGCGTGGGCCTCCTTCCTGCCACCATGCCTGGGACCAGCCATGCCTGGTGCATCCACACTTGCCCTCTCCATTCCTGCCCCAAACTGAAAGCCTGGCAGGAACCGTGATCCATGGCCTGGGCAGGACAGGGGGAGGAGGGCTGACCAGACCCCTACCACTCTCTCCCGGCCTAAGTCATGTGTCTGTCCCTCCATGAGGTGCTCCCCAGAGCAGGACCTGCACCCGGTGAATCTGAGGAGGCCACCGAGCACAGGGACTTCTGCTCTGCTGCTAGCATGACCCGGACATACTCTGCCTGCCCACGCCAGGCTGGCCTCAGCTCAGAGAGGAGGTCAGGCAGGAAAGCAGAAGGAGGGGAGGAAAATTGCTCTTTCGCTGCCCCAACTGCAATCGCCTCTAGGCTGTTATATAATCAATAAAATATCAGTGCCTGTGAGCGGGCTCCGGGCCTCCTGCCCTGGGGAAGGCCGGCCTCTCATCTCGGGGTCTGCTCTGTGATTGTGATTTGACTGGATGGGACGGCTTTCAGGACAGTTTGGCGGTGGAGGCAGTCCAGCGTGCCGGCTTCCTGTGTGCATGAGCTCACTGCCTCTTCTCCTTCCAGCAGCCTCTGTCCCCCCAACCCCGGCCCGTCCTCCCTGCTGCCAAAGTCATCAAAGGCCTGTTCGAAGCTCACTCAGACTGTTTTTGCCATTCGTCCCGGGGTGGGACTGTCACAGCTGACGGCTCACAGGTGCACACTCCCAAACCCACATACACACGCCCTCCCCATGCACACTACACACAGAGCCACACTCTCACACGCAGAGAGGCAGCCCGTCTCCTGCACATCTTCTGACATTCACAGGTCCCCTCACCAACTCACCATGGAGTCGGAGACACACTCACACGTGCACACACACACAGACTCTGCGCATCCACCCTAGACACTGAGCTGCTTCTGCTCTTCCCTTTATTTCTGTCTCGCTCTCTCTCTCTGTTGGAGATGAGGGGAATTTGGCAACCACATCTCTTTGTCTCTGACTTTGTCTCCGTCAGCCTCTCTGGCTTGCTCCCTGTGGCCCGCGGCATCTGCACACACAGGCATGCGGAGGCCTGTGAGGCTGCACACACACACCCCTCTCACACATAGCCATGCAGGCCCCGGTCAGTGGCAGGGCTCTGATCTGTAGGGTGGGAGACCTGGGAGGGATGGAGCGGGCCAGTGAGGTATTCTAGGAGGTGGTCCAACTCAGAAGCCTGGCAGACAGCCTTGGCATCAGGACCTCTGATGATTGATAGAAACAATAATACCCAGAAGAGAATGACGCTTCCACATAGAAGGTAGATGCAGTGTGGGGATTCAGAGCAGACTCTCAGGCCAGCTTCGCTTGGTTTGAATATGTGGCTCTACCACTTACTAGCTGTGTGGCTTTGGGCAACTTGCATAACTGCTCTGTGCCTTGGTTTCCCTGTCTGTAAAATGGGAATGTATCAGCATCACCTCAAGGTGGTCATGAGTTCAATGAATTACGTAGGTAAAATGTTCAGGATACTAGATGTGTTAGCTACCATTATGGTCCTATGCATTAGGCACTGGGATAGGCACCATATGTGTGTTATTGCAGTTAATTCCCCCATCAACCCTGGAAAGCAGACTTTTCCCCCATAGAGAAAAAATGTCCTATTCAAGGTTATTAATTGAAGAGCTAGACTTAGGACTCAAGTGTTCCATTCATAAGCTGTGTCCTGTGCTGCTCCCCCATCCATGGCAGCTCTCCTTTCCAGAGGCAGAATCTGGGGTCGGGGACACAAAGCTAACTTGGAGAAGGACAGCCAGAGAAGCGTGGTAGGAACTAAGATCTGACCAGTGACCGAGGCTGGAAACCTTACGTAGATATAAGTTTGGGAACTAAGGCAGATACCTAATAGAGTTGGCTGGCCAATAGCAGAGTGGAGGAAAGCTTGGGCTAACTGGGGGTGGAGAACGGGAGGGCTCTGGTTCAGGGACTGGCCAGTGGCAAAGGGATGGACAGATTCTGGCTTGGGGATGGTGGAGGCTCCTGGGGCCAGCTTTGGCTGCCTGGCTGAGTCAGGTTGGCATAGCAAGGGACTTGAGGCTGCGCACAAGAGTCCCTCAAGCAGCCGTGTCCAGGCAGGACAAGCCATAATCCTGCTACTCTTCCTTCTGGGCACAAGGTGGGGACCTGGGTGGGCCTGAACCTGCAGGGGCAGAATCAAGGATCAACAGGAGCAGGTGGGGGCTTCCCTGGTGGCGCAGTGGTTGAGAGTCCGCCTGCCGATGCAGGGGACACGGGTTTGTGCCCCGGTCCGGGAGGATCCCACGTGCCGCGGAGCGGCTGGGACCGTGAGCCATGGCCGCAGAGCCTGCGCGTCCGGAGCCTGCGCTCTGCAACGGGAGAGGCCACAACAGTGAGAGGCCTGCATACTGCAAAAAAAAAAAAAAAAAAAAAAAAAAAAGAGGAGCAGGTGAAGGGGCGAAGGAAGGCGAAGGAAGGACACAGACGCTCGCCGATGTGTACTGGGCCCACGCGTCTGTGATCTCGTTGAGGGCTTGCCAGAACCCACGTGGTGGGCATTCGCATTTGCATTTACAGAAGCAGAGACTAAGGCTTAGGGAGCTTAGCCATGCCTGAGAGTGCCCAGTGGGCTATACCTGGGCCCCTGGAATCCCAGGACTGGGGGTAGGACTTGGTGGGGGGATGGCCAAGCAGTTTCCAAGCAGCCCCAGCCCTAAGAAGCAGGGCATGGGGCAGGAGGCCAGGAGCAGCATGTCACAATGTTGAAAGTCACAGCATCCACCTTTGGCACCCTGGTCCTGTGACCCAGCGGTTGCAGCGTGAAGCTGGGTTAGGAATGAAGGTGGTTTTGTGTTTAGCGAGTGAACACGCATCTCCTCTCACCAAGGGCAATTTCTTTCTTTTGCTCCCCTTCAACAGTGAGCACTAAACTCTTTCTTACCCCAAATGGCAGGAAAAGTCCAATTCCACAGGGCGGTGTGGGGAGGGTGGAGTGAGTGGCCGGTAGGAGGGCTGAGTCACCTGCCTCAGCCGCTGGGCACAGGGTGTGAGTTTGGGTGGATTAACATTCGGGCTAATTAATATATATATGTTTTGTAATTAACATTTCGCATGGAAAAGGGGGTGGCAGTGCCTCTGCTCTAGTCTGGGAGGGAAAAGGGTCCTCTGGTTCTTCAGCTCTGTATAAGTCCGGGTGGTGGGCAGCGGGTATTGGGAGGAGAGTGCAAGGAAGATGCTAGTGCTCTGGCTGACGGCGGGGGCGGGCAGAGAATTTGCACAGTGGGGATCTGTGGTCCTGGTGGCAATGATCTCACAGCCCAGCCACATCCAGTTATTCAAAGCAACTTCACATTCACCCATTCAGGGCAGAGAATGTGTCTTAGTTACCTCCATCTAGTGGCACATGAAGACCTACTATGTGTCCAGAACTGTTTTAGGTGCTTTGACCCTTCCCCCTATAGAGCTTGTAAGCTGGGAGGGGAAACAACCCGCAGAAACAATAAATGATATGTTCCCTCATGCAGAAATATGGGAGCTGTGGAAGCATATAGCAGACGTATAGCTCTACACCCTGGGGCCAGGCTGTAAGCTCCATGAGGACAGGGACCATGTCCATCCTGTCGCATTGGATCCCCTTGCACATTTTAAAGGTCAAGAAATAGGTGTCCAATTGGTGAAGGAATGGATGAGTTACATCCAGCCTGGATACGAAGTATGAAGAGCCGGCCAGGCGAAGGAGAGTGGAAATGGTGTTCCAGGCAGAGGGAAGAGCATATGCAAAGGCTGGAAGGCAAGAAAGAGCACTGGTTTAGTACCTTTGGGGGAGTGGAGGTGGGCATGGGCTGGGTCAGGAAGGAAGAAGAGGAGCAGGAGATGAAGCTCCAGGCAGACGGGATCAGAGCATGGTGGGCTCAGGGCCTTAGGGGCCCTTTGGGGCAATGAGGAAGAGGGAGGTGTGAGGGACGCACGTGGGTCGCCCTGGTGTGGAGGTGGATTGGGCTGGGGTCACCTGAGGGCAGGGAGACCCTCGGTGGCTGCGGCAGTGCCTGAGAAGGGAGGGAACGGTGGCCCGCCTGGGGGAGGGGGAGGTGGCCGTGGGAATGGAGGGAAGAGAAGGAAGGGCCGGACTCAGAGAAAGATGGACGCAGGGGTGAGGGAGCGGGTAGAGTGGTGGGGACTCCCCGCTTCTGGTTCGGACCGATGGACCGAGGTGGTGTCTGTCCCTGAAACAGAAAGTGAAGGTAGAGGCAGAGGCATGGAGCAGTCTCGGGGAGCATGTTTCTTAAATGAATTAAACAGAAATGTCTCTGGACCAGGGATGGGACTGAGGTGCGATTCTACTCAGGTCTCCTCACAACACACCCCACCCCACATTTCTTCTCCATGTAGAGCCTGAGAGATCGCTCTAAAGCATGGATCTGACCGCATCGTTTCTCATCAAAACCCTCAATGACTCCGCAGCATTCCTACAATGAAATCTAAAATCCTTATCATGGCCTCTAACACCTTATGCGATGAGGCCACGCTTGCCGCTCAGCTCTCGTCTCAGGCCCTTTCCCCTGGCTCAGTACATGGCAACCATGTGGGCCTGGTTCCATTTCCCCTCTACCTAAGCTCCTCCCTGCTTCAAGGCCCTCGCAGGTGCTGTTCCCTCTGCTGGCATGCTTTTCCCCCTACTTCCTTACGTCACCAACTTCTGCTCATTCTTTATATCTCGGCTTAAAAGTCACTTCATCAGGGAAAACTTCCTTTACTCCCAGACCAGGCTAGCTTCCTCATCCTTCCTCTCCTCCGTAGTCTCCAAAATTGTAATTGCACCTGCACTCCACCCTTCCCCCACCCCCAAACTCTAAGCTCCAGAGGGAGGTGACCATGTCTGTTTTATTGACACCTGTGGCCCCAGGGCCCAGCACAGTGCCTGGCAAAGATTGAGGGCTTGGTATTTGTCAATGAGTGAATGGAATATGTGATGTATTTAAGATTATTTGTATCATGATGAATGTTTAGCAACAGTTAATTTGCAACATTAGGCAAGTCACCTGAGACCAAAATAGCAAAAGCATTCCATTTCAAATATAACCCTCTATGGAGATGACTCCCAGGCCTGCACCTCCAGCCAGCACTCACTGATTATACTCTTTCCCTTCTTCCAGTATGTGTCTTCAACTGCCCCCTGGACATCTGCCCCTACGTATTTTTCAGGTATTCCAGGCCAAACCTGGGCTGCTCCTGGCCTCGTCAGGCCCCATATGCCTTCCAGGGATGGAACTAGTGAACTTGCATCATTGGGTCTTCCTTCTAGTCCCTTCCATGCACTCTCATTTGGGGAGGTGGGATGCTGGGGCAGGACATGGAGACCACCAAGGAGCGGGGAGTGGCTGAGAGCCCCATGGGCTTCTTGAGGGACTGGTTAGCCTTGCACGAAGGGGTCTGGGGTCTGGGCAGGGCCACAGGCCACAATAGGGAATGGGCAGAGGCTGCCACCGAGCAGACAAACAGGTGTGCAACCAGAGGCAGGGACCGAGGGGAAGTGCCGAGGCACAGGCTGAGAGCGTGTTCCTTCTGTCCTCTATAATTTATGATCCTGCCTACATCTGCAAATGATGCGAGGTCACTTGCTACAAAAATACTGATAAAAGCCTACAGGAAGATTCAAAATAGATGTTAGGGGGATCAACAACCAAATAGATGAAGGGGAAGAAAACGGCATCTGACACAGAAGCATCGTCTCCTATTAGAAGGGTGCTTACGGTTTGCCAGGCTCAGTCCTGACAATCCTGGCCTCATTTGACCTCTAAAGTCTCCCCTCATTCTGCAGATGGCCAGAGAGGCAAAGCCACTTGACCAAAGGCACGCAGCTGACCGGTGTCAGGACCAGGGGAAGGCTGGGATGGGGAGTGCCACCATCCAGGAGTGTCCCTGGAGTGCCCCTCCTCTCTATTTTCTTGGCATCCCCTCCCAGCTCCGGGGTGCAGGCCCTTAATCTTGTCCCTGCTTTGCTGAAACGTCCTGCATCTTTGTCTACCCTGTACAGTAGGACCAGATTGGTTTCCCGCAGCCGTGGGCTTGTGAACTCACTGCTGCCTGGTTCAGAAACCCCAGCAGCTCTCCACCATCTGCAGGAGAGCCCACACTCCCTATGCCAGCAAGGCCCTCTCTGCTCAAGCCCAACCTGCAGCCTCAGCTCAGGTCCGGTTTCCCTTCCTTTCCCACCAGGGAGCGGCCACAGTGGAATCTGAACCCATTCCAAATCCATGCCGCCCTCTCCCACCTCTTACACCTTTCTGCTCAGAGAGGGAAGACAGAAGCGTGGTCAGGCGCATGGACCCTGGAGCCAGGCTGCCTGTGCTCAAATTCCAGGGCTGCTACTTTAGCGGTGAACCTTGGACAGGTTCCTTCGCCTCTCTGCTCCTTGGTTTCCTCATCTGCCATATGACCTGCCATTTGGATTGTTGTGAGGATTAAATGAAGAGGTAATACCCGTAAAGCCATAGAATTGGGCCTGGCCCTGCTGAGTGCTGTTCGTGTTCCTCATCCCACTTGCTGGGTGAGGGGCACCCCCACCCCCGACCCAACTGCCTTCCTCACCCTAGCAGCCCCTGAAATTCTAAACATCCTGAGTAAACATTCTAGTTGGATTCTGCCTCCTGCTTCCATGACCCCCTCCGCTCACAGGGATGGTTCCAGCCATGTCTTTCCCCCTTGGACTCAAAGGAACACCAAGCATTCCTTCGAGTCACAGGATGCTTTGATCATGAGGATTTTTCTCTCTGAGAGTGTATCAATCCTCAGCAAGACACAGAACTCCCAGGGCAGGGACCCTCTCTTATCTCTCTGTGTGAGTCACAGCAGGTGCTTTGCAAACACTTGTTAGGTTTATATTTTATAACATGAGCCCCCTTCTGGCCTGGTAAGTCACTCTGCTCACTCTTAAAGGGGGTTCTCTGGGCTTGGAGCTGAGACAGTGGACAGTCTCTTAAAGACACTGTCATATATACTGCTAGGAGACCGGTGATGCAGTGGTGGGTGGAGGTGACAACTAAAGCTGTTGGAAGAGGCTGCCAGCCATGGGTCAGATGGCAGGAGAGCAGGATCCCTTACCTGGAGGGTAACATGGGCTGGGGCTAGGGCCAAGGCTGGCTGGGGCAGGTTGTCTCAGCCAAGGACAAGAGCAGACATAGGAGCTCGGGCCCAGGAGGATGACCCAAGGGAAGGAGGGAACCATGACTTGGGAAGGAGGAAATGAGTGGTCATCTCTTATTGTTCCAATCTTCTTCCTTGCTTCTTCCATACAGGGCATTCCACTCCCTCAAAGACCTCTCTCTCTCTCTCTCTCTCTCTCTCTCTCAGCCCAGGCTTGCCATCTTCTAGTGGCTGACTTTGTGAAAGCACCTGACTTCTCCAGCCCCATCTGTGTAGAGGAATTAACAACACTCTCTTCATGGCATTCTGGTAGAAAATGTGATGTAAGATACAGGTTCCCAAGCCTAGCTGGGAGGGGAAAACCCCAGGGGTCACCTACAAAGGCAGGTACCATGCCCCACTTTAGTCCAACTGAACCAGAATTTTTATGGTAAGGAGCTCGAGAATCTGTATTAAAAAAAAAAAAAAAAGTCCACAGGTATTCCAATGCAGCTGATCCAGAGACAGTGTTTGAGAACCACTTAAAAAAAAAAAAAGAAATATGTCAAAGTAAGCTCTCAATCAAGGTTCGTATCATTTCTTCTTTCCTGTTTTCCTAATTAATAGGGAAGGTCGCCAAGCTTAATTGATGAAAAGTCCCCAATACCCAAAGGCTGGAGAGAATTACTGCTTGATTGCTGTTGAGGGCACCTGTTTCATTAGGCCAGGGTGGCAGCAAGCCCTGGCAAGGTCCTCAGAAGACTATTGCCTGAGGAGTGAGTCTGCAGATGTTGGGGGGCGGTGGTTAGGAAATGAGCATTTTGAATCAATTCCCCTCTTCAGTAATTCAGATCTTCTGGCCCTGATTTGTTTGTAGCAGTGTATTTACTCAACAAACCCACTCACTGATTCAGCAAGCATGGAGCATCTCCTTGGCACCAGACTGGGTGAGGTACTGAAGACTCAGAGATTAAAAAGCAAGTAACACACACACAGTCTTTGCCTCACAATCCAGTGGGGGAGGCCAAGCCAGGAAAGCAGACCACTGAAATGAAAGCAACGGATCCTGCTAGAATAGGCTGGGGCCTGTGGGACCCCAGAGGAGAGAAGGCTGGACTTGGCATGGAGCCCTTTTGGAAAGTCTCACACAGGAGGTGCTGTTTGAGTGCATGGGAAGCACAGTGGTGGCAGACACGGTCTCTGGAGTCAGGGCACTGGCTTAAAATCCCTGTGCCATTGGCTGTGTGTCATTAAGCAAGTTACTCAACCTCTCTGTTCCTGGATTGCCTCTCCTGTAAAATGAAGACGATCATTTTCTTTATTTTATATGATTGTTGTATGAGGTCAGTTAAAATATGAAAATACTTAGAGCAGTGCCTGGCATATAGGAAAAAAATTTAAAACATACACATGTACACACTATTGTTATTATTTTGAGAGGGTATGAGGCTTGCCACACAGAGAAAGAGAAGGCATTCTGGGCAGGGGGGAATCACGTGGAAAGGCACTGTGATGAGAAAGAGCAGGGTGTGTTCAGGAGATGGTGAGCCGCTTGGTGTGGCCGGGCAGCCGGTCAGAGGCGGGGCCACATCTAGAGATGAGGTTCTTAGGATGCAGACATCTCCATGGGTGGGGCTTAAAGGGCTTCCCTTCCGGTGCCTGTCCATATTATCATGCACTGTGAACCAGCTGAGTCCAAGCTGACTGGATTGGATGGTGATCTGAACGCACATCTGTTCATTTGGTAAAGACTGTGGTCACTTACTGACCACTCACCTGAGTCTCTCCTCCAGCTGCCACCACAGTGAAGTGTCATCTGTCCTGCCCCACCCCCTCCCATCCGGCTCCCCCCCTCAAAAAAGGCCCTTTTACTAGACAAAGCTCTCTACTGCCGTCTCCTCATCTGATCCAGTCAAAGGCAGGCTCCAAGTCTTTTTGCCTGGTGTGAATCCAGTGCGTAGTAGACATTTGTCTTGTTGTTGGCTGTATGGGCCCTTGGCCCATCTTCTTATATTTGGATAGCTTCCAGGCCCACCTGCTCTTCATCTCCAAGGGAGGACTCTTGCTTTCCCAGCCCCATTTGCAGCCAGGGAATTGGCAGATAACCTGGGCTCCACCAGCCAAACTTATTTGTGCAGACTCTCTGAGGAAATTGTGAGAAAATTGGGAATGGGGGCTCCTGTGGAATGCATTTTGCTGTTGAGCAGGATCATCAAAGCTGCTGGCTTTGTGTGGGCAGCAGGGGTACAGGGTGGAATTCCTGGGGGCAGAAGTGGCATCGGTGCTGGACCCAGGAGCAGGTGCACAAAAGGCAAGTTCTCGGCCATGGCCCTTGGCAGGGAAGGAAGTGGCAGAGGGGGCTTCCTGGTCAGAACAGCTCTGTTGTGTGGTTTTGGGAGCTCAGCCTTAAACCAGTTCTCTGGCCACTCACCATGCTTTGGATGATCATCATTCCTGCTTAGACATCTAGAGTCAGATTGCATTGCTTGTAACTGAAAGCCCTCTTGATACACAGCTCTGCCACTTACTGGCTGTGTGTCCTTGGGCAAGTTACTCAACCATTCTGTGCCTCGAATCAGTCCTCTATTGTGTATATTTATGAAATGCTAACAGTAGCTACTCCTAGTCTTGTTACTAAGACTCAGTGAGACACTCTGCTCATTCCTTAGCCCATATATTAAGCCCACAATAAATATTAGTTATTATTTTCACTAAATTTGAGAAAGATAAGGAAATGGCTTTGTTATCAAAAGAGGCACAGAGAAGTGAAGTGACTATCCAAAAAGCCACAAAGTGAGCAAGGGAGAAGTTCTCAGGCCTCCAAAACTCAGATTCTTTCCTCTCTCCTGCAGCTGCCTTGCCATGCATGCATATGTGTGTGTGTGTGTGTGTGTGTGTGCACATTCTTTATTGCAAAAAGCCACTGTATTATGTGTGCTGTCAGATATCCTATTAAAAAGCAAAGTGGAAAAAACAGTGAGCAGTCTTCCTCTGCCTGTGCTTCCGCTGATTACAAAATTAAATTAAGCTTCGTTTGATGGGAAATACAATGAATTGCTCTTTGCCTCCCTGTAAGAGGTCCCAGAGAACAGTGCTGGGGAGCTCAGCCCAAGACAGTATTTCTTCCTCCAATGCCCGGGGGGCAGAGACTTCTTCTCTCCAGAAATGTTAAGCCCCTGAACAAGGCTGCCTTTTTATTAAGTTAATAAAACACCAGGCCCATCAAGTCTCAGGCTCGTAAAGGTCAGTGAGTCACATCTGAGTGCAGGGGAGAGCTGGTAGGGCAGCGGCCTGCTCCCCAGGGCTGTTGGGAGGGAGGCCAGCTCTGACTGTGGGGCTGGGATGAAAGATACAGGCAGGGTTGAGAAGGTAGGATGGACAGGGATCCTTACATGCCCCACTGGCTTCATAGGCCTCAGCCAAGCTGGGAACCCCAGGAAGGGTCAGGACCAGGAGATGGCTGATGGATATCAGAGCTGGAGGGGGAAGGGGACCCAAGTCTGAGAGCTAGGCTGGCAGACAGGCAGGAGAGCTAACCTAGCACCAGAGATCAGAGAGGCTTTGGTGTTACATAGCATGGTGGATAGGAGCAGGATCTTGGAGTCATTGAGTTCTGGGTTCAAATCCTGTCTCTCTATCTCTTCAATCTGTTCTCCATGTTCCAGTCATCTATTGCTGTGTAACACACCACCCCAAAACTTAGTGGCTTAAAACAGCCACACCTATTTGTGTCTCAAAGGTCTGCGAGTTGACTGGGCTCAGCTGAGCGGTTCTTCTGCTCCATGTGGTGTAGATTGGCCTGCAGTCTTCTGAGGCTTGACCTGGCTGGCAGTTGGAAGCTCAGCTGGCGCTGTTAGCTGGAATGCCTCCATTTGCCACATGCCTCTCTGTGTAGCTTGGGCTTCTCATCAAGGTGGCTGGGCTCTAATAGGAAGAATTCCAAGTGGCCAAACCAGAAGCTGAAGATCTTTGAAGGTTCCATCTTGGAAATTACACAGCATCACTTCTGCTGCATTTTATTGGTCAAAATAGGTCAAGGGCCAGATTGGAGGGGAAACAGACTCTGCCTATTGATGAGAGGAGCAGCAAAGAACTTGTGGCCATCTTAAATGCACCACACCTCCCAAGGCAAACAGTGATCTCCCTAAAATGTAGACAGTATTGTATCACTCGCTCATTGGCTTCCCTTTGCTCTTGTGAGGCATTCCAAACTCCTTTACCCTGGTAGCCTCCAGGGATTTGATCCATACCTACCCCTCTAGACCTCAGCTCATGCTACTCATTACCTTGCTCACTGTGCCCTGGCCTCACTGGCTTCCTTTCAGTTCCTCCAACATGCCTAGCTCTTCCCACCTCAGGGCCTTTGCACGTGCATCTCACTCTCCCCAGTGCCAGCCACTCCTTGTCTGGCTAGCTCTTTTTCATTTCTTAGGAGCTGGCAAAAATGATACCGCATGACCTCCTTTTTCATCTAGTCAGTCAGCAAATATTTATTGTGTGCCGACTGTGTACTAGGCATTTATCTAGGCCTGGGCTATTCTCTACTTTAACATCCTCCCCCCTTTTTTGCTCTAATTAAAGTCTGTAATTTTCTTGTTTTATTTATTTTTCCTATTCTCTATCTATCTCCCCCACTGGTATGAGGGCAGGCCTGTCTGGAATCACCACAGTTTCCCTTAGCACACTTGAGAGTAAATGCTCAACAAGTATGTTTTGAATGAATGAATGCCACTTAGGCTTGTGACCTTGGCCAAGTGACGTGACCTCTCTCAGCCTCAATTTCTCCATTTGTAACATGTGATTATCAAGAGTACTTACCTCTTAGGAGTGTTGTGAGGATAAAGATAAATTAATGCAAATAAAGCACTTGCAATGCTTGGCACAGAGTAAGTCTTCAATAAAATGGTCCCTGACATTGTTATAATTATTGTTATTATTATTTTATAAAAGTAAGATTTTGGCTCTGCTGTGACAAAAATTAGCCTGTGAGTTCCGTGATGGTGAGGGGACGCTGCTGTCTGCTTCTGAGTTGTGGGTTAAGTACCTAGGACAATGCCTGACTCTTGCAAAGTGCTCAGTTCACATTGCTTAAACAAAGAAACACTTAATGGACACCCTGTGCTGTCTGTATCATCTGTCCTACAGCAAGAAGTACTTCTGGCTAACATCTAACATTGTCCACTTATACTGGCTAATGTCCAACATCATTCAAACTCGAGAAAAAGCCCCCAGCCGATGGATGCCCTCCCACTGTGGAGCTGTCTGGTCACCACGTGGCCTGGTCAATATACCACTGACCTTCCAGAAGGAGGAACTGCAGGTGTCTCACCCTGTTCATAGTCATCAGTCATAAAGGACAATAACCACCATTTACAGCTTACTGTGGGCCAAGGACTGTTACTGCTTTTTGTATAGCGTTTGGTCAGGCCAATAAGCTATGGTCCTGACCGAGGATCAGAGAGGTTGAGTAAGCTGCCCAAGGTCCAGCAGTTAGGATCTGTTGGATCCCATGTCCAAGCTCTTGTCCACTCTCCTGTGTACCACATTCCTAGTCCTTGGTCCCATCCTCCCTGTGACACTCCCATGGTCTCTATAAACACCTCTATTACTGCCTTTTAAAATTTCTATTATTATAGCCATAGGGCAGAGCTGGCTTCATGGGCATGCAACCTGGGCAGTCACATGGAGCCCCACATGCAGATGGTCCCCATGCTTGGTTGAATGCTCTGCCATCACTATCTTGAAATATTAATAATTTTTGAACAACAGGCCCTGCGTTTTCATTTTGCACTGGGCCCCCCAAGTTATATGGCCAGTCTTACCATAGGGTGTTCATCCCACCGTCTCCCCTGCTGGGCTGTGATATCTTACTGGGCAAGTCATGGGTATAGTTTCTCTTTTGGATCCCCAGCACCTTGAGTTCAAGGGCACTGGGCCAATGTAAGACAGCTGTGATGGGCAATGCTTTTGGCTGGGACACTCTCCAGAGAAGCAGATGTGAGACTTGGCTCCACCACAACTTGCTGTGTGACCTCTGGAAAGTCACATCACCTCTCTGGGCCTCGGCTGTCAGAAGGAAACAGTAACTGCTGTCCTTCTTGTTTTCCAGCACAGCTGGGAGTCAAGGCAACAACAGGACATGGTGCTATATGATCCTGGCTGTCTGGGGCTGGTGGGGACACACACCAGCACGTGGGAGGGGGTGTCAGGAGCCCACTCTTCCTCCAGCAGGACTGGCCCTGGGTGGAAGGGTCCAGGCATGTTCTCCTCACCAGAGTCCATACCCACTTCCCCAAGTCCACCAGGGTTTGTTGCTGGTCCTCAGAGGTGACAGTGAAGTATGTCCACCCAGAGGAAGATATACTCCACAGGAAAATCCTCATACATTCCTCCAGCCCAGCCCAGCCAGAGAGTTGGTTCTCCTTCTGAGCTGACACGCCAGCCTCTGGCAGTAAGACTTTTCACCTCCTCCTCCCGCGTGTGTAAATGTTAAGTGCTGCGGAGGGCAAACACGCTCAGGAAGCCTGGCCGCCTTTCCATTTACCTGCCCCTCCGGTTGGAGATCAGCCAACCCAGGAGACCGGATGCAAATTTCAGCCACAGTGTCTGTACCAAGAGTGATGCCGGGGCGGCCCCTGGAGGCTTTGGCTGCGGTGAGGAGGAGCGGGGACAGACCCTGTCCTTTTGGAAGCGGAAGGGAACCCTGCCTGGGCTGACTTTCTGGAGGACTAAGTTTGGGACATATACCCTGCAATCCAGGCACCCTTTCCAGCTTCTACAAAGTGCCTAAGGAAGAAGTGTCCTTCTACTGCAGACCCTGACAGTTTCTCTCATGGGTACAGTCCTCACACTTTCACTCGTGTCATCTGAAGATATGACCAGGAAGAGAGAATTTAGACAAATGCCTCATAACTGACCATGTGGGTTAATTAAGTGGCCTAGCTCAGCATGGGGCAGTGTCTTTTGGGGAATGAATATTCTAGAATGCCCCACTAGAATTGGGGAGTCTGGGGAGGGGGCAAGGATGGGGTGTCCTGGTGGACGGGAAAACGTCTTGTAGACCGTAAGTGCCTCACACATAGGAAGACGTGCTATCCTTAAGAACAGCAAGTTCCAAGCAAACATTTTAAAGGTCAGCGTGCAGAGGCAATCCTTGCAGCATCTTTGCTGCCTGTGACCATCTCCCGGTGTATCCCTCCGCCCGCCTCCATGTGTGCATCTTTCCCACACTTCTGGGCCACTCTCTTCAGCACTCTCTCTCTCAGTCTTTTCTCCTGTCCCTTCCGTCTGTCTGGCTCATCTCTGATCTCTCCTGTCTGCTCTCTCTGTCTGTCCTTTCTCTCCCTCAGGCCCCTCTCCACTCCTGCCACCGTTTCTCCTGCCAGATGCTGTTTCTAAGGCTGCACACAGGTTTTTCCTGTCCCGAGTGATTTACGGACCTGCTCAGCCCAAGAAATGCTGAGTGGAGTCTGTGCTGTTCCAGGAGCTGGTGTCTGCAAGGCAAACTCCACCCTCAGTCCCCAGGCAACGGTCTCTGGGACGTGTTCCGTGTTTCTGTCTTCTTCTGTTGGTTTGGGTCCTCACCTTGGTACTCACAGACAGATGCCGGCTCTGAGCCGCCCCCCGCGTCCAGGTGTCCCTGCTGTCTCTGTGCCTCTGATGTAACTTCTGGCTCTGCCTCCGTGCATTTCTGCTTCTAGCTCAGTTTCTGTCTCTCCGCATGTCTCTCTGTCTCTCTGTACATCTGTCTCCATCTCTGAGCTTGGCGTATGCCCCTGTCAGCCCATCTCTCTCTCTCTCTCTCTCTGGCTGCGCCTCTGTCTCTGCCCATGCTTTGTAGGTCCACTCCTGTCCCTCCCCGATTTTGCATACAGCATTTAAGTGATGCCCAAGACAGCCAGGACAGCTCTCAAGCATGTTCTCCAAGCTGGACTACCCTCCTCAGATGGCTCGGGCCTAACCCAGGGCCCAGGACCCAGCTGTCCCACCCTTGCCCCCGCCCTTGTCTTTCACGTCACGTCGAGGAAGTTGCCTGAACTCTTGGTGACACTGCTGTCAGGGGGGCCCAACTTACAAGGAGAACATGAATAATTAAAAGCTGTAGCTGAGGCTTGTTCCAATTTAAACGGTATTAGTGTTGCCAACTGTCCTGACCCATTTAATATTCATGCCATTCTTGGCTCCTTTAAAGAGAGGGGAGTTTGCTATCTGATTTAAATTGTGCCTGTCAGTTTCGTTTAAAGATCGGGTTGACCACAGTTGCAGGGCAATTAAATGAACATTCTCTTAGGCAGTATCCTAGAATTTAATGTAGCAATTAGTATCTGTTGCAATGTGCTGCCGCTGAGAGCTGCTTGGAGTATAATCTAGGGCTCAGGGGGGCGAGGCCAGCAGTGCCCCAAAGTCTTGGTTCTCCAGAAATGGGGCCCCCAGTGGGCGTGGTCTTTGACTGACTCCTCCTCCAAAAGGAGCAGAAAGCAGAGGCACAGATGTTCTTTAGGGTCGGTACAGGTCATGCAGAATTGGTCCTATTCACATTCGGGTAAACTGAGGCAGGGAGCGTCAGAGGCTTGTTCGAGGCCAGTTTTGATTTGTAACAGGTGTGGAGCACTGGATGGGGGAAGGACCAGCCCCTCGGGGCCAGGAGTGCCCAGGTGGCCGTCAGGTGCGGTCCACGCCCAAAAAGGGTGATACGGAGGGAGACAGGCAGAGCTCTTTCAGATAGAAGGGCTGGGAGGGCTTCTAGCGCCTGCAGAAGTGGAGGTTGTTTATGCTGAGGGGTGACAAATAGGTTTCAAAGTGTGGGGGACTCTGACTGATTAATGACACCTGCCTACAAGGGGCAGGGCTTGAGCTGGTGCCGTGATCCATCAGCCGGGTCTGCCGTGGACCTGGCCAAGGGAGTGGTTTATAAATGTGCTCCCTGCCTGCCAGCAGAAGTTTGGCTTCCTATTCTGGAAAATGGGAATAATAACTTGCCCCTGAAAGGGTCAGTGTAAGAACTAAACAGGGTAACTGAGACAAACCATGGGTTCAGGAAAGGCTGTGTGGTCTGCTGGTTAGGGACACAGGCTCTGGAGCCGGGTGGGCTGGGTGTGCATCCTGGCTCTGCCACTTAATAGGTGCATGTCCTTCGGCAAAGTGACCTCTCTGACTCGGTTTCCCCATCTGCAAAACACAGAGAATAATAGTACCTTACTTCATAGGGTTTTCTTGGAGGTTAAATACACGTACAGTAAGTACATGTAGAGTGTTCAAAGCAGGAACTGGTCCTAAGTGTTATATGAATATTTACTGTTTTAAATGTGATGGTAAGAACTCAATGGACAAGCAGGATGCGGATTTGTGGTTGTTACTCTCATATATATACTTATATTAATATATACTCATATATTAATAGCAATTGCTCATATGACACAAGAAGAAGAAGTTTTATTGTCTTCTTTTCTCTTTTTAAAATTTCATCTGATTTATATAAAAACGTGTGTGTATGTGTGTGTGTGTGTGTGTGTGTATTATGAAGATAATAAGATGAACACCAGTGTTTCCACCCCAACCCAAGAACTAGAATATTCCCAAACAACTGAGACTCTGGGGTGCTTCTCCCTCGTTGTAATTTCTTGCCCCCTGTCAAGGGTAATTCCATCTGAATTTTGTGTTTATCATTCCATTGTTTTCTTCAAAAACATAAAGTCTGAGTTTGGGGAGGGTTTTTTTGATAACAAAAAGGTAATTATTTTGCAACTTTTTCATTCAACCTTATTTTTAAAGATTCCTTCAGGCTGTTTGTGGAGCTTCAGTTCCTTAGTTCTCAAGGCTGTATAGTGTCCCAGAGTGTGCCTGTGACACACCTTGTTCATCCAGTGTTCGGTTATGATCACCGTTGCTGGGAACAACTCTGGCTGTGTCTCCAGGTGCACATGGCAAGCGCTTCTCTAAGATGTGAATGTGGGAGGGACCTCAGGGTCCTAGCGTAAGACAGCCTCATTTTTTATGGCTTGATCAAATCCCTAGATGCATCTGAAATCACAGTGAAATCAGACTAGGTCAGTCCTGGTCCTCCCGGCAGATGAGGACAGGACATGGACATACGACCTCTCAGGGCTCTGGGATGCTGTAGAATCAATGCCAACCCATTTGCTTCTGCCCTATTTGTCCCCCTTTCACCCTGAGCACTGCATGGAGCTCCCCAGGACAGGAGCTCCTTGGGAGGTGAAGCAAGGTGAGTCCATGGGCTGTGGCTGAGTGAGTGGGCTCAGCCTCCGGCAAGATGGGTGGTAGGCACTGCATCTGCCCCTCCCTCCTCTTAGCACCAGGGAGAGAAAGAAGTCAGTATTAGAGGAGAAATGGAAGGATTATTGATACCTTACTGGTGAGAGCTCTTGTCAATGTATTTATCTCTATGGCTCAACTTCTAAATCTATTAAATGGAGTAATAATACCTGCCTCATGGGTCGCTGTGAGGGTTAATGAGTTAATACAGAACTGTGCTTAGAACAGTGCCTGGCATGTATTAAGTACCCAATAAATGTCAGCTACCACATTATTACACTCACAGGTGCACAAACACGTATCTGTGCACCAGAGCACACACATTTGTTTCACTCATTTAAACTTTATAACAACCCAGTGACAGAGACAGCACTGTTCCCATTTTATAGATACAGAAACTGAAGCCACACAGTCAGTAACTGACAATTCAAACAGAGGCCTCTCAAAAGGCAGGCTCTTAATGTCCATGCTCTCCACCCCCTTTGCCCCCCTTCCCACAAACACAGGTCATTTACAAACATCACATACAGAGGTCCTCATTCATCTGATGTTTTATTAATGACATTTTATATGTGGGGTAAGGCTTGGGGCTGTCAGAAATAGATGTGTCATGTAACCATCACTGTGGAAGGTGGTGGTTGTTTTATCCCCACCTGACAGGTGAGGAAACTGCAGTTTGGAGAGATGGAATGGTTTGCCCCAATCCACCCACTCAGTAAGTGGCAGAGCTGGGACTCAAATCCATCTTGTTCCCTCAAGCCCATGTGGTGGGCAGACGGGGGGAGAAGGTGCCCTCACACCTTACAGATAGGAGACAGTTAAGAGTCAACATATATATTAGGTTGCTGGAGACAGATAGTAAGGGGATACTGAGATGCTGTGTGAATCCTCCTGGGATATCCTCAAGGGAATCACTTAATTCACTGTTGGCTCCTGCCTGAGGAGTGACTGGGAAAGTAAAACGGAGGCCTTTAGAGTCCAAAGAGAGTGATGCAGGAGCAGGATGTTGGCTAGCTGCTTCCAGCACGGTCTAGGGAAGAAGGCGCCCTATTTGGTCTGTGCAGGGGAACGTGCAGTGATGGTTGGAGAGTCTCAGGCCACATGGCTTCTGCTGAGACCCTTAAGATGTCCCTTCTCAAATCCCTGGGGCTGATTCCAGGGCCCCAAGTGGTTTTCAGATGGAAATTCAGTTTCTTTCATTTTCCCACGTACGTCCATGGGAAAGGTAGTCCTGACCAGGATCCCACTCTACCTGGCTGTTCTATTTCTCACCACAAAGTGATAAATTGGCTCCTGTGAGTGTGGCTGAGTAGTGAGAGGTTCTGAAACTTCAGGGAGAATAAGAATCACTAGACTACTTACTAAAGTTGTAAACTCCTGGGTCCTTCCCAGGATTTATGGTTTCAGGTCCTCTGAGGTGGAGCCAAGAATGTGCAGTTCTAATAAGATTTCTGGGTGATTCTAAAGCTGGCAGATCCAGACCACACTTGGAGAGACACTAGGTGTTAACCTTCTATAGTCAGGCTAGGCCAGGCTCTGTTGCATTAATAAATACACTCCGACATCTTGGGAGCTTAATACAACAAAAGTTAGTTTTTGCTCATATTGTAGTCTGATGAGGTTTGGGCAGCAAGCCTTGGAGCTTTCCTCCTAGTGGTGACTCAGGGACCCAGGCTTCTTCTATCTTGTGATGCTGCCATCCCCAGTGCATGGCCTCCAAGGTCGCTGACGAAGGGGAAGAAAGGGCATGGATAATCACTCAAATGGGGGTTTTATGGTCTGGGTTAGAGGTGACGTATACCAATTCTGCTCGTAACCCATTGGCCAGACCTCATCACATGATCTCAACTTAACTGCAAGGGAGGCTGGGAAATGTAGTTTTCCTGTGTGTCCAGGAAGGAGAAAATGAAATGGGATTTGGTAAACGTATAGTGTTCTCTCTGTCACAAAGCTTGATCCATTCTGGGTGTGTTAATAATACCAAGTTTCTGCAGCTGCAGTGCTGAGGAAAAGTGCTGGTCTGTGTCTGACCCTGGGAGGCCCTGCCAGCTTCTCTTTCATGTCTTTTAGCCCATTTTGAAAGAAGCTCAATCCCTGCTCATGTGGGTCACAATTCAATTCACAGCATGGTCACCACTCACCCGTCCTGTCCATGTAGTGAAGGACTGGCCTATAAGATTCATCTTTGGTTGAATGCAATGTTGGATGAAGAGGATATTTTGGAAGCTACATTTGGACTCAGTAAGTTCTGTGATTGAGTAGTGATGTCTGCTGTGGTATGGGAGGAGTGAGTGGTGGCGTGAATGTCGCATATCTGGCATCTTTATCATGGCTGTTATCTGAACTGACTCTGCACAGTCTACCCCAACTTCTGTAAGTTGGAGTCTATCCTGCTGGGAGAAGTATTAAGCATGGGGTAGGAATGGCTTCTGGCATATAGGAAAAGATCAATAAATGTTAGATATTATCCCAGGTGGCTTCTCTGAATTCAGGATAATCTCTGCATCCCTCTCACGGTAAGATCCCCAAGAGTTAGATTCAACTTTGTAGATGTGGGCTGATCAAGGCAGAGTAGAACAGGGTTTCCACCCCCCCCTTTCTACATTCTACCTTTATGAATACAGCCAACGACTGTATTAGTTTTTTGGTGATATCACACTAGAGTGGCATATCGGTCTGTTTTCTAATCTCACAAATCTGTCTCATATATATCATACCCAAGCCCTGTGTCTCAGCATCCCTGTCTTTGTTCAGATTTTCTCTACTGAGATTGGGACTGTGCATTGACTCTTGTTTTATTTCATCTCGTTCAGTTGACCTTCCAGATTGTCAGGGTCTCCATTTTTTATGCCATGAATGCTCTTTTGTTGAATCTTAAATCGACTTTTCACAATCAGTGTAAAGTCTGGGTTGGTTGGTGAAGAAATCCAAGCTGTAATAGTAATAATCACCTATCCAGCACTTGCTATATGTCTAGTATTATGTGCTTTCCATATATCATCTCATTTGAACTTTATAGCAACATCATGAAGTACATATAATAATTACCACCATTTTATAGGTGGAGAAACTGCTATCAGCCCCAAGGTTTCATTGGTAGAAAGTGTTAGGGCTGGAACTTGAACCGAGGTTTTTCTAAAGCCAGAGTTGATGGTCCTAACCACAGCACCATACTGCTAGAGTGGAAGGAAGACCAAAGCAGAACCTGATGCCATACTCAGGAGTCTTAGTTGCAGACAGAATCTACTCCAGCTGGTTTTAATAGAAAGGGATTTATTATAGGGATCAGGTAGCGCACAGAATTGCTGAGTCAGGAAATAAAGTCAGGAGAATGTCCCGTCGTGAAATAGAATTGTTCCAGTGAAGTCCCTTGGCCATTCCCTCCCACTGATCAGCACCTATGACTAGGGACTTCACAGAGGACCCCTAGCCAAAGCTTCTGTAGACAATCCCATAGCCACCACCTCACTGGGCTCAATTCCCCCTTCCACATCTCATCAGACCTGTCTGCTTGGCAAAACCTAGGTTACATGCAAAAGCCTAGAGAGGGTGTCAGAGAAATGTAGTTTTTAACTTCCCAGTCTCCGTTGTACAGGAAGACATCTCTAAGGATGAGAATGAAGTGCCTACCATGGGAACCTCTGGGAACTTAAGGAAAATCCTAACATCCTATCCTCTGAATAAGCTCTTATGCTCAACACACGTCTCTTCTCAGATGTGAAATCTTCTCTGTTCCCTCAGGTTGACTCACCATGCCTCTTCCCTGCCCTTCTAGAATCCCTTACACTGCTGAAAATCACTGCACTGTATTCTATGTACATATCCCCATGCCCCACTAGCCCAAGTCTTCCTTAAGGCCAGGACCATGTGTTTTTATCTGTATCTGAGGTGCCCAGCATGTGAGCCATCATATGGTAGGCACCAACAGTCCTATTTTGAAAGCATGAGTGATTATATGGGCGTTTGTAGAAGACCTCCTCTTATCCTAGCTATTTTCAGAAGTGTGTGTCCTGCAGGGAAGTGTGTGGGATGCTGCTGCTCTCTGGACCTGAGGGCAGTGCAGAGATTTGGCCCCTCTTCCCAGGAATGTGTTTATTTCATACTGTTCCCAGGAATATGTTTATTCCTTACTGTATCCATGATACTGCCCCACCTCTTGGGAACCCTGGAGCAAAATATACAGAGATCACAGAGATCAGCTTGCCTCACAGACCCAAGAATCATGGGTCTAGGCAACACAGCATCCCAGGAACAACCCACAGGAATAAATTTCATAAAAAGTAGAATTGCACAAATCCCTTCCTCATGGGTGGTTCCTGGCCAGGTTAGGCTCTCTCCATCACCATGACTACCTCCATCCCATGATAGACAGTACAAACCCTTTTCCCAGTGAGCTTTTCATGTTTGCCTCCAGGAGTCCCACTCAGTAGTCTTATCTTCCTCTTGTAGGTCTTTGCTATGCATAGGATTCTGTCCAGGCTCTTGGTTGCAAGTGACAGAAACTCAACTTTAAAATGTAACTTCTTTATTAGAAGACTCATGTAATTGTTGAAGGGGTATAGCTTGGTCTTGGAGAGAACTAGAACTACCAGGTTCTCTCTCTATCTCTCTCTGTCTATATCTATCTCTATATCTGTACTATATTTATATCTATGTCTCTATGTCTCTATCTCTCTCACTCTCCATCTCTTCTGCTCCATCTTTCTTACCTTTATGTGTCAGCACTGTCCCCTCAGACCATATGTCAAGAAATGACTACTGGTATTTTCCATGCCTTGCACCCTTCAGTTTAACCATCAGGGAGGACCAGCCCCTCTTCCCTTAATTCTGGGTCCAAAACTCTCAGGGAAGGCTTCTGTCTGGCCCAGCACGTTTCTCATCCATGATTAGTCTACACCTGAAGTACTCAGTATAACCATGGGGTAGGTACTATGATTAGCAGCCTCCTAAAATCACATTGTTGGAGAGGGAATAGGACCCATTATACCAAAAGAAGGGCCAGCTGCTCCGAGACGGGTGGGGTGCTAGGCAGACTTAATATTAAATAAGCCCCATCCAATCAGCACTGAATAAGGTCCCATGTGTATCAGGTACTCCCAGCCTCCTGGGGCCAAACTTACTGCTTGGAACTGTAACCATACTCTTGATTGCCCTGTATCAGTACATCAAAGCTAAAGCAAATGCCAAGATGGTCTTCATGGACAGTAGTGAGAAGGTCAATAATTCCCATTCTGACCCAACTTAATCATAAAAGGAGCTTACAAAGCAGACTAGCAATTAAGTTTTATTTCATCTTCAAGTGGCTGGCTATAGCTCTTGGTTGAAGTAGTCTCAATCTACACCCAGCCTCAGTAAGACAGAGTGCCATTATCGATTAGTGATGTCTGCCATAGGCAGAGTATAGAGGATGGTTGAGTGTGCCACTTCTGCTCTAAAATGCTCTATAATAAAAGGGAATGTGGGATGGAGCTCCAAACACTGGCCAGATTGGAGAAGCGTGGTTGGGGTGTTTGTTGCTGAGCTTTGCCTGAGGGGCTAGTCTCTGAGTAGACAGCTGGCCAAGGTCCCTTTCAGGGATTCCTCTTTTTCACCTCCCCTGTATTCTCAATGGCTATTTCCCAGGCAGGATCACAGCTTCAGGTCTGCACATGGATCTGTAAATGCCTCTTTATTTAAAGTCAGCCAATCACATCCTGACTGCATTGCTATGGGGACCTGCTGTCCCATAAGTGATACTGAGATGATTTGGCTGATTGCGTGGCTCAGGCTTTGAGGACATCCTTAGCAGACTCTCTTCTGCTGCCCTAATTCATCCTAATGGTCAAATGTTGAGGAGCTAACGCCAATAACACAAGAGGTTTTATTAAGCCCAATAGAAGCCCAAATGATGCTTGCTCTGTGTGTTCTGGAATAACTATAGTTGTTTGTAGTAGCATCTTTTTGGTGGCACAGCTGCTAAAAAGAAACTCTGGTTCTAGGCTTTCCTCTTAATCAGTTAAAAATAGTCCTGAGTCTTTGACTGGATTGTTCCAGGAAACTAAGAGAGCTGGGTGCTGAGTGGAGCTAACTAACATCACAGCCTGGATCGTTCCGTTTCCTGAGCACTGATTGCTGCTGTTGGTGTGCTGGGCCCAAAGCTGGCAAAGACAGGAGGCACAGATGCGGTCTCTGTCCTGTCCTGTCCTCCATGGGCTCAGGACTCAAATGCTGGCTACTTGTGACCAGTGCCAGGAGAAAGAAGAAAATTGCACCAAATGATCTAATTGGCCCATAAACCAACCAGTTGTGAAAGTGTTTTAAACCTCTGTTAGAGGTTTGCCCTTGACCTCCAGGGTCAAGTTCATTCTGGCCTTCAAAGCTCTCCATAGTTTTCCTGTAGTTAGAAATTGTATCCACTGGGGGCCCAAGGCCCTCAGGGTGTGTGTTGCTGTCTGAAAGAAAACCACCATCCAGCCTTATCAAGATAGAGTGCCATGATTGATTAGTGATGTCTGCCATAGGCAGAGGGTGGAGGATTGGTGAGTGTGCCATCTGCTGGGCTCCATCTCCCTGGTCCCAAGCCCTCTGGAACTAGCCTCACTTGTTTGCCAACTTTCTGCTGAGGGAGTCAGGGTCCCCCTGTAATCAGGGGATCTCTTACCTTTTTTTCCTGTCTCAGGTGGAGGAAAGAACAGATATACTCTTGGGCTCTGTAGGACAGTCTACTCAGGGGAGCCTTTAGGATTTCAGCTCATTCTCTCTCTCTCTCCCTTTCTCTCTCTCTCTTTCCTCTTATCTCTCTGTCAGTCTCTCTCACTCCAGCTTATCCCAGTCTCTTCTCCACCCACAAGTGAATCCAGAGTAACAATGTCTCCCTTCCCCAGGTTGAGGTCTCTGGGTAGGCAGACTGCAGTCACCCCACCCAACCTGCACCATCTGGTTAACTAACCTCTCTTCTGGGGCACTGGGCGTGAGGAAAGCCATGATGTAGTATTCCGAGCATCTGGCAGGAATCCTTATACTGAGAGGCAGAAAGGTCCAGGTGGAGGTTTCCAAGTCCTATACACTGTGGGCTGTGGAGTCAAGTTCACCTGCATGTGAATCTGGTGTGGCCATGCACTAGCTATAGAGCCTCATAAGGTTGTGAGCTCCCTGTCTCTGGAGGTTTGCAAGAAGCAAAATGGCAAATGGTTTCTTGGGGATTTCTCACCAGGCAGAAAGCCAAGTGCCCTTATTGTCTTGGTATGTGAAAGGGGCCTCACAAGGTTGTTGTGTGGGTAGAATAAACTGTGCTCAGTGTGCACTGGGTCCCTCTGGTCTCTGCAGAAGCTGATGGCCCCTCTGGCTCTAGGGCACCCACTCTGGTTCTAAGAGGCCACCCCAGCTTGGCAGGATTCTGCTGGGGCTCTTCTGGTTTTCATCCTTGAAGAGCTTTTACTTAACCAGCAGGGGAGCTTTTCCAAGCCTCATCTCCTGCAATCCTGAGCTCAGGCCTGGCTTCCAGCTCTGTCTCCTCTCCTCCTTCTTCTCTTCATTTTCTCTCCTCCTCCAGGCCTGGATTCTTCACCCCCTGTTTCTCTTCCTCCAATCTCCAGCCCACTCCCAATTTGCATTTACAAGCAACCTCATCTGCATAGAACGCCCATTCGATGGGTCCTGGATGACGGGAACTAGTGTGTGCTACTACACAGGCCTCTGGGAAGGGGCTTCGCATCTCACTCTTTCCCAGCCCAGGGTGACTCACTTTCTTTACAGCAAAGTCCAGTTGGCTTGTTTATATTTGTGTTAAAAATATCTAGGAGGCAGAGGGGACTATACCTTTATGTGAGCCAAGGAAGTGATATGGATGTGAGGATGTATCAACAGAGGTCTCATGTCCACAAAGAGGGAGGAGATGGCCTGTTTTTGCCCTGCCCTTGCCTGGAGTTTCCACACCATACTCGGGGCATGCTGGGAGGAAGAGAATCTGGCTCAGCATGGCAAAGGCTATTGCAGCAACCCTGGGAGGGAGGTACGGTCACACCCCCATTTTACATTTAAAATGGGGGAACTTAGGGGGATTCATGTGCCATGTCCAAGGGCATTAAAGTAGTAAATGGCTGAGTCAGGATTTGAGCCTGAGCAGTCTGACACTGGCCAGATTGGCTGGGGAGGGAGCTAGACAGGACTGGGCCCTCTGGGCCCTTAGTGACCTGTTTTTGGAAAACCTTATTAGAAAAAGCACTGAGAGGTGCTGCAGAGTGCTTTCTTAACAGGGAGACTGGGCTTCGTTCGAATCCTGTCTCTTCCATTTCCCAGCTGGGTGACCTTGGCAAGTTCCTTAACATCTCTGAGCCTCAGTGCCATCATTGGTAAAGTGTAGAGGATGTTAGTTCAGACTCAGGGCTGTTTTGACCATTAAACAAGCTAATGTGTGTCAGGGGGCACAACACCTGACCTGGAAACATGAGCTGCTGGGGTCAGAGATTTGTGCCCACACGTCACATCCCAGTGCGGTTGTCGCAGGGAGGCTGAGAGCTGGAGCCGGCGTGGAGGAGGGAGACAGAGGCCCGAGCTGACGGCTGCTTTTCCTTTTCCATCGTGCAGGCACCTGAAGGCACGGGAAGCCTGTCTGCCTTCCTCTGAGGGGTCTGACAAGTGTAATCACACAGTCTAGCAGTGACACTAAAGAGTCCCTGGATACGAGATCTGTCGTTGGCTGCGAGCAGGGCTGGCTGCAGGCAATGCCTCCAGAAGACACCTGCAGGAGGTTTCCACCTGACTCCCAGACACCTTCTCCGTGCCGGTCCCCCCGCCCTCTGGGGCTGGGCTGGCCAGACTGCCTGGGGGCAGCTGCGTGGGGCCTGGGCACTCTGAGTCCTCATGACCCGTTTCTGGAAAACCTAGTCAGAAAGAGTGCTGAGAGGTGTTGTGGAGGGCCTGGGGCTGGTGGAGTGCTGTCTGGGTCCCCTGGGGGTCCTGGCAAGTGTGGGAGGGACAGACAGCTCAGGGCAGAGGCAGCTGTGTCCTTTTTTCCCCTAGTAAGTCAGGAAAGACGCAGTGTGGTCTTGGGATGAAATCACCTCGGGGAGGAATCACCCCCAACCCCTCGTCCCTGCTCCTCATGGCCAGTCGAAGACCTTGTTTTTTATTTTCCTGGGCAAACAGAAGCAATCAGAAGTGAACGTCACACACTCCCACCACCACCTCCACAGAGCTCCCTGTGCCCACGTGGTCTGGTCCTCTGTCCTGTGACTACAGAGGAGCCACCCAGCTCCAGTGCAAAGCCAGTCCCTGCACTTGTCCACTGGACTTCACCCCTTTGAACCTGCGGGTGGACATGGCACTGTAGCTGTCCTCTGCATCATCAGCTTTTCCCATCACCACTGGATCATTCCCATCATAAATACGATGCTCTAATTATATACCCGATCTTTAAAAAAAACTTCTCTTGACCTCACCCTCCCCGACAGCTCCAGGCCCATTTCTCTCTTTCCCATTGCAGCGAAGCCCCAGAAAGGGTGTCAGTGCTTGTTGGGTCCAAGCCCCTTACTCAATTTCTCTCTTGAACCCATCCCACCAGAACTGCTGCGAGGACCTCCAAATCCAGCGGTCAGTCCTCCACCCTCGGCAGCAGCAGGTGACACGTCAGCCATGTCCTCTCCCTTGAAGCCCTTTCTTCACATGGTTTCCTCCGCTGGCTGTTCCTCAGTCCCCCCTACAGGTTCCTCACCATTTCCCAGCCCCTGAACATCAAGGGGTCTCAGGGTTCAGGCTTCAGACCATTCTTCTTCCCTGTCTATACCTAGTCCCTGCCTGATCCTTCCCAGGACATTCCGTCTACCCTCCTACCCTCCAGTGGCTTCCCCAGGTCACTCATTTAAATCCAAAGTCCCTACTGCAGCCCACAGACACATGTGATCAAGCCCTTCTGTGTCATCTCAGGCACACCTGATCAAGTCCCTTTGATGTCATCACCAAACAAATTGTTAAATGAACAAATGGGTGGGCAGCGGGGGAGGCAGTGCTCATGGCCAAGCCAGCATCGCCATCCTTTCCTCCCCAGGCCGATCTGCCTCACGCTCCCTGCCCCCAGAGATCTTCTTAGCCCCTTCCCTGTCCTTCATGAGATCCACCTGACAACCAACCCAGGCCCTGCTGGTTTCCCCAGTACTTGGCTGTCCCCTTTTTCCATCTTCTTTTCCAAGGCAGCCGTGGGAGCTGCTGATGGTTTCTGGAGCAGGCCAGGCTTTTTCATACCCCTGCACCTTGACACCTGCCAGTCTGCCTGGACCTTCCTTGTTATCCTTCACCCTGCTTGTATATTCTTCCCTCAAGGCCCAACTCAGGTGTCATCTCCTTCAGGACTACTTCCCTGCAGCACCAGACTAAGGAGTGCACCAGCCGAGCCACTGCCCAGGGCACATCTTTTAAGAGGCCCTCAATCATCACTGAACCGTACAGACCTGAAGGAAATTTTGTTTAGCAGAACTCCTCTCAGACAGAGTCCTGGGAGATGTCCTTTGATAAGCAGCTGGGGGTATGGATGTTGGTGGGGAGCAAGACCCTCAGAAAGAAAGGAGAGTGGGAGGGTCTGTTACTTTTGGGCTTTTGTTTTGAGAGGTAGGATGCAAATGTGGGGGCAGAGCTGAATTGCTCAGGACCCAGGGGACAGGCTGAGCCTCTTATCAAAACAGATGAAGATATTGGTTAGAATAGGCACCGGATTGTGTCTTCCTGGGCAGGGGTTCTAGTGGGTGTTCACTGGGCTCTGTTTGCTCCCCAGTCTGGGTTAGAAGCCCTGAGTTCTCTACTCACTTAACATCTTCTATTCCAGCAAGAACTGCCATGCACAGTGAATTTCTGTATCCCTCGCCTAGGCTGTGGTCTCTTGGAGGGTGAGGTATGTGTTGTTTCTATCTTTATGACCCTAGCTATTAGCATATGACTGCCATGCAGTAGGTATTTAATAAATGTTTATTGATTGAATGGCTGGATTTTCCCCTTTTCACCCCCATGTACACAGGCTGATGGCTTCCCATGCCTGAGACTCGAGAGTTGGAATCCATTCTGAGCTCTGTGTGTCATCAGCTTGTGGGTATACAGATTAGATTATAAATATGTCATAGGATGTTTAGGGAACCCTAGAGGATGCACTGGGCTCAGGTTCAGGAAACAGGGTTCTCTTCACTATGTGGTCCTGAGATGGTCATTTTCCTCTAAGGATCTATCTTTCCATGAGAAAGAAGTTGGAGTAATGGATCTTAAAAGCCTTTCTCACTCTGAGAGGAGCTATGGGGGTAGGGGAGTGCTCCTGAGATTTGGAATCAAAAGAACTGACTCATCCTCTGCAAACCTGTTTCCCTATCTCTAAAATGGGGGCGGTTTAACAACCTAACAGATGTGAACATGCTTGGAAAGCTACATGGGACTGTGTCCATGGCAAGGGCTGCAGACAAAGTTTCTGTGTGTGATCGTCCCCGATGTCTAGCAGCCACCATCTGCCTTGTAATCTAACCCTGATTCACATCCCTAAAGACCTTGGGGACCTTCATTCATACTCTTATTCTGTCCTCTACCTTCTCATTCATTCAACACTTTTATTGGATGCCCACTATGTGTCAGGCCCTGAGGCTGCAATTGTACAAAATAGAACAAAACTCGGTAAAACTCCAGCCCTTAGGAGCGAGTGGTCTAGTGGGTGGCAATGGCTATGACCATTTACTGAGGCTCTGTGCCAGGCACTGAGTTAGGGGCTTCCACCGTGAAGAGCTCACTTCATCCTCACGTATTACTGTCTCCATTTTGTAGATGTGGAGGCTAAGAGCCGAAGGGCTAAGTTACTTGCCCAGCTAGAAATGTTAGAGATAGGATGGGAATCCAGGTCGTTTGGTTTAAGAGCCTGAGCAACCCCCAACCCCTGCCCCATTAAGCTGTACCACCTTGCTGGGCCCATGTTCACATCCAGTTGCTAATGATGGAGGGGTACGTGACACCTGCCTAGAGCTCATATCCGCCCCCCGCCACACACACACAGAGGGAGTGAGGAGGTCCCGGCCCAGCCCAGAGGCAGGCATCACCTGGGGCCTCCTATGGGACCAGACTTACTGAGCCCTTGGACATCCACTCACCTGGATGAATGGCCCAGGACACAGAGTGAGAGGACCTGGGGCTGTGCCCTTCCTATGCTCCCACAGGTGGGGAGAAGCAGCCCCCCGCACCCCCTCTGCTTCTGCCGTTCCCTTTGTTCTTGCTCCAAAGTCACAAGGTGACAGCCTGTTCCTCCTTCCTGAGGAAGCTGTCATCTGAGTCAACACAGGGGTCTCTGTCAGAGCTGCTCAGAGGAGGATCTAGAAAAACCCTGCCACTGTGGAGCCAGAGCCTGCCGGGCTTGACATCTATGAAAGGGGTTTTGGACAAACACCTCACACCCTCAGACTCTCTACTGACGACAGCAAGAGTCTCTCAGAGATGGAAGGGGGCTAAGATAGCATTTAATTCTCACTGTTGTCTCCTATAAGCCCTTCTGTGGGTGTTGGTGTTTGAATATGTGCAGAAGAGCGTCCACGTGTGCAGACGCATGCACGTGTATTCACGGGGGCTGTTTGGATGCAAATCTCTGCTTCTCTGTGTGCATGTGTCTTCCTGGATGTGTCTATCGGTTAGCTGTTGCTGCATAAGAGATCACACTATTTATCATTGCCCAGGCATCTGCGGATTGTCTGGGCTTGGCTGATTCAGGCTGGGCTCTGCTGGAGTGGCTCTGCTGCACGTCTCTCACCCTCCTGCTGGGACACACAAGCTAGACCAGGCGTGTTCTTTTCAAGGGCCAGAGGGCAAGTGGAAACACATGAGGCCTCTTAAGGCCTCGCTTGGAACTGGCACTCCATCACATCTGCCTTATTCTATTGGCCAAAGCAAGTCACATGACTGAATGCGAAGTTAAGGGCAGGGAAGTATACTCTGCTCCTCTCAGTGGGAATCACCAAAAAGTCACATGGCAAAGGATGGGAATCCAGGGAGGGTCAATATTTTATGTTGCCATCATATGCACGCATATATGTTTGCATAGGCTTGTGCACATGTGGGCAGGGTGTTTGTGCATGTGCATGAAGGCATATAGCTCTAAGTGTGCACAGGTACCATTTCACATGTATGCAAATGTGTGTGTAGCTGTGTACATGCATGGAATGTCAAGCTGAGCATGTACCTGTGTTTCTGTGTGTGTCTGCATAAGAGCATCCCTCAGACACACGCATGCAGCACTCAGCCTGTCTATACCAGGAGAAAGAATGGACCGATCCTATAAAGTAAGTCAAACTCTCACCGAGATACCTGTGGGACCTTCCAGCAAGTCGCCTGCCATCTGCATGTGCTGAGGTAGATCTTGCTCCGTTAGTGGCCCTGGGAAAATTCACTGGTCAGTTTTCTTGTAGTCTATTATCACCCAGGTGTCTGTGTGTTCCAAACAATTGTTTTTAAATTGCTTCATTAGTCTGTCTCGGCAGACCAAATCCTGCTACACTTGGCTGGCTCAGATTCTCTGAAACAGGGCTGGTGGGAGCTGGCAGGTAGCTTGCTTGCTAATGTACCTCCTAGAAGGGGGTGCAACAGGGGGTGCCCCCAGAGGAGATGTGGAGGAGGTGCCCCACCCCCCTAACAGAAGTGGCAGCTTTGGAAGGCATGAACTCTGGAGGAAGAGAGAACTGGTTTCAAGTCCAGAATCCGCCTTTTGCAGACTGCATGACCTTGTGTAAGCTCCTTGAGCCTCAGTTTTCCCTTCTGCGCAATGGAGTCATTGTCCCAATATTGTGGGTGAGTGTGAGGATGTGTCTGGCTTACCTGGCTTACCTGGCCTGTGCCTGGAACATGGGTGGCCCCTTCCCTCTTTTTCTACAAAGAGCCTCTGACCTCTCTGCAGAGGCCGGGCCACCATCAGGGTTGAGTAATTAGGTAGATGGCACCAGTGGCCCCTCAGGTGAGTCACTGATATTCCAGGTGACTTTACCCGAGGACCCACATCTAACAGATCCTTCTGTCCCCAAGAACAACCCTGAAGGCAAAGGTCAGGACACAGGACCTAGAGTCGCACTGTCAGGGCTCAGGTCCCTGCTCCCCACTCACAAGCGGCATGCCCGTGGGCTAGCTGCCTAGCTTCCCCAAAGCCCGGGGTGTTCCTCTGAAAGCAGGGATAGTAAGAGTTCCCAACTCATAGGGTATGTTTTCTGCATAATCGAAGCTCTTCCCTGTGATCCGCTAACTCCATTTCCCTCTCTGGGATGGAAATCATCCTGGAGGTCTTACCCATGTCCCTGCCCCCCCTAGCCAGAGGGTCTTGAAGACAGACTCTCTCTCAGTGACTCAGGGTCAGTGTTGGTGCCCACCATACTGTGCAGGGAGCCACCCGGGGCTGGGCTATACTGGTTCCTCCTCTTCTTAGCTGTCACTCCTCCTGCAGCCAGGGTGCTACACACGGGCTCCCACAGCCCTGCTCCTCATCCACCATGGACACGTTTTCTGTTAAGGGCCACATAAGAAATATTTTAAACTCTGTGGGCCAACTATGATCTCTGACACATATTCTTCTCCGTGTTTTGTTGTTGGTTTCAACCCTTTAAACATGGAAAAACCATTCTGAGCTTGACAGTCACTCCAAAACAGGCTGGATGTGGCCCTTGGGGTGTCGTTTGCTGACCCCTGGAGAGACAAGTACACACACTACGTTAAAAATGTATGTTGAGCAAATGTTCCCAAGCCTGTGAATGAGAGCACAGCATGGCTCTGGGTCAGGAATTTCAGGTACTTGAAGGCCTTTTCCCCTCATGCTAGTCAGAGGTTGTGTTCCCGAGGCTTCTGGACTCCTGTCCTTTTCATCAGCGTGCTACGATTGCCCACCCTCCCCACTCCCTGCCTCCACTCCCCCACCCCGTCCCCAGCGTTCGTTCAGCAGTGATTACGTCCAAGGCTAAGGTGAGGTCCAGGTGCCTCCCTGTAACTGATGTTATTTATTTTTCAAACAACCTTACCGGGTCGAAATTCTCATGCCCGTTTTAAACAGGGGGTCAGAGCTGACATGACAACTCTGGTCACTTCGCTCCAAAGCCATCACAACAGACAGGCCCCTGCAGGAGGATTTGGAGGGGACACGAAGAAAGAGCCGGGTAGAGAGGGAGGAGGAAGGGAAAGCGTGGGCTTTCTTTCAACCCCTGTCCTATATTATAAAACTGACTAAATAGCACTGTGAGTTTTTGGAATGTGTTTTTAAATTTTTTTTGGTAAAAGATGATATGCATTCATTCTTTATACAAATCAGTCACAGAAATGAAGTAAGAAGAAAGAAAAATCATCCAAAATTCTACTCCCAGAAACAACCCCTAGTACCATTTTGGTGAACATTTTCAGACACCTCTGTCTGATTGTAAACACATATACACACGGCTTTAAATGAACAGGAGCAGACTCCACATGCTGTTGTGTAAAGTCCTTTTTTTTCTCCCAACAATATGTTGTGGACATCTTTCTATGCCAATAAATATAAAGCAACAGCTTTGTGTTAAATGACTGCATGATATTCAATCACATGTACGAACGGGAGCTTTAAATGCAAAAGAGGCATTGGGTCCCCTGGCTCCCAAAGTGGGTGTTAGTGGGACAATGCTCAGATGGCAGCCCGGGTGCCTGAGCCATGACATTATAGCTTCAGGGCCAGGGGTCTCAGACTCACCCCATCAGAGATCAAGTCACACCAGGTGGACTCCTGCAAAATTAGGCTCTGGAGAGCAGCCTCGAGCGGATTCTCTGTTGGAGAGAATCAGTGGCCCCAACTCGCTCCCAGAAAGGCACTGCCATCCTCACAGACCCAGCTCTCCTGGGGTTTCTTTCTGAGGTGCCCCAGTATGGCGTGGCAGTCATCTCCATTTTATGCAGCAGCTGTGATATTCCAAACATGCACGACAGAAAAATGAAGCCAATTATTTCTTGAGAGAGTATGGTGAGTGATTAAGCACAACTCACTGATTTTGTGATCCTGGGCAAGTTGGTAAAAATTCCCTCAATGCAGTTTCCCCATCTGTAAACTGGGGATAATCATAGTCCCTAAATCACAGAGCTGTTGAGAGGATTAAATGAGATCATTGAAACCAGCTCTGAATACACTGTCTGGTGTTCAGTCAATGTCAGTTCCCCTCCCACCTCAACATCCCCTCCTCCTCCTCTTCATTCTTTCTGGAGAGACCTGCAGCTTTTTTCTGACACCAGTCTAGACAAACAAGGGACGGAGAAGAGCCTCTCCATTGAGGGATGGGCTCTCCAAGAAATGACTGGGGGTCCTGGGGGTCAGACAGGAGAAGAAGACGTGGGGTGGTGATCTTGGTTTTCCAATCCCTGCAGGGAGCAAATGAACAAGGGAGGGATGAAGGACTCAGGATCAGACCTCTGTCAATGGGGGAAGATGCTGGGACACCCAGGATGGGTCCGTAAGAGCAGACGTTTCTAATAGGAGAGCTTCAATGTGCTACCTCGAGGGGTAATAAGCGCCCCATCACTGCCCATTGCTGTAGGCACTCGGGTGGAGATGACCCGAGAGAAATCTTTCCAGGTCCGAGACTATGAGAACAGAGGTCAGCCTGTGGTTGCTCGCCAGCCTGATGGGAGGCAGAGGGTACAGAGGGGCGAAGGTGCGGCTTCTCACCTGCTCCTCGGGGGCAGGCTGGCCCCAGCTGCTGCCTCTGCGATTTGCATTCAGCGGTTGTCTGTCACGAACTCTGCATGCAGCAGGCTGCTCCCAGAGATGTGCTATTTTAAGTGCTTCCCCTCCGCCCCTAAGGGTGCCATGTGTTTATCTTGCTTTCGAGTTAAAAGGGAAAATCAATTTCACTCTTACCTTAGGCAGGTTTGGGGTGGGGGCTGTCGGGTGGCTTCATTTCATTAAAATGAAAGTGTGGGGCGGGGGGCAGGAAGGGCTGCAGAGACCCACCCCTGCGGCCAGTTATGAATAAACAATAGCCTGGGTCCACAGCCTGTTCCTTCCCCCTCAGCCCAGATTGTAGGGCCACAGGAGGCCCAGGGTTGACCTGTGATGGGCGACAGGACTGTGGGATAGAGGGGGGGAGAGAGGAGCCCAGCTCATCACTGCTGTGTGTGTGTGCACGTGCACATACGTGTGCGTGTGTGTGTGTGTGTGTGTGTGTGAGAGAGAGAGAGAGAGAGAGAGAGATGGGGGAGAAAAAGAGGGAGGAATGGGAGAGAGAGGTGTCTTGGGCTTTTGTTACCCTGAATGCCCATTTAGAGAATAAACTCAACGTTTATTGAACACCTATTTGCATTCCAGGGGCTGTACTAGGCACAGAAAATCTGGCAGTGAACAATTCACAGTCTCTGCCCTTAAAAAGCTGTTCAGCAGAGAAGAAAGGAGGCCAGTAACTGCTAAGCTCCTAATATGTGACATCCTGACGTTCAGAATTAACTCATTTAATCCTTGGGTTGTGATTACCTCTCCATTCAATGTAGGAAAATTGAGCTGTGCGTTCCCTGGGGAGGACAAGAGTCTCTCATTTATGACTATAGTTCCAGCCTCTGGAATAGTGTCTGGCACGTGGTTCTGATGCTGATAGAACGAGAGAAGATGGGTGGAGTAATTCCTTTGTAGAGGAACAGAGCAAACGCTGTACATGTCACTTCTTTTATTCTTATACCTGCCTGGGGAGGTGGGTCCTGTCAGCCTCTTTCACAGATGAGGAAACTGAGGCTCAGACAGATGAATTTCCTGGCCCAAGTTCACACCGCTGCAGTGGCTGGATTCTGAGGGCCACTGCTCCAGGCAGCCTAGTCTGTCCCGTAGATGAGGGAAAAATACAGTTCTGGGGTAGATACTTAGTCAATCCTTTCCCAGCACTCTGAGGATCACATGGGGAACAAGAGTTAGTTAGGATTGCTTCTGTGGGGATACTTGGGGTCTGGGCTGGAGGGGTAATAGCTGTAGAATGTGAGTGGTCAGGGCTGCCATTGAATTTGGACCCTCCAGGCCCTGAGTCAGGTTTCTACACCTCCTCTCTGCAAGAGGAAAGGGGTGTGTGTGCACGTGCGCACATGCGTGTGTGTATGGCTTGAGTTAGTCTAAGTATATATGTATGCATGCATGGCCGTGGCATGGCTCTGAGCTCTGGTCACCATCTTCTTGGATGGACATGGCTCTGACTTAGGTTCTGGGTCTTGGCTGGGCTGTTTCAGGCTCAACTGGGCTAGGCTGAGTCTGGCCACCCTCCTTGCCCTCCCCTTTTATAGCTGCCCCCTTGGTGGTCTGCATTTCTACCATCAATCTTCTCAGCAGTTATCAGGGAATCCCAGCTCCAGCCCTCAGTCCTAGGAGCTGCTCAGACCCTCCTGCTCTGAGGCCTGAGGCAGCCACATCCACCTCTCCTTCTATAGGGCAGGAGGTGTCTGATCTATAAGAGAAGGATCAATCTCTCCTGTCTCTGGAAATGTTCAATGAGAAGAGCCTTTGGAGTTGAAGGTTTAGAGAAAGGGGATATGGAAGACTAGAAGTGGAGAATTCCTACAGAGTGGTCAACCTGCAGTAAAATGTGGGTGGTAAATCTGCCTTTACAGCCATCCTTCCCCAAGACCACCCACCCCAGGGGCTTCAGAAGAAGCAGACCGAAGGCTGCTGGGATAAAAGCTTGGGTTTGGCTGACCACTTTTTCCCCCATCCATCCACATATTTAACTAATACTTAATGAAAATCCTTAGGTTCCAAGCTATTTAAATTATCTCCCTACCTTCCAAGTGAATCACACCTCCACGCATTGGGTTGATGAAGGGCACAGCCATAAATCAGACGAGGTTCCTGTCTTCAAGGAACTTACAATCCAAAGGGAACCAGACATGGAAACAGTCAACAAGGCAGATGCTCCAATGGAGACATGAGGAAAAAGCTGTGGGAGTGAATACGTGGGGACAATTCATTCTGACAGAGAACTTTGGGGCAAGGCTTACCAAGGAAGTGGTGTTTGAGTTGCCCCTGATAGGATGGGCAGGGATTTAAAAGCTGCCAAAGCTGGTAAGGAGTGAGCCAGCCTAGGGAAACCAACTTGAAAGATGTTCACTGACCTGATGTGCACGGTGGTCTAGGGGCCATGAGTGGGCTCGATTGGGGAAGGGTGGGGCTGGAATTTGCCCAGAACCACAGTATCCTGAGGCCACTGTGGGTTCAGTACTCTGCTAGAGGCTTCACAACTCTCCTTTTATCTTCGTGGCTATCTTTCAAGGTCAGCATGATCATCCTTAATTTACAGGTAAGGTACCTGAGGCCCAAAGAGGACAAGTGATTTGTCCAAGATCAGACAGTAAGTGGCAGAGCTGGGATTCGAGCCTGAGTCTATATGACCCCAGAGGTGGTGCAGCCAGAAATGACAGGCTTAGGCATTTGGGGTTTATGATGGAGGCAGTTGGGTGGTGGGGCTTGGGGTCTTGAAGATTTTTGAGGAGAAGACTAGAAGAGCCTCAACTATTGCCTTAAGAAGATCATCTTAGGTAGAGGAGCTTCAAGATGGTGGAAGAGTAAGGTGCGGAGATCACCATCCTCCCCACAAATGCATCAGAAATACATCTACATGTGGAACAAATCCTACAGAACACCTACTGAATGCTGGCAGAAGATCTCAGACCTCCCAAAAGGCTCTTGGTGCTCCAGCAAGGTGTTAGGGCTATGCCACTGAGGTGGGAGAGCCAAGTTCAGGAAACTGGTCCACAAGAGACCTCCCAGCTCCACGTAATATCAAACGGTGAAAATCTCCCAGAGATCTCCATCTCAATGCCAAGACCCAGCTCCACTCAACGACCAGCAAGCTACAGTGCTGGACACCCTATGCCAAACAACTAGCAAGACAGGAACACAACCCCATCCATTAGCACAGAGGCTGCCTAAAATCATAATAAGGCCACAGACACCCCAAAACACACCACCAGACATGGACCTGCCCACCAGAAAGACAAGATCCAGCCTCATCCACCAGAACACAGGCACTAGTCCCCTCCACCAGGAAGCCTACACAACCCACTGAACCAACCTTAGCCACTGGGGACAGACACCAAAAACAATGGAAACTACGAACATGCAGCCTGCGAAAAGGAGGCCCCAAACACAGTAAGTTAAGCAAAATGAGAAGACAGAGAAACACAGTGCAGATGAAGGAGCAAGGCAAAAACCCACCAGACTTAACAAATGAAGAGGAAATAGGCAGTCAACCTGAAAAAGAATTCAGAATAATGATAGTAAAGATGATCCAAAATCTTGGAAATAGAAAGAAGAAAATACAAGAAACCTTTACCAAGGACCTAGAAGAGCTAAAGAGCAAACAAACAGAGATGAACAACACAACAAATGAAGTTAAAAATTCTCTAGAAGGGACCAATAGCAGAAAAACTGAGGCAGAAGAACGGATAAGTGACCTAGAAGATAAAATAATGGAAATAACTACTGCAGAGCAGAATAAAGAAAAAAGAATGAAAAGAATTGAGGACAGTCTCAGAGACCTCTGGGACAACATTAAATGCACCAACATTCGAATTATAGGGGTCCCAGAAGAAGAAGAGAAAAAGAAAGGGACTGAGAAAATATTTGAAGAGATTATAGTTGAAAACTTCCCTAGTATGGGAAAGGAAATAGTTAATCAAGTCCAGGAAACACAGAGAGTCCCATACAGGATAAATCCAAGGAGAAACATGCCAAGACACATATTAATCAAACTACCAAAAATTAAATACGAAGAACAAATATTAAAAGCAGCAAGGGAAAAACAACAAGTAACACATAAGGGAATCCCCATAAGGTTAACAGCTGATCTTTCAGCAGAAACTCTGCAAGCCAGAAGGGAGTGGCAGGACATACTTAAAGTGATGAAAGAGAAAAACCTACAACCAAGATTACTCTACCCAGCAAGGATCTCATTCAGATTTGACACAGAAATTAAAAGCTTTATAGACAAGCAAAAGCTAAGAGAATTCAGCACCACCAAACCAGCTTTACAGCAAATGGTAAAGGAACTTCTCTAGGCAGGAAATACAAGAGAAGGAAAAGACCTACAATAATAAACCCCAAACAAATAAGAAAATGGTAATAGGAACATACATATCGATAATTACGTTAAATGTAAATGGATTAAATGCTCCACCAAAAGACATAGACTGGCTGCATGGATACAAAAACAAGACCCATATATATGCTGTCTACAAGACCTAGGGACACATACAGACTGAAAGTAAGGGGATGGAAAAAGATATTCCATGCAAATGGAAACCAAAAGAAAACTGGAGTAGCAATTCTCATATCAGACAAAATAGACTTTAAAACAAAGACTATTATAAGAGACAAGAGCACTACATAATGATCAAGGGATCAATCCAAGAAGAAGATATAACAATTGTAAATATGTATGCACCCAACAAAGGAGCACCTCAATACATAAGGCAAATGCTAACAGCCATAAAAGGGGAAATCGACAGTACCACAATCATAGTAGGGGACTTTAACACCCCACTTTCACCAATGGACAGATCATCCAAAATGAAAATAAATAAGGAAACACAAGCTTTAAATGATACATTAAACAAGATGGACTTAATTGATGTTTATAGGACATTCCATCCAAAAACAACAGAATACACATTCTTCTCAAGTGCTCATGGAACATTCTCCAGAATAGATCATATCTTGGATCACAAATCAAGCCTTGGTAAATTTAAGAAAATTGAAATCTTATCAAGTATCTTTTCTGACCACAAGTTATGAGACTAGATATCAATTACAGGAAAAATCTGTAAGAAATACAAACACATGGAGGCTAAACAACACACTACTTAATAACCAAGAGATCACTGAAGAAATCAAAGAGGAAATCAAAAAATACCTAGAAACAAATGACAGTGAAAACACAACGACCCAAAACCTATGGGATGCAGCAAAAGCAGTTCTAAGAGGGAAGTTTATAGCTATACAAGCCTACCTTAAGAAACAAGAAACATCTCAAATAAACAACCTAACCTTACACCTAAAGCAATTAGAGAAAGAAGAACAAAAAAACCCCAAAGTTAGCAGAAGGAAAGAAATCATAAAGATCAGATCAGAAATAAATGAAAAAGAAATGAAAGAAACAATAGCAAAGGTCAATAAAACTAAAAGCTGGTTCTTTGAGAAGATAAATAAAATTGATAAACCATTAGCCAGACTTATCAAGAAAAAAAGGGAGAAGACTCAAATCAATAGAATTAGAAATGAAAAAGGAGAAGTAACAACTGACACTGCAGAAATACAAAAGATCATGAGAGATTACTACAAGAAACTCTATTCCAATAAAATGGACACCCTGGAAGAAATGGACAAATTCTTAGAAATGCACAACCTTCCGAGACTGAATCAGGAAGAAATAGAAAATATGAACAGACAAATCACAAGCACTGAAATTGAAACTGAGATTTAAAATCTTCCAACAAACAAAAGCCCAGGATCAGATGGCTTCACAGGCAAATTCTATCAAACATTTAGAGAAGAGCTAACACCTATCCTTCTCAAACTCTTCCAAAATATAGCAGAGGGAGGAGCACTCCCAAACTCATTCTACGAGGCCACCATCACCTTGATACCAAAACCAGGCAAGAATGTCACAAAGGGGCTTCCCTGGTGGCGCAGTGGTTGAGAGTCCGCCTGCCGATGCAGGGGACACAGGTTCGTGCCCCGGTCCGGGAAGATCCCACATGCCGCAGAGAGGCTAGGCCCGTGAGCCATGGCCGCTGAGCCTGCGCGTCCGGAGCCTGTGCTCCGCAACGGGAGAGGCCACAACAGTGAGAGGCCCGCATACCGCAAAAAAAAAAAAAAAAAAAAAAAAAAGAATGTCACAAAGGAAGAAAACTACAGGCCGATATCACTGATGAACATACATGCAAAAATCCTCAACAAAATACTAGCAAACAGAATCCAACAGCACATTAAAAGGATCATACACCATGATCAAGTGGGGTTTATTCCAGGAATGCAAGGATTCTTCAATATATGCAAATCAATCAATGTGATACACCATATTAACAAGTTGAAGGAGAAAAACCATATGATCATCTCAATAGATGCAGAGAAAGCTTTCGACAAAATTCAACACCCATTTATGATAAAAACCCTGCAGAAAGTAGGCAGAGAGGGAACTTTCCTCAACATAATAAAGGCCATATATGACAAACCCACAGCCAGCATCATCCCCAATGGTGAAAAGTTGAAACCATTTCCACTAAGATCAGGAACAAGACAAGGTTGCCACTCTAACCACTATTATTCAACATAGTTTCGGAAGTTTCAGCCACAGCAATCAGAGAAGAAAAAGAAATAAAAGGAATCCAAATTGGAAAAGAAGAAGTAAAGCTGTCACTGTTTGCAGATGACATGATACTATACATACAGAATCCTAAAGATGCTACCAGAAAACTACTACAGCTAATCAATGAATTTGGTAAAGTATCAGCATACAAAATTAATGCACAGAAATCTCTTGCATTCCTATACACTAATGATGAAAAGTCTGAAAGAGAAATTAAGAAAACACTCCCATTTACCCCTGCAACAAAAAGAATAAAATATCTAGGAATAAACCTACCTAAGGAGACAAAAGACCTGTATGCAGAAAATTATAAGACACTGATGAAAGAAATTAAAGATGATACAAATAGATGGAGAGATGTACCATGTTCTTGGATTGGAAGAATCAACATTGTGAAAATGACTCTACTACCCAAAACAATGTACAGATTCAATGCAATCCCTATCAAACTACCACTGGCATTTTTCACAGAACTAGAACAAAAAATTTCACAATTTGTATGGAAACACAAAAGACCCCGAATAGCCAAAGCAATCTTGAGAAAGAAAAATGGAGCTAGAGGAATCAGGCTCCCTGACTTCAGACTATACTACAAAGCTACAGTAGTCAAGAGAGTATGGTACTTGCACAAAAACAGAAATATAGATCAATGGAACAGGATAGAAAGCACAGAGATAAACCCATACACATATGTCACCTTATCTTTGATAAAGGAGGCAAGAATATACAGGAGAAAAGACAGCCTCTTCAATAAGTGGTGCTGGGAAAACTGGATAGGTACATGTAAAAGTATGAGATTAGAACACTCCCTAACACCATACACAAAAATAAGCTCAAAATGGATTAAAGACCTATATGTAAGGCCAGACACTATCAAACTCTTAGAGGAAAACATAGGCAGAACACTTTGTGACATAAATCACAGCAAGATCCTTTTTGACCCACCTCCTAGAGAAATGGAAAGAAAAACAAAAATAAACAAATGGGACCTAATGAAACTTAAAAGCTTTTGCACAGCAAAGGAAACCAAAAACAAGACCAAAAGACAACCCTCAGAATGGGAGGAAATATTTGCAAATGAAGCAACTGACAAAGGATTAATCTCCAAAATTTACAAGCAGCTCATGCAGCTCAATAACAAAAAAACAAACAACCCAATCCAAAAATGGGCAGAAGACCTAAAGAGACATTTCTCCAAAGAAGATATACAGATTGCCAACAAACACATGAAAGAATGCTCAACATCATTAATCATTAGAGAAATGCAAATCAAAACTACAATGAGATATCATCTCACACCGGTCAGAATGGCCATCATCAAAAAATCTAGAAACAATAAATGCTGGAGAGGGTGTGGAGAAAAGGGAACACTCTTGCACTGTTGGTGGGAATGTAAATTGATACAGCCACTATGGAGAACAGTATGGAGGTTCCTTAAAAAACTACAAATAGAACTACCATACAGCCCAGGAATCCCACTACTGGGCATATAACCTGAGAAAACCATAATTCAAAAAGAGTCATGTACCAAAATGTTCATTGCAGCTCTATTTACAATAGCCAGGACATGGAAGCAACCTAAGTGTCCATCAGCAGATGAATGGATAAAGAAGATGTGGCACATATATACAATGGAATGTTACTCAGCCATAAAAAGGAACAAAACTGAGTTATTTGTAGTGAGGTGGATGGACCTAAAGACTGCCATACAGAGTGAAGTAAGTCAGAAAGAGAAAAACAAATACCATATGCTAACACATATATATGGAATCTAAAAAAAAAAAAAAGAAGAAAATGGTCAGAAAAACCTAGGGGCAAGACAGGAATAAAGATGCAGACCTACTAGAGAATGGACTTGAGGATATGGGGAGGGGGAAGATTAAGCTGGGACAAAGTGAGAGAGTGGCATGGACATATATACACTACCAAACGTAAAATAGATAGCTAGTGGGAAGCAGCCGCATAGTACAGGGAGAGCAGCTCGGTGCTTTGTGACCACCTAGAGAGGTGGGATAGGGAGTGTGGGAGGGAGGGAGATGCAAAAGGGAAGAGATATGGGGACATATGTGTATGTATAACTGATTCACTTTGTTATAAAGCAGAAACTGACACACCATTGTAAAGTAATTATACTCTAATAAAGATGTTAGAAAAAAAAAAAAGGAAGATCATCTTATAAGGATAGTGGGGGATGGAGGAGGTGGGAGATCTGTCAGTGGATTACAGAATAGCCCAGGCTGGAGGGAAGGAGCAATGGCAATGGCAATGGAGGGTATGGGAAGAATGCAAGAAGCAGAGCTTGGTGAAGGCAGGATCGGGGTGGGGGGTTGGTACTTGTAGAACTTGCCCCACCATCTCACAGAACTCATGGGCAGGATAAGGCCATCTGGTCCACACTCCTGTGGACCTGACTTTGAGGCATGAATCTCCTTGTAAACTACCTGGGCTTTGGGAATCCAATGAATGACTCCACCAGAATTCAAAATCACCTCAGCGTCCAATCACACTCCTCCAGCACAGGGGTGTTCATTTTATTCTGACTCTTGGATGCTTCTGACTGTTAAAAAGTTCTCCTTTTAGTTGAAATGAAACTTGCCTCTCTGCAGTCTCCACCCAATCAGTCCAATTCTGTCTCTTGGGACAAGAAAGAAAGGGTCTGATGCATATTTCATATGCCCAATCATCAGATACTCGATGACAATTCTTATGTCCTCCCAAACTCTTTTCATCTCTAAGCTATATAGTAATAATGGTAATAATGTGAATATTTATTGTGCCTTTCCTGTTCTGGGCACTGTGCTGAGAACTTTGCATATTCTGTCTCAGGGGTGGATCATGAGCAGCTTTGAAATGTCTTCATAAGGAGTTCCACTGTAATCCCAAAGGCATGAGGGCTTATTGCAGAATTTTAAGTAGAAGATAGGATATGTTAGGAAGACCACTCAGGTGACCAGTGTGAAGAGTGCCCTGGTGAGGTGAGAATGAGGCAGGGAGGCTGTTGGAATAATCCAGGTGAGAAATGAATAAGATCTAAACTTCAGTGGTGGTAAAGGGTATGGCAGATGGGATAATTTGAGAGACATTCAAGTGTTAAATCTATAGAGCCTGGAAAGTAGCTGGACATGGGAGGTGAAGTAGAAAGAAGCCAGGTTATCTCCAAATTTTTGTCCCAGGTGGATTCTATGAGACAGAAAGTCTAAGAAGAGTATCTGGATCATTTGAGGGTGATGAGAAGGAGAGATTAGAAGGAGAAATTACTTCCAGCTTTGAACATATGGAATGTAGATGCCAGTGGGATACTATGCATTGATTTAGTTTGTTCATTCATTCACTTAACAAGCCTTTATTGAGGATTAACTATGTACCATGCACTCTGCTAGGTGCTAAGGTTGTAAAACCTTGGTCACCTTTGTTCTTGAGGGGCTTTCTGTCTAGTAGAGGGAAACAGATATGTAAATTGTCAAGTGTAAAAAATTCGTATTGCAAGATTTCCTTCAGTAGATGAATGGATAAACTGTGGTACATCCATACAATGGACTATTACTCAATGCTAAAAAGAAGTGAGCTATCGAGCCATGAAAAGACATGGAGCAACCTTAAATGTATACTACAAAGTGAAAGAAGCCAATCTGAAAAGGCTACATACTGTATGATCCCAATGATTTGACATTCTAGAGAAGGCAAAACTATGGAGATAATAACAAGATCAGTGGTTGCCAGGAGTTAGGGGGGAGGGAGAAATGAATAGGTGGAGCATAGAGGATTTTTAGGCAGTGAAACTATTCTGTATGATATTATAATGGTGGATGCATGTCATTATACATTTGTCAAAACCTTTAGAATGTACAACATCAATAGTGAATCCTAATGTAAACTATGGGCTTTGGGTGATAATGATTTATCAATGTAGGTTCATCAATTGTAACAAATGCACCATTCTAGTGGGGGAGGTTAATATAGGGGAGGTGTGCATGTGTAGGGACAGTGGGTATATGGAAACTATCAGTACTTTCTACTTAATTTAGCAGTGAACCCAAAACTGCTCTAAAAATAGAGTCTATTTTAAAAATTAGTATTACAAGATGCTGAGATTGAAATCTGTATAGGGAATAGAATTCTAAAGGGGGAGGGACAGTCAGAAAGGGCTTCATCATGGAGGTGACCCTTGACTTGTGAAAGGCATTAAATGGAGATAATGGATCTACCAGTCCATTATAGCTTGGGAGGGGGCTCTAGTCAGGAGATAATGATTGGGAATTCATCAGCTCATCAGCAAACACTGTGGAAGCCAAGGGAACTCAGGGATGAGTGTGTCAAGTTCAGAGGAAAAGAGCTGTGAAAGTGAGACCCCCAAATATACCAATGCCTGAGGGGAGGAAAGACCTTGGAGGAGATGAGAAGGCATGTTCTGAAAGGGAGGTGGAAATGAGAAGAGAGGGACACTGGGTGAAAGGAGAATGCTAGAAAGTGGGGAGAGAGGCTTATTCTGTACAAGAGTGGCACAGGGGAACTCAGAAATGAGGGAAACAGATGAGTCTCTGAGAGCCAATTTGAATCAATGAACTAGAGCAGAGACTTGCTGGGTCATCTAAAAATGAAAAATAGTTCTGGGGCCAGGAGCACCGGACTATAACCTATATTGTATGTCTAGGAAATCTCAAATAATAAGGGAGTTGGTCACAGAGCAGAAGAGTCCCCACAGCCAAGGTGAGCCGTGCCCACCCCCAGGGCTGTCTAGAAGAGAGGAAACTGGCTTTCAGTCTCAGAAAATTCTGTCCCTAAGGACAGAGACAGAGGGCCATACAACTTTGTCTTGTGTCTGTGGCAAGACCATCTCAAGGGCAAGATGGATGGATGCAGAAGGCTGAGGTGGCCTCTGGTCCCTTCACTCAACAGCTTCTTTTGTTCCAACTCTACTCCTCAAGCAGCTTTCCAGAATCCTTGTAGATCTGCTCTTAAGATGCCAGGCCCTGAGCCCAGCCTTTCCCAGTTGGAAATTCGGTATTTATCTCAAGCTGCTCATCAAATCCCCCACATGACCTTTCTTCTCCTCACCTGGCCTCACACTTCATTGACAAAATGAAACTCCCTCACCTTCCCCCTACCAAATCTACTGACCTGCCGATATCTGGTATCTAAACCTACACTCAGAGTCTCCCCTTCTGTTGCATGGATGAAGGACTCCTGTGCTTATGTCCAAATCCTCCATTTATTCCCATGACTCCACCCCACCTAGCCTTCTCAAGGACTTTGCTCCTTCCATTCCCCCCCTTAATCTTCACCTGCATCCTCGTCTGCAGATGTGCATGTTCCAGAATGACCCGCCATTTAAAAAAACCCACCATTGGCCAGACATCTCCCTCCAGGTATCGTACCATTTCCCTGCTTCTTTGAACAGCAAAACATTGCAAATAAATAATTGTCTACAGTCACTATGATCTCTTCTCCACCTATGATTCTCCCCTTGATATTTTCTACCTGGGCTTCCTTTCCCACGACTCCACCAAAACTGCTCTTGTCAAGATTACCTGGGATCCACATCTGACCAAATCCAATGCTTGCTCCTCATTGGCTCTCCACTGTGATGACTCCTCCCTCTTCCTTAAAACAGTTCCTCTCTTAGCTTCCAGGACACCCACCCTCCTTGATACCCTCCCACTTCATGTGCCTCTCTTCAGCAACTTTTGCAGGCTCCTCATCCTGTATTTGTTGGAAATCTGATAGCTCCCCAAACTGTGTCTTCAGCTTTGACCTCCACTGAGCCCCAGACTCACCTGTCACACTTCATAGTTGACTACGCCCTGTAGATGTCTATCAGGCCTCTCTGATGTCACATGGCCAAAACTGAACTCTTCATTTTCTCACAAAAATCTATGCTCTATCTCAGGAAGTAGAAGCACCATTTACCCCGGTGCTCAAACAAGACACTTGGGAGTCACCTGTGATTTCTCCTGTGTTCTCCTTTCCTACGACCAGGGCAACTATGAGTTCTACTGGTTCTACTTAGAAATTATATTCTGGCTCTGTCCAATTCTCTATATTTCTATGGCTACCACTTATAGTAGATGCTGTGGTGTGGAGAGGCACACATTCTCCCAGCTGCTGAGTCCTTCTCTAGGAATTCCCCTCAGCTGAAGAGAAAACCCCCTTCCCTGAGGTTATGCCCCCTTCTCTGACCCAGATCCCAGATCCAGTGACTGGCTGATTCTAGGGTGTGAAAGCCTGGCCCTCTTGCCTCAGTTCAGGACAGCTTGAGGGCCTGTCCCAGTTCTGCAGCTTCCCTTGGGGTGGGTGGAGGGCTCTGCTGCAATTTCATCAGTTTGATTTCTCCCTCTGCCCAATCCTGCTTGCCTCACTCTCCCATAGGTGCTGTCCCTGAGTGCATTCCTCAGTGAATTACCTGCATGCAAATCACAGAATTTCAGAGTCTATCTCCTGGGAAATCTGATCTATACCACTCTAGTCAAAACCACCATGATTTCTCCCCTTTACCACCACAGTAGCCAGCCAACTAATCTCCCTGCTTTGGCCCTTGCCTCCCTACAATCTATTCTCCATGTAGAAACCAGAGTGATCTTATAAAACAAAAACCACATCATTGACTCCCCTGCTTTAAACCTCTATTCATTTACTGTTGTACTTGGAATTAAATTCAGACTCCCCACCACAGTCTACAGTGTCCTGTGTGGTCTTGCCCTGCTGTTGTCTCTGGCCTAATCTCTGATTCAGCCACACTGGCCTTCTTTCTGCTCCTTGGACCCCCCAAGATTTCCCCCACTTTAGAGCCCTTGCATTAGGTGTTTCTCTGGCCTAGAATTCTCTTCTCCACATCTTCCCATGGCTCCCAATTTTCTTTTAGACCTCAGCTCACATGTCACCTCCCTAGAGAAGCCTTCTCCGACCATCCAGTTGATGTAGCCCCTCAATGTAGCATCCTGTATCACTTCACCCTGTCTTACTGTCATCATAATTCCTACCACCCTCTGAAACCTTACTGTCTATTTTTTGACTTATTTTAATCGGTGCCCTTATACGTAGAACATAATCTCCACTGAGAGTAGAGACTGTGCCTGTGCTGTTGAATGTTTTAGTGCTGGATCTGCAGGACCCAGAAGTGTGCAAGTGCATGAATGAATGAATGAATGAATACATGAATGAATAATGAAAGTTGCCAGGAGCCAGCCTGTCAGAGTCTCATCTCTCTTGGATCTTCCCGAAAGAGGTTTAGATTCTGTGAGTGTCTTTGGGGGACAAAGCTCTGAGCCACTTCAGTCACCAACATCAAAGACCACAGAGAAGTCAAGTGCAGGAAGGATTCAAACCATTTATCAGATTTAGTAACTAGGAGATGATTGGTGATCTTGAGGAGAAAGCTTCAGTGGAGTAAAGGAAGCAGAGGAATTAAACTGCAGCAAAAAGGGAGTGAATAGAAAAGCAAGTAGTGAATACAGGAAACTCTAGGAAGATATTTTTCAGGGGTGGAAAATAAAGAAGGATCACTTGTTTCTATGGATTTTTTGAGATGGGCTTTGCTTTGTTATAATCTAAGGGAAAGTTGCTGATCTGGTATCACCATGAGCACAAGCTGGTGACACTCACAGGCTGTGTCAGACTCTCTTCTAAGCTCTGCGTGTATTCATTATCTATTGCTATGTAACAAACTACCACAAATTTAGCAGCTTAAAACAACATACATTTGTTATCTCACAGTTTCTGTGGGTCAGGAGTCCCGACATAGCTTAGTTGGGTCCCCTTGCTTAGGGTCTCATAGAGTCAACTGCAGACTGACACCTACAATCAAAGTGTCAGCTGGGCTGTATTCTCATCTGGAGCCTCAGCTGGGGCAGAATTCACTTCTAAACTCACTCAGATTATTGGCAGAATCCACTTCCTTGCGGTTGCAGAACTGAGGGCCTTGACTTCTTGTTGGCTGTTGGCTAGAGGCTTCCCTTAGGTCCTGGAGACCATTTGCAGTGGCTACAGGCCACCTGCAGTCCCTAGAGGAGGCCCAGAATTTCCTAATGTGGCTGCTAACTTCATCAAGCCAGCAAGGGAATCTCTGTTTTTGTCTTCTAAGATGGAGTTTTATATAATATTACATAATCATGGGAGCGACATCTTTTCATCTCTTTGCCATGTTCTTTTGGTTAGAAGCACATCACAGGTCCTATCCACACCACCAGAGAGGATCACACAGAAGGCTGAACAGCAGGAGATGGGGATCATGGGGCCACCCTGGAGTCTGTCCACCTTAATGTGTATTAACCCATTTAATCCTCACAAAAACACTATGAGACAGGTCTTACTACTATCACCATTTTATGTAGGAGAATGCTGGTGATAAGAGAGAGAAAAAGGATAATTAATAGAGCAAGACCCCCAAGGCAACAGGGAAGGAGACAATGCAGAGTATAGCTGAATAGTTCTCCTGTAATTGGAAGAGAGACACCCCAGTCGTGGATGCTGAAGAGGAACAAGGGAAGGATCCAGATTAGCTTGTAAGACTGGGGTAATATCCTAGGTATCTACCCAAGAGAAATGAAAATATATGTCACAAAAATGTGCATACAAATATTCACAGCAGTGTTATTTATAACAGCCAAAAAATGGAAACAACTCAAGCCTCCATCAACTGGTGACAGCTACACAAAATGTGTTATAGCCATACAATGGAACACTATCCTGCAATAAAAAGAGACCAACTACTGATGCATGCTACAACATGGACAAACCTCAAAAATATTATGTTAAGTGAAAGAAGTCAGATACAAAATATTACATATTATATGGCTCCATTTATATGACGTGTCCAACAAGACAAAGCTATAGAGATAGAAAGTAGATTGGTGGTTGCCTAGGGCTGGGGATAGGAATGGAGAGTGGCTGTGAATAGACACAAGATTTCTTTTTGAAGTGATAGAAATGTTCTAGGATTAGAATGTGGTGATAGTTGCACAACTCTGTCAATACACTAAAAATTGTTGAATTGTACGCTTCAGTGGATGAATTTTCTGGTATGTAAATTACACATCATAAACTTGTTAAAAAATTGGGGCAGGCCTTCCCTGGTGGCTCAGTGGTTAAGAGTCTGCCTGCCAATGCAGGGGACACGGGTTTGATCCCTGGTCCGGGAAGATCCCACATGCGGTGGAGCAACTAAGCCCGTGCACCATGACTACTGAGCCTGCGCTCCTCAACAAGAGAAGCCAGCACAATGAGAAGCCCCCTCGCCACAACTAGAGAAAGCCCACTCGCAGCAACAAAGACCCCACACAGTCAAAAATAAAATAAATAAATTTATTTTAAAAAAAATTGGGGGGCCTCCCTGGTGGCGCAGTGGTTGAGAGTCCGCCTGCCGATGCAGGGGATACGGGTTCGTGCCCCGGTCTGGGAGGATCCCATATGCCGCGGAGCGGCTGGGCCCGTGAGCCATGGCCGCTGGGCCTGCGCGTCCGGAGCCTGTGCTCCGCAACGGGAAGAGGCCACAACAGTGAGAGGCCCGCATACCGCAGAAAGAAAAAAAAAAAAAAAAAAAAAAAAAAAAAAAAAAATTGGGGCAATAAGTTGACAGAATGCCTCCCCGCCCCCAGTTGGCCTTTTTCTCTCCCATGGAGGTGAAGGTCATACACTGACAGTGAGGAGCATAGCGCTGGGGTAAGGGGGCTTGTCAAGAAGGGATGAGGGTTAAAACATCAGTAGGGGAGGCAGTAGACAAAGCTGATGTGTGGAAGGTCATTGGTGGCAGAGTTGAGGGTCCAGGTCAGGATGGAGACTGTGAACTGGTCGTGTCCTAGTCTACAGTATAATTTTTTTCCCATCTTGCTCCTTTCAGAAGCCCAAGTCCCTAAGAAAAAGAAAAGAACAGCTGGGTTAAGCCAGACTTGGCATTTTGCTGGACGGGATGAGAAAAAGGACAAGGAGGTTGAGAGTTTGACAAGAATGGGATAAATATTGATGGCGGTGGCATCTCTGATGGGCAGGAAAGGAAGCAATACTGGGGAGGAGCTGATGGACCAGGACACCGAGGAGGGTTCAGAGAGTAGGGGTCTCAAGAAGGTCAAGACACAGTGGGAGTGAGGGTCTTAGGGACAGTCAGAGGAAGTATTATATATGTTGGTTCCTTTACCTTCATGTCCTCAACTGTCAGTGTTTCTCTGGAAGCCTGGTGCCCAGGCCTGAGCATCCATCCCAATGTGTTGTGGCCTGAGCGGGGTAGAGCAGATGCTTCCACTGCAGCAGCCCAAGTTTAAATAGTCTTTTTTTTTTTTTTGCAGCTTGCAGCAGCCTGAGCAATGGGCTTTGCAGCCAGCTTGTCTGTATTTCAAATTCTGCTTCCCCCACTCTTTAGGTCTTGGAAAAGTCACTTAACTGCCCTCAGCATTAGTTGCCTCATCTGCCAACTAGGAATAATAATACTATGTGTCTCATAGGGCCATTATGAGGGTCAAATGGGGCATTGCCATAAAACACCAGGTAAGGTACCTGGCCTGAAGAACGTGTTCACACATGTCAGCTGTCATTGGTCCCCACAGCAGAGAGTTGACTGATGCTGAGATTACTCTTAGCTCATAGCCCTAGAGCTACATGGTGGGACCGCTGTAAGCCAGCAGTTGGGTCCAGGACCCAAGGGCAAAACTGCATGATTATACTATGTCACTTCATCTTGTAAATCTTTGTCTCTTGGTCCAGCCCAAGGACATCTGTTTGATCCCACCTCCCTGGCAGCACCTCCAAAGTCTCCTGCAACTGTGTCCTGTGTACCTGTGTCTGCAAGCTAGCGTCTTTTGGCGATCTCTAAGTCACTGATGGAAAGGCAGGCTCTTGGCCACTGGGGCTCCTTATGCTACCTGGGTCTGGGACCCTTGGATCATTCATCCAAGGAAGAAAAACACAAAAAATGCAAGCCCTTGGGTCTTCAAAGGCTTGTTTGGGGAGTGGGGCAGTGGGGGGCAGGGGACCAATCTCTTATACCAGGTGCCTCCCTGGGGTTAGAACCTCCTCTCCTCAGCCAGCCAGCCCCGCGGAGGTGAAGGTGACTTCACCGCAGGCTCCCTCGTGGGGCGCCTTCCGTTCACGCTCCAAGTCCCCCAGGCAGGAGGATCGATGCTTTCTGTATCTCCTGGAGACAGACTGCGTATTCCTGCAGGACTATTGACAGCCTCACCTCTCTCTCATATCTTCCATACTTCATTTGCGAACAGCACTGTAATTACCCTCCGGAGTCATTGAAGAAAAATGTGCAGATTGAAAAGGACTGGAAATGGGCACCTCTGGCTGCGGAGAAAACACTTTCAACATTGAAGTCTTCTCTCCTGGGTCTGTGAGTTCCCATTTGCTGGGCCCTTAAAGTTTCTGCCGCAAACTGTGGCCGCCTTTGTGCCCCCTGTGACAATGGGCATTTGACACGGAGGGCAGGGAGATTAATGAAAGACCAGAGTTTTCCATTTCTTCCTTCAACAGCTAACTACTTTCTTTTCAATTCCTACTGCTAAATAGCTCGGACAATTAATAAAGCTTCGCTTGTGCTTGGTTTTTCTCTTTTCTTCTTTTCTTCCCACACACTTGGCTGTTTATCCTGCCTTAACCTGACCGTCCAGTGGCCTTGTTGACTGCTCTGGAGACTCAGATCTTGCCAAGTGTGGAGAGCTCTGGGATTCGGGGAAGAAAAGGTCCCATTAGGGAACAGTTTTCTGAGGACAAGATGCTGAAAGCTTTGTTCCAGGCCCTGAAAAGTGACCCTGGGCCAGGACCAACCTCCGAGCTCCCCTCCCAGCTGCCGGGTCTGATGGTACCTCTTGGCCTTGAGGCCTTTCTGTCTGGGGAACTGTAGGGCTGCTGTAGGAAATTACCACAAACCTGGTGACTTACAACAAGAGAAAATCATTCTCCCACAGTTCTGGGGCCCAGAACTCCAAAATCAAGGTGTCAGCAAGGTCGGTTCCTTCTAGAGGCTCTGAAGGAGAATCTGCTCCAGGCTTTTCTCCCACCCTCTGGGTGCTGCCAGAGATCCTTGGTGTGCCTTTGGTTTATAGCTGTATCCCTCCAATCTCTGTCTTTGTCATCGCATGACCTTCCCTTCCCTGCATCTCTGTGTCTCCTCCTTTTCCATCTCTTATAAGTTACTGGATATAGGCCCCACTCTCATCTAGAATGATGATCTCATCTTGAGATCCTTACCCTAATTACATCTGCAAAGACCCTCGTTCTGAATAAGGTCACATTCGGAAGTTCCAGGTAGAGTTATTTTGGGGGGCCACAACCCTCCCAGGACCCAATACAACTCTGTGTCCCCTGGAACTCAGAGCTTGGGCTGCTTCAAACTCCATTTTCTGCCCAGTGCCGGAGGCTGAAGACCTTTCTGTGCCCAGCAGCTCTCAAGGGGCAGGTGAGGTTGGCTATGGGGCAGGCAGGGCAGGAGGAGAGTGACCACGAGTCACTGTAGCTGTGGACTGTGGTGGGTTCCTCTACTCACCTGCTCTCTGGCTGTCCACCCTGTATAAAGCAGACTCTCAAATCCCAGCTGGGGTGTGAGGAAGCTGGACCCCTTTCCCTCAACCCACTTCCTCTCCATCTTGCCTCCCCAGCTCTGAACTCTCAACTTTAGGACACCAAGTTCAACCTTGCCTTTGACCTCTCCTCTTGCTTCTGTCCTTGGACTTCTTTTCTTGCACAGACTCTGCCGGGTTCCCTCCCTCAGTCCTGGCTCCTTCTACTGTCTCGGGTGGCAATCATTGCATTGACAGCACACACTTGTAGTGCTTATTCTGTGCCAGGCACTGTTTAAGCACTTTATAGAAACTGGAACATTTAATCCTCACAAGAGCCATGTTAGGAGGGCTCACATCCTCATTTTAGACATGAGGAAACTAAGGCACCAGAAACATTCAATAATTTGCCTAAGCCAGGATTTCCTTTTTTTTTTTAACATCTTTATTGGAGTATAATTGCTTTACAATGTAGTCTTAGTTTCTGCTTTATAACAAAGTGAATCAGCTATACGTACACATATATCCCCATATCTCTTCCCTCTTGCGTCTCCCTCCCACCTTCCCTATCCCACCCCTCTAGGTGGTCACAGAGCACTGAGCTCATCTCCCTGTGCTCTGCGGCTGCTTCCCGCTAGCTATCTACCTTACGTTTGGTAGTGTATATATGTCCATGCCACTCTCTCACTTCGTCCCTGCTTACCCTTCCCCCTTCCCGTGTCCTCAAGTCCATTCTCTACATCTGCGTCTTTATTCCTGTCCTGCCCCTAGGTTCTTCAGAATTTTTTTTTTATTTTTTAGATTTCATATACATGTGTTAGCATATGGTATTTGTTTTTCTCTTTCTGACTTACTTCACTCTGTATGACAGACTCTAGGTCTATCCACCTCACTACAAATAACTCAATTTCATTTCTTTTTATGGCTGAGTAATATTCCATTGTATATATGTGCCACATCTTCCTTATCCTTTTATCTGTCGGTGGACACTTAGGTTGCTTCCATGTCCTAGCTGTTGTAAATAGTGCTCTAAGGCAGCATTTCTCAGCCTCATCACTATTGACATTTTAGCCTGATAACTCCTTCTTGTGGGGTCTTTTCTGTGTATCGCAGTATGTTTAGCAGCATCCCTGGCCTCTTCTCACTGGATGCCAGTAGCCACCCCCCTCCCGCTCCCTCAGTGGTGACAACCCATAATGTCTCCAGTGGATATTGCCAAGGTCTCCTGAGAGGCAAAATCACCCCAGTTGAGAACCACTGGCCTAAGATCATACGGTAGCGAGTGGCAAAGCCAAGATTAGAGCCCAGGAAGTCTCCACCTGGGCTACTCCTTCCTTCTATTTGATGCCTGTTCTGGGCTTGAATCTGTATTGCTCTGCAAGTTCAAAGTTAGGGCTAAAAGTTTAGTCTATACTTTGTGGAATCTAATGTCCATCCTGGCCTTTTACTTACACCGAGCTGTGCTAACTGGGCACTGGAAGGAGGGGCGCACACTTTCTAGAAAAGCACGGAGTCTCTCCACCCCTGCACAGCTCCTGGCTGTGGCCATGACTCCTAGCTGCCTGGCCAGGCGCAGCTCCTGGATTCACAAGTACACCCCAGGATTCTCCCTAGCATCTCATTGGCAGGACAGGAGGTGACGTGACCCACCCCTATAATGGTTTCCTAGAGAAAGGGCAAGGATTCCACCTTTTCTCCTTAAGAACATGAGAGATACCCGCTTGTGCTCATCGGGGGAGGGGATGACCTTTCAAGGTCTCATCAACTCTGGCTTTTGTTGAGTCTAGAAATGGTGAGGGTTTTGGAATCTGCAGAGAAGGACTAGTAATTAAAATGTCAAGTTAATCGCCCCCCGGGTCATGGCCACTGCCCTTGGCTTCTGTCCATCTCTTCTCCTACAAAGAAGAAAGGAAGGTATCAATATTAAACTAGTAGAGCCAGAGAGGGTTGCTCGTTCTGTGTCCCCGCCCACTGCCTGCCCTCCCTCCCAATAAACACACATATGTGTGTACAGTGTTGTGAAAAGCTCTGCCTTTTTTACACAAGAGCCCCTCTCTGCCTGATTCCGTAACAAACAGGAAAGGATGCGGTTGTGTCATTCTCGGGGGAAGTGTATCCGTTCTTTCTAAACATACAGTGGCTCCGAGGTGCTCACTGCTTTACGTTGTCTGCTATAATCGTGCATTTTTTATTTGCACATAAAAGGGCTTCCCGTAAAACATATTAAAGCTTCCAATTCTGAATGAAAAACACTTGATGTACAATCTCTCCGTGAACAGGAACCTCAGACTGTGCGGGGCTGATGGCATCTCCCCTGTAAGGGACAGAGCAGCCTTGAGCATGGTTCCGGCAACAGCCCTCCAAGGAAGTCATCCTGGGGAGGACACTGCCTGGCCGGCTCCTCCAGGAACCTGGGCACTGGCCCCTTCTCCACAGCTGAGCCCGCCACGGATGTGTTCAGACACGCACCAGGGAGGATACAGAGCCCTAGGCAATCATGATCTATGTCTCCTGGATGCCTGTTTTATTAGAAGATTCAGAAAGAAAATGTTATTATCTTGATGTGCAAACAAACATGGCAATACTATGGAGTAGAATACAAATTACGTGTGCACTTTTAAGATGAAAACATAGGATATCAGAGAAAGTTCCTGGCTCTGAGCAATGCTCCCTTTTAGTAGATGTCCTTTAGCTGACAAGTTTGAGCAGCATTCACATTTGGATCCAAGCGCTAATTCCCCAGCATTCAGAACATTTTATGATCAGGGTTCACCTCCAGGGTGGCCCTATTTTTCCCAGGTGAGAGAACTCAGGCTCAGAGAGGAAAACTGATTTGCCCAGCATCACACAGCTAACAGCAGCATCAGAACACAAGCCTGGATTTCCTGACTCACCCCCATGCTGCCTCTGGAGGTTGCAGCACTCACAGAGACTTTCTACCAAAGGCCACCGGCTCCAGCTTCATCAGACAGTGTCACGGTGACATCCCTGAGGTGGAGAGAAGAGAGGTCGTGGGCCCACCATGAGTTAGTTCATAGTTCAAGGTTAGTGCAACAGGAGGTAGATTTCGCTGCCATTTACATACTACCCATATGAACACAGGGGATTATAGTGGTAACTCACGTTTATCAAGTGTTTCCCATGCGCCAGGCACTCTTCTGAGAGTGTGTTAAATTTATTTGCTTTTCGTAATAGCCTTATGAGGGAGTTACTGTTGTGATACACATTTTACAGATGGAGAAGCTGAGGCACAGAGTGGTTAAGCAACATGCCCAAAGTCACACAGCCAGGAAGTGGAGGAATTCAGGATCTGAACTCAGGCAATCTGGCTGCAGAACAAGCACACGCAAGTCCCTCTTAAGCTTCATCATACCTACCTTTCTTTAGAGCAGTGTCCTCCAGGAGTAGTCCCCCGACCAGCAGCATCAGTATTACCTGGGAACTGGTTAGAAAGGCACATTCTCAGTCTGCACTCTAACCTCCTGAATCAGAAACTTTGGAGCTGGGACACAGCAGCCAGATGCTTTCTCTGAGTTAGAAACCTAGGAGTTTCTGTGACTTAAAAAGTCCCTCAGATGATTCTGATTCAGGCTAAAGTTTGAGAAGCACTGCTTTAGAGGGTTAAAATAAAATAAAATAATGTTTATAAAGTTCTTAGCATAGCACTCAACAAATGTTAGCTATTATCATGACCAGCTTTATTTGGTGAGAATGAAAATACTGTTGTGGGGAATATAAAAAAACCACCTGTCTCCTTGGTAAAGTGCCATATAAAGCAACTTAAACTTGCAAGAAAAGAAAAAAAGTTTTCAGGCAAAGACTGGGGGGAAAGATATTGACAAGACCATCATGGTGCCCCTGACACCTGCACCTGATCCAATCCAAATGGATGCAGCCCGCCCCAAGGGGCAGAGCCCATTTTGTCATTTGAAGGATGCTGTTGCCTCCTCCATGGACCAAATATAGTGTTTTTTGGGTTTTTTTTTTTTTTTTTACCAAATACAGCTTGATGAATGTGCTGACCAGCTGATTCACTGGTTGGCTTTAGAGCTAGACGCAAACCCAGGGCCTTCCTAGGCACCCCAATCACTTCCCATGTGGCCTCATGAGTTAAGAACAAGGATGCCCCAGCCCCGGCTTCCTATGCTTGCCCAGGTACCATGTAGACACTTCTTTTCAAGCATGACCTGCCCCTTGTCACTGTGTGTCACCCTCAGTGGTGACAGGCCTTGCCTTCCCTAGGACAGGTGTGTACTTGGCCTGGCATTACCCAGCAGTCTCCGGGGAACTGCCTCTGTCAGGAGCAGAACAAGCTTATCTGTTTAGCCTGAATTACGTGTTCACCATGTGCTCCCTGTAAATCTGACCGCCTCCCCGAAGTGCTGGGTCTGGATGGATCTGTGAATAATTTCACTACCACAATTATTTTACAATTTTGAATCTTCGCTGGCAACATAATGCCATAGTTTGCAGCGAGAAGCTACATAAATCAGGACTTCAAATAAAGGCTCTCCAATCAGGCGAGGGACTCCCAGGCACATCTGAGAGGGGCTGGTGAGCCCCTTACTCAGGGGAGCTGGGCTTCCTGCCCCCCACCCCACCCAGGCCACACCTCAGCTTGGAGCTTCCATCTGCCCTGGGGCCTTTCAGTGCTCTCCAGGCTAGATTTTTCTTGTTAGCTTAGTGCTTGAGTTGATTTCCACTTTATAGATGGGCGTGGAGGGTGATGGTGGTTTCACCTCCTCTCTTCCTGCTTCTAGAACCAGCTTCCCTCATCTTCCCACCTTCCAGAGCATCCATCAACTGGCACGCATTAAGTGAATAGAATCCCAGAATGTCTGAGTTAGCAAGGCTCATAGAAATCATCTAGTCCAGGATTTTTCTTTCCTTTTTTTATATTAAGTTATACATGACATACAATATTATGTTAGTTTCAGGTGGGCAGCATAGTGATTCGATATTGTTATATGTTATGAAATAATCGCCCCAAAAGCAAAAGTAAACAAAAAGGACTGTTCCAGCATTTTCTAGTGTCTGTTCCCTGAGGTCCCAGAGATACCTCAGGGTCTGCTTTAGGGGGCAACAAACAGTTGGGGGCAAGGCTCTGCCATGTGTCTATCAGAGCAGCTCCCTTTTTACTTATTTTACACATTGGGATTCTGTTTGAATAAAAAGGTTCAGGTCGTAAAAAATCCTGAAAACCCACAGTCTCATCTAACTTCTTTGTTTTACAGGATGGGAATTTGAGACTCAGAGAAAAATGACATCGCTAAGTAAATTTATTGTAAAGCACACAGGTTAGAAACTCAGGCTCTGCCACTGATTCCCCCAAACTGGCTTCTTTCATTCACTAGCTTGTGTGACCTTGAGCTAAGGCTGCTTAACCCCTCCAAGACATGGTTTCCTCATCTATTAAATGGGAATCATAATGGATTTGTTCTGTAAGTTACACGAGGTCATGTATAAAGTGCCAGCATAGCATCTGGCACATAATGAGTCAATAAGTGTCGCTAATATTATGAACTTGGGTCTGCTAAATCCCAACCCCAAGAACACCCATCAGAAATTCTTTTGCAGTGAGTCTGTCTGCAAGGAAAGAAGAAACTGCATGGACTGAGCCCCTAATGCCTGCCAGCCTCTTATTATTTCATCTTTGTAATCAGCATGTGGATTCTCGTCTGCATTTTGCAGGGGAGGAAATCGCAGCTCCAAGCGGCAGATTGACCTGGGCAACGTCTCAATGTGGTTCCACCTTCCTTAGACCAGACCCTGGCTGGGCGGGGGCTTCTATAGCCATTTTAGCTAAAAGGATTCTGCTGGCATTCGGGCTGGGCTATTAGCAGCTTCTTTAAACCATGTTAGCTGTTTCCCCCACATAGGTCTTATCAGCAGACCTTAGTTCCTGTGCTGCCTTCTGACTGGGTTTACTTTGATAGCATTCGATAGCTGCAGTGTGTTGTTCTATTAGCTACATCTCCCCTTAAGTTTTGTTTTGTTTTTATACTCTCCCCCCTTTTATAAGTGACGAGAGAGACTCAAAGGGGCCTCTCGTTGGGGAGGGAGCACCCAGGAGAGGGATGTTGCAGTTCCTGAGAGCTTTAAGGCTGTAGAAAAATGGAAGTTGTTCTTTCTCTGTACATATCTGGGAGGGACTGGGCATTTCTTTATTCATTCAGTTATTTAACTGATATTCATCAAGCACCCCCAGGCAGTGAGTGTACAGCGGTGGATGAGACAGACCTGCTTTCCACCCTGTGGAACTCAGAGTCCAGTGGGGGTAGGTAGGGCAGCTAAGCCAGTCCTGGGAAACTGAGTATTGCTGCCACGATGGAAGGTTCTTGTTGTGGGTCCTGGCAGCAGCTCACCCAGACTGCACCCCAGCACCCAGCTCAGGGCTCAACCCAGAGGATGGCTTGGTAATGATGCTGAACAAGGAAATACGAGTGGCATCAGCCCATCACTTCCGTGCCCGGTCCTTTCCCTGAGGTCTGCAATTGGTTTCTCCCCAGACCTGCAGTCATCCCGAGGAGTGTCTCCATGGCCAGGGCAGTCCTTTGGGGGTGTTCCTCTGCTTGCCTTCAGGACAATGTTCCATTCCCAGGCCAGGCTGGGTACCCCAGCTTTCCTTTCCTGAAGTCTATGCAGGACCTGAGAGATACCAGCTGGGGCAGGGATGAGCAGAAGAAACACAATGCCTGCCATTTTTAATGCACACGGTCAGACACATACATACAGGTATAGGTACTTAGTATACACACTTGCATGCAGATTTGTGCACACAGATAAGCATGGGTATCCAGAAAGGCATGCTCCCCTACTCAGAGGTATGTGGCACACACACACACACACACAAACATACACACACAGAGATTCATCCAGTCATTTAATTCTTGTTGAAAACCTACTATAAACAGAACACTGTGCAAGGCACAGAAGATATGAGGGTTACAAAGAGACATTCCCTACTTTCATGGAGACAAAGAATAGACACCGTTAACACACAAATAAATATACAATTACAAATGGAAATCAGCTCATGGAAGGAGAATAATTGGACATTGTGAGAAAAAATAGCAGAGAACATGTTCTTTGAGTTGGATGAGGAGATAAATAGCAGGGAAAGCGTTTCAGGCATGGGAGCACACATGCAGAGGGAGGCCTTGAGGATGGAAAGAGCTTGGGACATTTAAGGAATCCAAAGATGGCATCAATGTTCATATGAACGTAGACCGCACATTATGTATATGCAGAGAAGCCTACACACAGACGAGCATATGCATCAAACACACTTCAGCAGGGCATGTACCATACTCTGAGGCCCACGTACCTGTGTGGACAAGTACACGCACACACGCACCTGTGTAAACACACAGACAGTATGCAGCAGCACACGCAGCCACGTGCATCAGGATGGCCTTGGTAAAGACAAGCACAAACGATCAGGGAATGTAGCGAGGGGCACTGCACATGGATGGGCGTGTACACACACACACACGTTGGCTTGCATGCACACAGACCCGAGATGTGCACGCGCACCCTCTGCACGTGACATGTGCGCACACGCACACACACAGGATACGTGCAAGGAAACAGCATGTGCTCCACAGCGCCAGAAAGATCAGTGATTCCTGAGCCCGGGATCATTAAAGTCAATTGCCGTTAAGTAGTTAATCTCTCATTCAATTCTCTGAACGTTTGGGGGCATAATCCGTGGCCTCCTCCGTTTTTGCACAGCTTTGAAAAGATTCTGGAGGGTGAGGACAAGCGAAGGGAGATTGGGGTCTTAGATCCTTGATGTGAAGTCTTTTTGGCAGGGGCGTCTGCTGCCCTGTATGCAGATGATCTCGAGCTCCAGGGGGGGTGGGCTCCATAATCCATTTTCTTCTGCCTTTCTTTGGAGGTTACACCAGTGTCCCACTGGCCACCGAGGCGCGCCAAAGCTCCCTGGGGCCTGGAGCCTTTATTTTTCCAGTCGGGGAGGGTCTGGACATCCCTCTCCATTGTAGAGTGAACAAGGGAGGGTCTGGGGGCCCGGTTCTCTGGGGACACGTGGCCCAGCAGACTTCCAATCTACCACTGTGCTAACCAACACATCAGCCTCTCCATGCCCACCTCCCAAACCCCAGGAAAGTCGGATGCGTGTTGGCGATGCTGGCCTGTTGGCGGTGCTTGGAGGAAACCAGTGAAAGGCACTGTGCTCGATGCCAGGAGGGAGAAGCCTGCGGTTCCCATAGAGGGATGCCTGGCAGAACCAGAGTCCAGGAGGAAGTTGGGGGGAGGTGGTCCTGAGACCCTGTCTCCACGAATTGCCAGGAATCTAGGAGCAGCACCGACCTCCAAATCCATAGGGCGAAAATAAGAATTGCAGTCTGAAGAAGCCCTGCGCCCAGGGGAGGTAGGAGGGCTTGGATTAATTCTCAGAGTGGAGGAGGACTTAGAGTAACACTGCAGTGCCCCAAACCCAGAGGGAAGATTGACCAAGCTGAGCCTGCAGCTAATGGGGCCCATCAGGGGACCTGCAGATCCAGGGGAGGGGCAGCCCAACAGGGCGGGGTTCATTTCTGTCCCCTGGCCATCGAGCGCTGAGACTCTGAGGCAACTCTAACCCGTGCAGGGGCCTCTGTTACAGCCCCTCTCCTGCTGCCTCCCTCCCGTGGGGCCCACACAGTGTGCAGGAGGCTCCAAACATGCCCCTCACCCTGCCCCTGGGGAAGCTGAGCAGAGTACACTAGCCTCAGCCATTCGGCATGTCTATTAAATTAGACTGAGCAATTACGCTCGGCTTAGAGGCAGAGTGACGGAGCAGGAGGAAGGCCTGTCAGGGAAGGGGATGCAAATGCGTCTCTCAGGTTACACATGCTGATCCTGACTCACACCACCCGGTTCCCGACAGCAAAGCCACACACACAAGCACTGAGCACAGGGACTTCCCTGGTGGCGCAGTGGTTAAGAATCCGCCTGCCAAGGCAGGGGACACGGGTTCGAGCCCTGGTCCAGGAAGATTCCCACATGCCGCGGAGCAAATAAGCCCGTGCGCCACAACTATGGAGCCTGTGCTCTAGAGCCCACAAGCCACGACTACCGAGCCCACACGCCACAACTACTGAAGCCTGTGTGCCTAGAGCCCGTGCTCCACAACAAGAGAAGCCACCACAATGAGAAGCCCGCGCACCGCAACGAAGAGTAGCCCCCGCTCGCCGCAACTAGAGGAAGGCTGCGCGCAGCAACGAAGACCCAATGCAGCCAAAAATAAATCAATTAAAAACAAAACAAAACAACAACAACAAAAAAGCACTGAGCACTCTGCTGTCCCTGACCCAGCAGCTCAGGCTGAGCTGGGGAGCGAACCTTCAGAAAAGGGAGAGGCAGGAAACGGGAGTGACGGGGCTGGAGGATCTGATGCTGGTTGATCAGAGAGGAAGCCTCAAGGAGTGGGCAGCACACAGGCAGCAGTTTAGGAGAAACTCCTTAGGGGCCGCGTTCCCAGGAAAGGGGAGGAAAACAGCTGATTCATTTATTCAACAAATATTTACTGGGCACCTGCTATGTGCCAGTTCTCAGCAATCATGGGAGAGTTCAGGAGGGCAGTTAGGTTGGAATGTTTACACAAAGAGCAGAGACCTGAACCTGAATAGTGAACTTGGAGTCCCAAGTTCAAGTGCTCTCCTTTCCTCTTGATCAAGAGAGCTCAGAGGAAGAATCCTTGACTCAACAGGGAGGTGGGGACAGGGAGAGGAGCCAAAGGTGGAAGTAGGAAGTGACCTTGGAGATGTCTGTGGCAGCCTGACTAATGAGCCTTCTGTGCCAAGCCAGCAGGAGTGCCTGTGCCCTTGGCTGGTGCCAGCTACCTCTGCCGACAGTGATGGAGGCCTTCGCACTCTGACCAGCTGAGCGAGGCCACATGTGTGCCGGAGGTGACGAGAGGAGAGGACTGGCGGGGAGAAAGAGCACAGGGTGAGGCCAAAGGCAGGGCTGCTGCGTATCTGGGAGGCCCCTGGCAGTGTCCAGAGAGAGCGCCAGACAGGAGGTGCGGGGGCCGGGGGTGTGAGGACATCAGGCCTGTGCTTCCAGCTGTGCTGCCCCAGAGTGCTTGGGGCGGGCACAGTGCACAGACAGAGGGACGGGAGGGAGGTCAGCTCCTGGGCAGCGGCAGAAACATCCTGAGAAGCTGGTGGAGGTGCAGGGCCGGCACGTTAGACCCAGCTGAGAACAGCTCTGGCCTGAGTCCCGACCTCCACTCTGCCTCGGCCAGGCCTGGTGAGGCTGGGGTCAGGGACCTGGCAAGTGAGTGAGCAGGAGGCACCGAGGCAGGCTGGGCAGACCGGGAAAAGAGAAGTGGCAAAACCCCAAACCAATGGATCCTTCCCCAGTGATGCTTTTAGACGGCATGGAGATGACGCAGGAATACGCACTCTCTCTCTCTCTCTGAAATAGGCGCTTTGGCCTATTTCCCTGAAAATGTTTATGTGGATTGAGGAGGGTGCGCAGGTGACGGGGCGGGGTGGGGGGGCGGTTCTGCATACGCTTCCAGGAGAAGAGGGGAGGAGAGAGGAAGAAAGGCCTTGAAGGGCCAGAAATGCAGGGGCTCTTCAAGGCAGCCCACAGTAGGGCTGGGGGGCCCTGGGCCCATCTGTGATCAAGGATTGAGGGCTGAGTTTAGCAGTTCTTGTTTAAGTATTAGAAAAACAATCTCAGACCCCCCACCCCAGATTGTTGGCAGAACCGTGAAGGTGGGAGGAACTGTGAAAAACCTGGGGAAAGACCACCAAGTGATACCAGTTACACCCATTCAATCGGAAAAAACCAAGCAGCCTAACAATACCACGTGTGGAAGAGCTTGCGACTTCCGACATTGCTAGAAGTACACACTGGCACGACTCCCCTGGAAAACAGTTTGACACTGTCTTGTAAAACTGAGCAATTCAAATACCCTTTGCCCCAGCAATTCCATTCCCAGGTATGAATGCTCAGAAACCCTTGCACCTGTGCCCCCAGAGATGCATACACGGCGGCTTGGAGCAGCAGTGCTCGTAAAAGTAAACATAAAGACACTGAGATCTGGAAACAACCCAAATGTCCAGTGCTGGAAGAATGGCTAAATAAACTGTGGTGAAACTCGCACTGTAGAATGATATAGAGCAATGAAGAACGAATGAACTGCAGCCACGCGCAGTAACCTGGAAAAATCCTGGTCACACAGAACGTGCAGTGAAAAAGCAAGTCTCAGAAGACTGCATAAAATTTGATACCTTGTTTATAACGATCAAAAAGAAGACAAACTAAATGGTAATTGTTTAGGGTGTATCATGTGTTAGAAGGAAGGAAGCAAGGAAGGAAGGAAGGAAAAATTACTCGTTGTAGTAATGATCTAAAGGAGGGGGGCAGGGGGCACAACCGCAGGATTAGGGAAAAGCACGTAGGTAGACGTAAATTCTAATCCGGGGGTTTGAGTAGTGGGTCCATGGTTGTTTGTTGCCTTATGATCATTAAACCAAAACTTTAAAAAAGTCATTAAAAGAGGGTCATGACTAAGCAATGCTTCATGAACAAAAGCTTGTGACGAATTTGGTTCTGTGCTCTAAGGGACAAAAAAGTGTGGAACCCCTTTGGAAGTACCAGTGTTGTCAGGATGTCCCCAGGTCCCACCCTGCTCCTTTCCCACTGTCACTTCCTTCCTGTCATCACTCCATCACTTCCTCCAGGCATCTCTCTGAGCTCTGCCCGGAGCGGGTGCTGAGGAAGCCAGGCCATGGAAAGAGGGGACCCCTGAGATGAAGGGCCAGCTCTGTCGGATTCGCTGCTGTGACCCGAGACCCCAGCACAGGGCAGAGATGCTGGACATTCAGCAAGAGTGAAGGGAGAAATGGCTGTTTCTGTGTCTGCTTTTGGTCCTTGCCCTCCTCATGCTCTTAGCAACTTCCTGACATCCCTTGCTGCACCTTTCTACCCATGATGGGGTGGGCCGGGGGGAACTTATCTCTGCAATTCTGATTTCTGCAGGCTCAGACATCATAGAATTTCCCCGACCCCACCTGGTCCCTGCTCCAGCCACGTCAGTGGCATCTCTTCCTTTCATTCATTCATTCAAATATATTTACTAAGGGCCTACTGTGTGCCAGGCACTGTCCTAGACGCTGAGAACACAGCAGTGAACAAAGGGAGCAAACATCCTTGCCTTTGTGGTACTTGTCTTCTTGGTGGGAGGAGGGCAGGCAGGGAGACTGACAACTACCTGATGAATGTGGATAAGAAGTAGTGTGTTATACCGGTGGTGCTAAGTGTTGCTGGATGAGAGAGGAGATCAGGGGTAAGGATAAGGGGCAGGCTGCGGTTTTAGATAGAGTCCAGGGAAGACCTCGTTGAGAAGATGACATCTGAGTAAAGATCTGGAGGTAAGAGAGTGAGCCATGAGGACATGGGGAAGAGCCTTCCAGGCAGAGGGAACAGCCAGTGCAAAGGCCCTGTGGTGGGAGTGCCTGGGCGGAGGGGAGCTGGGGACAGGAGGAGGAGGTGATGTAAGGGCTGAGATAAGGCAGACAGGTAAGGAAACTAAAAGTTGACACCTGGGCAGTAATCAGTGGTGACCTGGATAAAGTTTGTAGCAGTGGAGGTGGTGAGAAGTAGTCAGATTCTGAGTGCGCTTTGAAGGGAGAGCTGACAGGGCTGCTGACAGATTGGGGTGTGAGGAAAGTATCAATGGTGACACCAGGGTTTTTGTCTTGAGCCCCTGGAAGGATGGTGTTGTCATACACTTAGATGGCAAACCTGTGGGTGGCATAGGTCTGGGGAAGAGCAGGAGTTCCATTTTGGATATTTAAGGCGAGATGACTGTGGGATGTCCAAGCAGATGGTCAGTGGGCAGGTAGGGAGTAAGTGGGGAGGGAGGGGAGAGCCCTGTTCCAGAATACTTAACATTTCTTTATCGATCGTGTCCCACGGGACCTACAGGCTTAAAGAAAGCAGGGATCATTTCCTGGGCATCTCAGCTTCTCAGTGTCCACTACAGAGCCTGTCCCACAGGCAATGTTGAATGAATGAATAAGTGAAGAAGGAATGAAAGAATACACAAAGAACAAGAGTGTCAGCTTGCTGGTCTGACACAGATGCCTACATACCACCAAAGAGGAGGAGCTGCAGAAATGTGTCCCATAACTGTGGGCACATTTTCAGAGGGGTCTTGTAGAGACAGTGACCCACCCCCCTTGTGGGGTCTACCGCAGAGGACTGGAGCTCTGGTGGGAACTAATGGGACTCAGCAGGAGTAGAGTCCCCAGGGGCAGCGAACCCCAGGCTCCACAAAGCATGGTTGGAGGATGGCAGTGTCTCCGGTGCTTGGTCAGGGACTGGTTACCTTCAGCAATGGCAGATTCTCAGGCTCCACCCTGGAGACTCTGAATCCATGGGTCTTCTTTGCCTAATGGGTAAGCTCTTGGCCTCCTGTTTCCAGGTTTCCAAACTTGTTCCCTAAGGTTTGTGATTTCACCCCCTCCAAGCCTCAGTTTTGTCCTATAAAAATGAGGATTCTGCTAGTACCTTGTTTGCAGGTGAGAATTCAGCAAGACAAAACACCGCAGCTGTGACTGTTCTCTCTTGTCTAGCAAAAGTCTCCTGCAGGTGGAGCCAGGTTTGGGGACAAGTAGCGGAGAGGTCACCACCACTCTGAAGATGCCATTGTTGTAGGATTCCACTGAGCTGTTCCAACATCCTCTCTGTGTTCAAGCACTTTCCATGCAGCTGCGACTGTCTGCCTCTCTCCTCACCCTCTCCCCATTCCCTCCCTCCCTGCTTCTCACCTGCCTCCTCTCAGCCTCCACCCCCTGGACCCTGGAGAGCGAGGCAGCCATTCTGCACAGCATCATCTCTGAGACTAGCAGGTGCTATGGGGACAGTGGACTTCTGGCGTATTCCCTCCTTCCCGCAGCCTCTCAGAATTGGGGGCGACTTCTGAAGACGCTGTTTTTGGCCCAGGCACCATGAGCCCAAACAAAGGCATTTTCTGTGGCTGCTGGGAAGGCGACAATTGTTTCCATTTAGCAAAGGGTTGCTGCCAGCACCAGTGTTTTCTCTTGGAAGCCAACGTTTGGTTGAGAAGACAATGCCAAGCTAAATATTTTCTCTGCATAAAAATCCCTTTAATTTTTTAATCATTTGGCAAACGGCTCCTTCCTCCCTCCCCTCGTGCTTCTGTTCCTCTTCTCCCCACCTCGCTCTCTGTCTCTGTCTGGGTCTCTGCGACACCCAGCATCTGGGCAGGAAGGGAAAGTTTGGTGAGCTTGGTGCAGACATGCATCTGGTTGATGTGTTAACATTGTTTTTTTTATGACTTTTTATCTGGATCTTTGAGGTTGATGCAGACATGGTCTTTTCAGCCCCTGCCCTATCCTAGTCCCATTCTAGCTGCTTATATTAAACTCTGGTTAACAGAAGCCAACCAGACAGTGATGAGGGGCCCCTATGCCACCAGCCAGGGCCAGGGGAGACAATAATTCTCCATCACTCTATGGCTGACGGCTGAAGCGGCTGTGGGGTATCCAGCTCCTCTGGCTTCCTCAGTAGCCCCTGAGGAGGACACCCATCTCATTCTCTGTGCCAAGGTCCGAGGGTACTCAGGGCTTCAGGCCTCCAAATTCTCTAGATCCAGGAGTGAGCGTTCCCTGTCCTGCCTCCCACCATACCTCCTTCCTCATACACCATGGTTTGGGGCTGGACCACTCTCTTCCACCTCCACCATGGTGCCTGCCCTTCTCAGGCCTCCTCCCCACTCCCTTTGGATGCTAATGCACACCTGGAACACCTCCATTTGGACTTGACCCAGGTCCCCCTCTCTGGAAACTTGAATTTCTATACCACAATCCAGATGGTGAAGCATATCTGGGCAGGATTTGCAGAATGAATGGATACATGGATAAATCAATCAGTGAATGGACAAGTGGGTGAGATAGTAAACATGTGAATAAGTGAATGGGTGAGTGACTGAATGTATGAGAGACCAAGTGAATAAACAATCTCATCTCTGTGTCTGTGCCCAAGGGTAAAGCGTGTGCACTGACACTGAAGGGGAGACCAGTAAACATGAAACTGTGCACATTGATTCTCCATGGACGATCTCACCGGGAAAGGGAGATTGTGTTTATTCCTTGTCAATGACAAAAGCGCCACCATCTTCAGGAAGAGCGTCAGCTTTGGAACCTGAGCCTTCTATCTGGGTTTGATTCCTGGCTTTGTCATTTCTTGGCTTATGACCTCGAGTAAGTTGCTTCACTTCTCTAAGCCTCAGTTTCCTCATCTGTAAAGTGGAATGAATGGGTACCTATCTTTTGGATTGTTTGGAGAATTGGGGATTTGAACATGAGGCACTTGCTAGGTATGAGTCTTGTCTCCCTGTAGGAGGGTGAGGGTTTCAGGTCAATGGGAAATATAACCTTTGAGGCCAGACGAGGAGTGGCTGAAGGTCGCCTAGCAGCACGGTGGGTAAAGGCCACCTTTGGGCTCCAAGGGAGCATCACCTCTCCATGTGGAAGGACATCTGCAGGTACAGGGATATACCCAGGGGACACTGCCAGCTCCTCTGCCTTTACCATCCTAGCTCCTGGTGAATGTTTGACATCACATGGACCAGGCCAGGGTGGGGGTATTCAGAAAACATCTTTCTTGGAATGAAGAAGAGAACTTCCTAGAAAGAATCACTGATGAATACTAGCAGAGAAGACCAGAGAGAATGTTCACTGAGGCTGAGCTTATTAATCACCAAGGTCAACAATCACTATGAACCAGAGAACAGGTAATGATATAGAACCCGGACGATGCTGATGAGATACTTACTGGCTTGTGACTTGGCCATGCTATTTAACCTGTGTGGCTCTGTTTCCTCATCTGTGTAATAACAAAAAAAGTATCTACCTCAATGCTTGGAAGAGAGCCTGGCATATAGTGAGCAATATATAAATGTTAACTGTTATCACAGACTGGATCATGGTCCTCAACTCCTTCTTCTTTGCAAGAGGATTATACAACTTCTCCCCATTGACTTTGGGCTTGGCCATGAGACTTGCTTTGACAGATGGAATAGAGGCAGGTGGGACCGTGTTCTAGTTCCCAGGAGAGCTTTGAAGAGCATCTTCTGCTCACTCTCTTCATCCTGCTTCCACCATGAGAACAGCAGAGTCTAGATAATGGTTGTTTCTTCAGCCCTGGACTTGGGACGAAAAGATACGTGAAGCCCAGGCAAGTCTGGCCATGTAATGGCCATGTAATTGCTCTTCATGTAATGAGAGCAAGAAATAAATGTTTGTTAGCATAAGCCACGAGATTTGGGGGTTGTTGTTATTGGAGCAAAGCTGACTAATACAGCTATTATTACTATCATTATCTCCATTTTCTAGATGAAGGAACCGAGGCTCCGAGAGGTTAAGTTACTTGCTCATGGTTACACAATAATTAAGCAGTGCAGATGAAATTCAAACGCAGAACCACTCATTCATTCAACAGTTAGTGGCAGACATTGAAAACGTAGAGAAGGCCCTGCCCTCATGGAGCTTACATTCCAGTGAGTGGAAACAGAGAAATACAGTCAACCAATAAATGAGCAAGAAAATTTCAGGTAGTCCTAGATTGTTTGAAGGATATAAAATAGGGTGCTGTGATCGTGACTGGGGAAGGGGTGAGGGACTAGCTTTGAAAGGATAGTTAGAGAGGACCCTGAAGGCAGCAACATTTGCCTCGAGCTGTCAAGGATGAGAAGGAGCCAGCTGTGGAAGGAGACAGGAAGAGCATGGCAAGCAGAGGAAACAGCAAATGCAAAGGCCAGAGGCTGGGACAAACATGGAGTGTTTCAGGAATGGAAAAGGGCCCAGTGTGGCTGGAGGGAAGTGAGAGGCATAGTGGAAGATGAGGCAGAGTGAGAAGGCGAGGTAACGTGTGGCTTTGTCATCTGCACCATGTAAGGACTTGGGAATTTATTCTGAGCTCATGGAGGATTGTAAGCAGAGGAGAGATGTGCTTGGGTTTAGGTTTTAGAGTTATTATTCTTTTGTATGGAGAAGGATTGCAAGAGTTTCAGCTGGCAACTATGCAGAGTGTAGGAGAGAATGGTGGCTAGGTCCCAGGGTGGTCGGGTGGAAATAAGCAAGGGAAACTGACCTGAGATATACTTTACAAGGAGAAGCCACATGTTCACTGGAGGTTTGGAGGTGGGGATGAGATAAAGAGATGACTCAAGGATGACCTTTATGTGACCTTGGGTAGGGTGGTACCGGACTCTGACTTGGGGAAAGCAGCTGTTCTGCCTTAGACATGCTTGCGTTGGGAGGCTTGAGGGTCATCCAGGGGAGCTGTGAAGCGGGCAGTGGGCTGTCCTAGGCCAGAATTCAGGGCTGGAAGCATAGATGTGGGCATGGCCAGCATATAGTTATGATATTTTTTTCTTATTTTTATTTTTTATTTATTTGTTTTTGGCTCTGTTGGGTCTTCGTTGCTGTGCACAGGCTTTCTCTAGTTGTGGTGAGTGAGGGCTACTCTTCGTTGCAGTGTGCGGGCTTCTCATTGCGGTGGCTTCTCTTGTTGCAGAGCACAGGCTCTAGGCACGCGGGCTTCAGTAGTTGTGGCATGCAGGCTCAGTAGCTGTGGCGCACGGGTTTAGTTGCCCTGCGGCATGTGGAATCTTCCCGGAGCAGGGCTCGAACCCGTGTCCCCTGCATTGGCAGGCGGATTCTTAACCACTGCACCACCAGGGAAGTCCCTATAGTTATGATTTTAAAGGAACAGGATGCGATCCCCTGGGGAGTGAGGAAGAGGCATAGGACTAAGTCCTGGGCACCATGGCATTTGGCAGTCAGTTGGAGTTAGAGGAGCCAATAAAAGTCTGAGGCTGAGGTGCCAACGAGGGACGTCTGTCCAATCCAGAGGCGGAGTTCATTATTAACAAAGCTCCATGACCCTTGAAGCCTGAGACTACACTGTGTGATAAGGCAACCACCAGCCACGTGTGGCTACCAAGCACTTGAAATGTGACCAGTTCCAGGTTGACACGTGCTGTAAGTGTAAAACACAGAGCAGATTCCAAAGACTTCGTATAAAAACCAGAATGTAGAATATCTCATTAATAATTTGTATATTGATTACATGTTAAAATGATAATATTTTGATATATTGGGCTAAATAAAATATAGAGGTAAAATCAATTTTACCTGTTTCTTTTTACTTTTAAAAATGTAGCCACTAGAAAATCTACAACTACTCTGGGGCTCACGTCTGTGGTTTGCCCTGTATTTCTGTGAGGCTGCGACAGAAGGACAGCAATGGGGTGTTGCCCCCAGGTAATGACATAATTCCTAAAGGACGGTCCAGAGATGTTCCCTAGGGTCTCTGGGCTTTCCCAATCAAAAATAAGTGTCAAGCTTCTCTGCAAAGACTCAACTGACATGTTCTCACTCCAGCCCATGTGGATCTGTTTTTGCCTAGAAACCACATGCAATTTTCATCAGAAAACACACACACACAACATGAAACTAAAGAAAGGAGCAAAATTTCCTGATGCACTGCCAAGCAACTGTTCCATTTCCCACAACGCCCTGCAGTTTCTTCAAACACAAAGACGTTTGCCACATGGTCAATGAAATCATTTGGGAAGGTGTCAAAAGACCATCCATGGCAAGCCTGGGAGCCATGAGATTTCCTTATGCCCCATAACTATCTCAGAGCTATTACCTGTCTCCGTAGCTCAGAGCTCCCCGGGGGCGGTCTCTGAGATCACACACCTGTAACTCTACAGCCCCATCAGACCTCGAGCTCCCGAGGAGAATTGGCGCTGAGGGTCTTCGTGGGCCCTGGAGGGATTTTGGGGCTCTGAGCAGTTATCGTTTCTCTTTTGTGGAGGGTATTTGAACTCAGCAGGGTCAGGCAGTGTTTGGAAAAGTGTCATCTTCTCCTGCCTGCTCACAGCCCAGACTGGCTATGTCACCTTGCCCTGAGGCCATTTAACAAGGTGGACCCTCAGTAGAGCAAGACAGAGAGTGGCAGAGAGAGGCAGAGCCCAAAGAGACCACACAAAGACAGAGCCTGGAGACGGTGGGACGGAGAGAACACAGACCAAGGACGATGCCTTGGGTCCTCGGGTGGGGCCAGCCCTAGAGGTAGTTCAGTGGAGGCGATTCACTCATTCATTCATTCACTCATTTATGAAAATGTAACTGAAGACCTTCTACGTGCTGGGCGCTGCGCTAGGTGTGGGTAACAGGCAATGAGTGCAACAGATCTGGTGTCTGCCCTCATGGGCTTACAGGTCCGTTGGGAAAACATGAAACAAAGAACGTGTAAATGTATTTATAATGAAAACTGCATGTGCTGTGAGGCTAGGGATATGGTGCTGTGATATCCCCACCAGAGATGGTTGAGCTAAGCTGGGAGACCAGGAAAGCCCTCCTTGAGGAAATGACGTGTGAACTGAGACCTGAAGGGTGACTTGGGGTTAACTGCACAAAAGGGAAACTGAGCATGCCAAGCAGAGGAAACAGCATGTGCAAAGGCCCTGTGGCAGAGGGAGCAGAGTGAGTTTGAGAAATAGAGAGCAGTGTGGTTAAAGCAGAGACAGCTTATGAAAGCCTCGTAGGAGATGAATCTGGAAAGGAAGGCAGGGGACAGACCACACGGGGCCTCATGGAGATTTCAGAGTCTGGATGGGAAGCAGAGTTGAGAGACCGAAGCCAGAGACTGGAAAGAGCAGGAGACTTGTTCATTGCCAAGGACAGCAGGCTCAAGATGATGTATGGTTGAGGCAGTGATGGAGAAAATGGTACTGACCTGTGAGTGGGTCACATGGGTTCACACCTCCAAGATAACTTTAACTTTGTGGGGTATTGTGAAGATTGAATGAAACAGTGCCTGGGATGCCCTTAGCAGAGCATTGGCATGTGGTGAGTGAAAACATATTAGAAAGCTATTATTAGTCTGTTATTAATATTGTGAAGCTGGGACAGGGCACCCAGACAGGGAGCCCCACAGCAGACCTGAGACTTAGGGACAGGATGGCTGGGGTCCATGGAGGACCAGGGTTGGTAAGAGGCAAAGCAGGAGTCAGGGGCAGCATCCTGGGGAGGGCACAGCCAGGGTGCCCCGGGCTCTGCCACCACAGTCCCAGGACCTCAATTCCCATCTCTCCTCCCACCTGCCAAGCAGGCAGGTGGGCACTAGTGGTTGGACTGTTGGCTGGTGTTTCCCATGAGGGAGGAGGACAGAGGAGGTGTCCTGGTATCTCCCTCTAACGACCTCAGCTTTGGAGCTTGAATTAAAGAATGAAGACCTTATTCCTCATGCAGTGACCCGGCACCAGATTCTGAGGCCTCCTCTGAAGAATGCAGTCAATGGGCAGAGCCTTCCAGGGAGCCTCAGAGATTAGCATCAAAGGACCGTGGACCTCAGGGTCTAAACGGGGTTTAGAGTATTTAGGCTTCTCAAAGATCCCAAACTTTTTTTTTTTTTTCGGTACGCGGACCTCTCACTGTTGTGGCCTCTCCCATTGCGGAGCACAGGCTCTGGACGCCCAGGCTCAGCGGCCATGGCTCACGGGCCTAGCTGCTCCGTGGCATGCGGGATCTTCCCGGACTGGGGCACGAACCTGTGTCCCCTGCATCGGCAGGCGGACTCTCAACCACTGCGCCACCAGGGAAGCCCAAAGATCCCAAACTTTTAATCTGCCTTTAAAAATTATGTTTTTCAATTTCAAATGTTTGGGGTTGTTTTTAGAATGCTGCCTATGTCTGAAAAAATCTGAACAAAAGAACTTGGAGATTTGGGAGGTAATTAATATACATGTAATATTTATTGGTTTTTCTCTTAATTATAAAAGTAACATACGCCTAACCTGAGAACTTGTAAAACACAGAAAAAGACAAATTAAAAAATTGACCTAAACCCACAATCCACACTCACTGTTAATAGTATTAATGTATAGTATTAAGAGTATTAATATAAATTTGAGCTCTTATAATAATATATAACAGCCATTGCCCTTGACCTTTACATACTCGATCTTATTTTGTCCTCACAACAACCCTCTAAAGTAGTACTATTATTCCCATTTCACAGATGAGGAAAGTGAAGCCTAGAGCAGCTACACAGTTTGTTCAAAGTCATTCACAAATTTTTTTTTTTTTTTTTTTTTTTTTTTTTTTTTTGCGGTACGCGGGCCTCTCACTGTTGTGGTCTCTCCCGTTGCGGAGCACAGGCTCTGGACGCGCAGGCCCAGCAGCCATGGCCCACGGGCCCAGCCGCTCCGTGGCATGTGGGATCCTCCTGGACTGGGGCACGAACCCGTGTCCCCTGCATCAGCAGGCGGACTCTCAACCACTGCGCCACCAGGGAAGCCCCCATTCACAAACTTTGAGAGGTGAGAAGAAACAGAGCTGGAATCCAAGCCTGTCTGAGCTTGAGTGCACCCAGATCACCACTCAGTTAGATTCCGGCTTGGGTCACGTCCTTGTAGTCTGCCTTTCTATACATAGACATGCATTTATAGTTAGATTTACACATACACTGACTGCATAACCCAGATTGTTTTGCAGTTTACCTTTTGCACTTTGCAACATACCATGTATATTTTCTCAAATCAATATCTATTCTTCTCCAACATTATTTTTAATGACTACATAGTATGCTGCAGTTTAGACTAGCAGTGGTTCTCAAAAATTTGTTCCAGTATTATCGGGGAACTTGTTGGGAATACAAATTCTCAGGCCCTAACCCAGGCCTACTACATAAGAGATTCTGTGGATGAAACCCCAGAATCTGTGTTTTTGTGTTTTTTTTTGCGGTATGTGGGCCTCTCATTGTTGTGGCCTCTCCCGTTGCAAAGCACAGGCTCCGGACGCGCAGGCTCAGCAGCCATGGCTCACAGGCCCAGCCGCTCCGCGGCATGTGGGATCTTCCCAGACCGGGGCACGAACCCGTGTCCCCTGCATCGGCAGGCGGACTCTCAACCACTGCGCCACCAGGGAAGCCCCAGAATCTGTGTTTTAACAAGCTTTCCAGTGATTCTGATGCAGGCTAAAGTTTAAGAACGGATCCTTTAGATGTTCTGTATTTTTCTTTACTAATCTTCTGTAATTGGTACATTTAGATTGTTTCCAGGTTTTGGCCATCAAAAATAAGGCACAATAAGCATCCCCATTTGTCCATATCTGTGAAGATCAAGAAAGTGGTTTTCAAATAAAACAGGTGGAAAAAAACCAAACCAAACCAAATAAGAACTATGAATTAATAAATGTTATATTTAAAAAAAGAAACTAAGGAAAAGCAGGAGAGATTTTGGTTAGACCTAAGGAAGTACTTCCCTTGTTGACAGGACCACCTGGCAGGAGGAATGTCTCTGGAGCACTTTGTCACCTGTGGGGACCGCTCAGTGCTGCAGGCAGCCTGGGAGATCCCTTTAGCATTGCTGGAAAAGCTGAAAAGCTCCAGGCTTTTTCTCACAGTTTCTGTTCTTTAGAGCATAATGGCTGAGATGTTTATTAAAGAGACAGCTGCTGTCTGGGCCGAGCCAGCAGGGGAAGGGCAGAGGGCCTCAGTAGCTGTAAAGATGGATCTAGAGGGCAGGCTGGCCGCTGACCTCCCAGCTGGCCATTTCATTAAGCAAGGGCTGCCGAGGGGGCTCTGCCCGATCCTCACTGTTGCCCTGCCAAGCTGTGTGGTCATTAGCCCAAGGCCGAGCCCAGACTTCTGAAATAAACTCCAGGCCATTTCCCCAGGTCTCGGAAGACATCCTCCAGCTGATGTCGAGTGGAGATCTGTCGAGAGGGCATTTTGCTCCCCGTTCTGAAGCCCAGGCAATCGCTAATGTCTTCCAGTTCTCATCTCCCATCCAGCTCTCCATTGGTAGAAAAACTCTCCCAGAATCGGATGGTCCTGAGGAATGCCTTAGCAAAGAACTCAGAAAAGTAATTTTGACTTTCTGGCGTGAGTCAGTTTTCTTGCTTGTAAAACGGGAGTAACAATCCCTGTCCAGTGAGAAAAGGGACAGACTGTGGGTTGTAACTGGTAAGTCTTACATATTAGATGGATTTTTGAAGTCATTGCAGTGTTTTTTTGGTTTTGTTTTGTTTTAAATTCTGGAAGTTGCTGCTGCTGCCGCTGGCTAATGAGGAAAGCACAGGTCTTTGGGGACTTATTGGCCTGGGTTCAAATCACAGCTCTTCCACTTAGTGACTGTGTGACCACGACTGATCCACGTCTCCTTTCTGAGCTGCCATTTCCCCATCGATAACACAGAAGTAATAACAGTTGCTTCAGAAGGTGACTGTGAGTACTGCGTGGGCTAGTAGGGGAGAGTGGCCAGCACATGCTGGGCACACAGTAGGCTACTCAACTTTGCTCTCAACCCTTCCTGTTTCAGAGAGCTCCTCTGCCTTTCTGCCTGAAAAATGGTCAGATGTCAGATACCTGCCAATTTGGGTCCCATTAATGTGTTTTCCAGCCTTGGACACATGAGTTCACCTCTCCGGGCCTCAGTTTCCTCAACTGTAAAATGGGGAGATGATAACTCCTACTTTATAGGACTCTTGAGAGAATAAAATAAAATCGTAGTCTTCAAATGTGAGTGATTGTTAGGTATCTCTGTTACCATTTTTCCCAATGTGACAAAGCCCTAGTCTCTGTATCACCAAACATCTGGAAATGTGGAAACGCTGGGAGGGTCGACAGCTTTTCAGTTTTGATTAGACATTTAATGACAAGATATTAGTTGAGCAGCAGCTGTGTGACAGGCCACTTACTGGCCCATGAGTCCCTTGAGTTTGGGGTTTGGGGAGGATTTTCAACATGGCAGAGAGGTCCTGGAACTGGAGATGCAGGAGGTTGGGTGGGGGTCACTGTGAAAGTCAGAGGGAGTGGACAGCCTTTGCCACCATCCAGTGAGGAAGCCACTTCTCACCTTGTGTGGGCACATCTCAGAGCAGGTGACTTCTCTGACAGCCCCTCCCCGACCACCTCCAGAAGAGCAAAGCCTTGAGAAATTTCAGGTTAAAAATCAGCCCTTAAATTCCACCTTAGGTTATTCAAAGGAAAAAAAAAGAATAAAAATCAATGCAGACCCAGTCTCTGGTCCTGAGGAGCAGTCACATCTTGTTTGTAACCTGAAGGGACCAATAAGAGATGCTTTTCTGGTCCATTTTTAAAGCTCAATACCGTGGATGCAATTTGGTCGACAATTATGAACAGTCGGTTATCTTGTACAGCTTCGCTCCCTCCGTCAGCTGCACTTTCAGGCAATCATGAGCTATTACCAGGAGGGTGGCGTTGGCCAGGTGCTGGCTCCTGTGACACACTTGCCAATGATCACTCAGAAGAAAAGGGAATTTGCCGATCACTTGAGTCATTGGGATGGAGAAGTTATGAATGCTCCGATGCAGAAGCCTGGCTTCTCGAGTTTTCGGACCCATTAGCCAGGGCATAGCTTACTGTTGATTAAATTATACGTCTCCCTGGCATTGGCAGTCTTAGGGGCCAAGAGTCTAGGTTAGGACTTGCAGGAGTTCAGAAAATAAAGTGCCTCTTATTATAATCAAGAATGTGGAGGGACAAGTGTCTTCACAACACAGATATCTAAGTTGGGTGAATAAAACTCTGTAGCTGCCCCTGGGTGTTAAGTGTCCCAGAGACAGGTGGGATAGAGCTTGGCAATTCCCTTGTGGGGAATATTCCTCCAAGAGTCTTGGTATTTGGCTACAGGAACCCACGGGAGCAGCCCTATGCACGTTGGCAGAGCACAGGGGACTTCAACCCCTTTTGGGTCGTGGACCACTTCGAAACACTGATGCAGGCTCTTCATCTTTTCTCTAGAAAATTGATCAGATACTATGAAACCTGGGTTATGAATGCAAAGCCAAGGGTTTTGGAATCAGATACACCTTAATTTCTTATTTAGAAGACTGTGTGATCCCGGAAAAGTAACCTTAGTTCTCCAACCTGCAGTTTCCTCCTCCTCATGGGAATAGTAATTGTATCGACCAAAAAGAATTACAAGATGATCCAGGTAAAGCAGTAGTCCATATGCTTAACCTGTAGTATGCTTAATAAACATTAACCAGTATCACTATTAACATGAATGATAACTATTAGTAGGAAATAGCTATAAATCCTATAATCTCTCTATGCTGTGTCTGTAAAATGAGGATATAATAGGACCTACCACACAGACACATTTAAGCAAGTGTTATTTAAAAGGATGTATGTAAAGCACTTAGCCAAGACCTGGCACATTGTAGGTGCTCAATAAATAGTAGCTGTTTATTGTGATTATGGTTGTTCATATGTTTTTACTAGTAAATGTTATTGATTATTTCCTGGACACCTCCCAGGACTAGGCTGGGCTGAGGGAGAGTCTGACAAAGGTCTTGGCAGCAAAGCAATGACAAAGATCAGAGTGCTCACAATGGACTCTGGCAGGGTGGCAGGGGATGGGGAGGCAACAAAACACCCAGATGATGCAAGTTCCCCAGCCCCAACTCTGTAATGGATATTCTGTGTGACCTTAGCTAAGCCTCTGCCTCTCTGGACAGCACTTCCCCAAACATATGGTGGGAAATTGAACTCAATGATTTCTAGTGGTGTAGACTCTACTTGGCTTGACCTAGCTAGTTAATTGCTGGAGAGATTTCCTGTAGCTGACACTGGGCTGGATGGGTGTGGCTGGATGCTGAGGGTGGACCAGGAAGAAAAAACTTTGGCAAGCACAGAGAATCCTCCTCCCTTGCTTTCTCCTTTCCCTTGGAAAAGTCGGGCTCACTGACTATAGGTGTTTCCCCAAACCTCCTGGCCACTGTGGATCATCTCCTTCCATCACATCTAGAAGCTTCATGTTGGGCCAAGAATGCTGAGTATCACTGGCCCAGCAGGCCAGGCAGCCAGGGCCGTCTCTCCATCCTTCCCCAGCCTTACCTGAGACCAGGAACCATGGCTGCCTCATGCTTGATGCCTCCGCTGGGTGGTGGGAGGCCCAGCCTGTCCTGTCTCCACCATTTGTTTACAGACTTCTTTGAGCCTTAATTTCTCCTTCTGTAATAGGATGAACAGCCCTCACTTCCCCTCACCCCTGTGGAAGAAGGGCAGGACCTCTCCATGTAGAGCAGGGACAGCGATGGACCACCAAGAAAGCCACTGTTCCCCTCCCCAGCCTTTTGAGCGAGCTGGTTCACCCAGCAACATATCCTCATGACCCTTAGGGAGGAACTGCTGATGCCTGGGGTGGGAGGTGGGGGGTGGAGAGAGCTGTTTCTCATCCTGGATTTGCCCCTCCCTCTCCTCCGATGCCAGCCACCTTCACTCAAGTGCTTCCCCCCAATTCCAAATTCCTGATGCCATCTTCCCACCTCCATGCCAGCCCCTGATCTGATGTCCATCTGGACTCTTTCCTGGCATTGCTGTAGCCCCCACACTGCTCCTGTTGGCCAGCTCCTGGCTGGTCCTGCCCCTTTGTCCCCCAGCTCCTAGCTCCAGTCCCAGGTCCTTCCTCTGAAACTATTTTCATTCTGATTCACAGCTAGTGTCACAGCCATCTTCCCAGGGGAAGTGGGAGTAAGAGGGACTGGATGGCTCCTAAAACCCTGGGCTGCATAATTAGAAACATACTATTTAGGAAAAGGAAAGTGACAGTCCTGCTCATGGCCCTGCCAGGCCACCCAGGTGTTCTATTCAATTCAAGAGCCCTGTTATAGTTCTCAGAGAACTGAGTGACGTTCCTTTAGAGCACACTTCTCACTCTTTGTAATGACTAATTTATTTAGGTGATTATTTGTTCATGTCTAATCTCCTCACTAGACTGCACACTCCCTGAGGCCAGGGGCCATATGAACCAATTTAGTTCACCTTTGTATTTACAGCTGCCACACCATAGGTACTCAATATTGATTTACTGAATATATGAATGGATGAATGGATGGTTAGATGGATGCACGGAGAGGTTAAGAGGGAAAGTAGACTTTTTACAGAGCCAGCCCCTTACGGGTGTGAGTTCAAAGGAAGTTAGGAGGGGGAGGAGCCTGATACCCAGAGGACAGTGTTCTGTGTGTGTCTGGGAGGCATCCCACCGCTGAATCAGAACCCAGGTCTCTTCCTGGCTCAGGGCGTTGACCATAGGAACAGGATGGACCACGGTGTCCTGGACATGCCCCCTGCCCCTTCCCCAGGCCCCTACCCTTCTTCCCATTGGATGGCAACCTTGTGCTCTCTTCTGCCTTGCCTCAAACCATCCTGCTTTCAGGAAATGATGTGATCCTTTTATAAGCACCGGAGACTTAACTGGATTCCATTCTCGGGGTTATTTGCATTTTAATGACCAGGGAGAAAAATATGCAGACATGGTGAGACAACAGAGGCTCTTCCTCTTCCAGAGGTTTAGAGAGAAGGTCTCTGGGTGAGAAGAGCTCGGGCCCTGCTGCTCGATGTCCTACTGGCAGGCTTGTGGGCCATGCAGCTTCTCTTCCAGCCTCCTACCCCCAGCACCCTCCTGTTCCAAAAATGTTCTTTATTTCCAGGATAGGACTCAGCTCTCCGTGGTGTGCATCACGGCAGGCTTTCAGAGCCAGCCGCGCAGTCTCTTCTTACCCTCTCCTCCCCAGCCTGGGGCCCCTCCCTGTTCAGGCCACCCAGCCTGGCTGGAAGCCCACCATTCAGGGCCTCCCAGAGACGCAGCTTCTTTTTTTTTTTTTTTAACATCTTTATTGAAGTATAATTGCTTTACAGTGGTGCGTTAGTTTCTGCTTCATAACAAAGTGAATCAGTTATACATATACATACGTTCCCATATCTCTTCCCTCTTGCGTCTCCCTCCCTCCCACCCTCCCCATCCCACCCCTCTAGGTGGTCACAAAGCACCAAGCTGATCTCCCTGTGCTATGCGGCTACTTCCCACTAGCTATCTATTTTACGTTTGGTGGTGTATATATGTCCATGCCACTCTCTCAGTTTGTCACAGAGACGCAGCTTCTGTATAGGCACTGGAGCTTCTGCAGAGGTGGGACTGGAACAGTCAGGCTGCTAAGAAGCCAGACCTGGGTTCGCAGGCAAGCCCAGCCCCTCCCTGTAATTAGGCAGGCACTGGTGGGGAGGAGGAGGGGGAGGGGAGAGAGAACAGGCATGCAGCGCCAGAAAGACAGCCACATGAAGTGCCTGCGGGATTCTGGGTTCAAACAGTCTCCCAGACGACCTAGATGGCTATCAGCGACCCCAAAGAGAACCCCGAGGGGGAGGGGATGGGTGGAGATGAGTTGAGCGGAAAGGGGCCTTTTCCCAGCCTCCCGGGCAGGAATTGCTCTCCTGATGAAAAGCAGGCCCACTTTAGCCTGAGTGGCTGCTCTGTGCAGTGGCGCATTCATCTGGTATTCATAAGCCTGGCGTTAACTCTAATGGCAAGGCACCGTGGGCTTTGCAGCTCCCTTTCCTGGCCACTCTGTGATTTTCCATTAGTGAAATGAACATGCAGAACTCAGATGACAGTAGCTTGGACTGCTGGGCACACACACGCATGCACCCATGTCTACACATGCAGGCACAGTGGACTGGGTTCTGATCCTATCTGGGTGAAGGTGGAAGGACAGCTACTTCCAAACCCAGTTAAAGATCCTCGGGGGTCTGCTTGGGAGCTGCTACATCCCAGAATGCTAGAGCGTCACAGAGGAAGAGCACAGACCTGAAGTCGAGAGACCTGGATTCAAGTCCCAGCTAAGAGCTAAGATTTGCTGCGCGCTCCCACCCTCCTGGCACTGTGCCATGTGCAGGGCCCACCTTATATCCTCCAATTCTCACAACAAATGCTCAAGTGGGTATTATTATCCCATTCTACAGATTAGGAAACTGAGATCAAGTAACTTGCTTGACATCCTACAGCTAAGAGGCAAAGCTCGGATTCAAACCAGATCTGCCAGAGTTCGGCCAAAACACAGACCAGTTACTGTCCCTCTGTTACTTACTAACCTCAAGACCTTCTCGGACCCTCCATTTCCTCATCTGCAGAATAGAAACTCATACCCCTTCTACTTCTTACACAGGATTGTTATGAGACTGGCAGGTTATGTACATACTTACACAGTTAATGAGATTTTTAAGCCGCTTGGTCCATGTTAAATTCTAGACTGGAGATTCAGAATGTCTGAGATAGCTGAGAGTGTTCTGAATATTCCTTCTAGGAAAACCCCACTTCAATGTTGAGAAATGTTCTTTTCCTTGTGAGAAAGAGTGGAACTGATACATTGAGGAAGAAGCGCCCTAGCCAGACTTGGCAATGCCTAAAAGGACTCAAGGTGATGCATTTCTGAGGACTTTCATCTTGGCTTCCCTGACTCATTGCCTTGAAGGCAGAGGAAAGACCCAGTGATGGCGTCCGAGGCATCCGACGCTTCAGCCCCAGGGCCCTTCCTTGCCCACTCAGAAAGTGCTGGAGCCACGGCACCCTTCCTGCCTCTAACTGCCTTTGTCTGTTGACTATCTCCCAGGTCAGTTTTCCGGGGCCTAGAGCAAAGGACATGAACTTTGTTTGCACCTGCGTCAGAGACCATCGAGAACGCATGAGTGGGTCTTCCGAGAAGAGGGACTGGGCAGCTGCGATGCTGATTTTCCTGTGTCTTGGAGGCCTGGACACAGACGAATGAAGCCACCAGGTCGAGGCTGACCTGGTCAGACCGAGGTCGCAGAATTTCCATTCCAAATAGCAGCCTTCTCCTTCCGCTATCCTGTGTGTGAGCAAAGCCACAGGCACCTGTATGGTGGGGTTGGAGGGGTGCCCGGCTTGCCAGTCTGCACCCCTACACTGAAGTGTCCCAGCTATAGGTACACGGAGACATGCGCCTTCCAAGGTGCCAGGAGATGCAGTCCTGGGGCGTAGCTAGTCTTGGCCCTTCGTCCCAGACCCGGGGTGGTGGAGGTAGGGGGACCGCAGGAGAGATGCGTGCAGACCCCGGAGAAAGATGAGCTTGCTGGGAGTCACTGCTTGGTTGAAGCTCCCTCACTCTCACCTCTTTCGCTCAGGCCCCAGGAACAGAGAAGCCTCCTTCCCTCACTTTACCAGCAAGATTCTTCTCATCACTGTGTGAGAGATTCTGCCCCAACCCTCCTCTGGTCACATCTGTTTATATAAGTCAGTGCACATTTCTCAAGAGGTATGTGCACGTGTGTGTATATATGTATTTGAATATATACATACATATGTATTTGCACATGTGAGCATGTTGATGTGCGTGTACAAGACACATGTTTGCATGTGTGTGTGCCTTCTCAGCCCACCCTCCTCCCAACTCCTTTCCCCTCCTGGGTAGCAGGGCCTCCTAGGCACTGCTCTTGGACTTCTTCTCTCTTGAGTCTACACACTGTAGAGGATCTCATTCTTGTTCATAGCTTCTTTTCTTCCCTCATGAGGATGAAACTCTCAAATCTGTATCTCCAACCTCTGACCTCTTTTCCAAGCTGTAAAGCCTCATTTCCAATTGATAATCTGTGTACATCTCGAACCCAGTGATCCCAAATTGTCCCTTATCACCCTTTTCCCAAAACCAGGTTCCCCTCCAGCCCTAACTATGCCTCAGATGGGCACCGCTGCCCTCTCAGCCTCCTTCATCTCTTCCATCTCACACTACAGAGGCCGGCGGCTCCTTCCTGTGAAACATGACCTTCTCTATCTCACCACCGCCATCCTACGCCAAGCCCTTACCACCACACACCTGTTCCACTCACCAGTCTTTACCTGGTCTCCCTGCATCCAGGCTCTCTGGCCCTAATACACCCAATTCGGAGGAGCGGAGTTCTTTTTAAAAGCATGAGCCAGATCATATCACTTCCCATTCCAAACCTGTGACTGGGTTCCTGTGGCCTTTGGAGCCAACTGTATCTTTTCTTTCTTTTTTTGTAATTGAAGTATAGTTGATTTACAATGTTAGTTTCAGGTGTATAGCAAAGTGATCCAGTTATATACATATATATGTACATATATATAAAAATTTTCAGGTTCTTTTCCATTATAGGTTATTAGAAGATATTATACAGTATACAGTGCTATACAGAAGGTCCTTGTTGTTTATCTACTTAATATATAGTAGTGTGTATCTGTTAATCCCAGACTCCTAATTTATCCCTCTCCCCTTTCCCCTTTGGTAACCGTAAGTTTGTTTTCTATGTCTGTGAGTCTGTTTCTGTTTGTATCATTTATCTTAGATTCCACATATAATATGATATGTGATATCATATGATATTTGCCTTTCTCTGTCTGACTTACTTACTACGATAATCTCTAGGTCCTTCCTGTTGCTGCAAATGGCATTATTTCATTCTTTTTATGGCTGAGTAGTATTCCACTGTATACATGTACCACATCTTCTTTATCCATTCCTCTGTCAAGGGACACTTAGGTTGCTCCCATGTCTTGGAAGCTAACTATGCCTTAACCCAACTCTTCCCTCTGATGCTCGCTACCTGTGGGCCCCTGGCCATGCTACTCGACCTCTTTGCGCCACAACATGGTTTTCATAGAGGTATGATGAAAACGGAGCAAAACAACATGTGAAAGTACTGCAAAGTGTCTTTTATGTAATATATATGTTATATATATGTTTTCTATATATTGTATAGATATGTGTAGTATTATATAAAATATGTATTTTCTTAAAGTTCCTTGGTTTGGGGGGAGAAGTAGTGTGTATGTGTTTGTGTGCGCAAATTTGCAAATACGAAGGAAAATGAGTGTTGCATATAACTGCATATACTGAAATACTTTTATTTTTCTCATTCATTCACTCATTCAGCAAGCAAGCATCTGTTGGTCTAGCCACGTACCATGTGTGGGTGCAAATGCATAGAAAGACCCAAGTTCTAGCCCTTAAGAATTTGGCATCATATGTGAACTTCCTCTCAAGTCAAAATACTTGAGAAAAGTCCAGATTCTGTGGTCAAATCCTAACTCCCTTGCTCAGTCAGAGTTCATGGGTGTGTAATAATGTTTACAAGAATGTCTGGCTGGCCCTGTCCCTCCATCGCTGAGGGACCCCTCACCTGGAATTATTTACCCTGGAAATCACCAGGCTCTGCAGAGCCTGGCAGACGTGTCCTCTGTGCAGCTTTTTTCTGCAGCGTGAGGCCCTGGCCATGGCAGATGGGCTGAGGTCGGGGGAGGCCCCTGCACCCAGACCCTGGGAAATTCACGCTGCTTTTGTCGGGGGCAGGGAAGTGGAGGTCAACGAGACTCCATCAAACTGAAGTCTCTCCAATTTACTTTCAGGAAGGAGCTCCATTAATGTGAGCGTTTGGGGAAAAAAACAAAAACACTAATCACCATCCAAAATGTACATGCTATTTCCCATCTGGTGTGCGGAATTGGATCATCTCGGGAGTCTCGGGAAAATGCAGCAGATGGGCTGGGTTTGGAGTGCGTCTCCCCACAGGCACTGAGGAGAGGAGGAAGAGACTTGGCACCGGCAGCCAGCCTGTGTGAGGGATGCTGGGCCCCGCTGGGCACCCATCAACTGGGTCCTGCAGGAACCCTCCCCACTGTCAGATGCCTGATGCTGCCAGAGCAGCTATGTTGGCTGCCCCTGTGGCTTCTGGTCCATCCTGGGAAGCAGCGGCTCACGCTCTCAGCTTGCAGAAACTCTGCTGCAACTCAGATTGCAGTGGTGCCAGGGAAAGATTCGAGGACATCAAACGCTTGCTGCTACTGCTTCCTCACTGTGCAAGACGGGCGGGCCACTCACCAAGGATCGTAGTTCGTGCCTCCCAGAGTCACCAGGCTGGACCACTGCTGATCAGTGGGGTCAATGGGGTCAGTGGGGACCATTGCAGATCAATGGGTCAATCAAGCACTCTGCCTGCACACGTTATTCCTTGGTTTGGATGTCTCCAGGCAAGGGATTTAGGGATGCTCCAGAGAGGATTGGGGCATAGAGATGGACCTCTGCTGGGGAGAAGGCACTGTCCTCTGGCCTGCCAGGCCAAGGGAACAGGTGTCCAGGGTCCCCAGGCTACACCACTGCAAAAGGGGCTGTGTGTCCCAGACAGTAGCTTACCCTATGACCTTTGAGTGCATTCAGGAAGGAGAGAGCCATGTGCAGCAGGCAGGAGGCTGGATCAGCTCCCAGCACATGGAAAGAGAGAAACTGGGAGGGAAAGCATAGGGTGGGAAAACAGGGCTCCTGGAGAGAAGGACCACAGAGACGGCAGGGAGTGAACAAAGCTCTCAGAATTCCCCTCTCACAGGGGCCTCTAGAGAGGGAATGGCCCCCTCCTCCTCCACCTGACTCCAGCAGATGCCTGCCGTCCTATCAGATGGCAGGATGCCACCAACACCTTTCTTCTCTGCAGTGACTTCCGGTCCCCCTCCCTGGGACAGTCCTCCCCCCAACATCTAATCAAAGGGAAGAAAGTAATTAAGGAAGGGCACGTAACATTCCCAGTAACTTAATAACGATCCCAGCCCCTGCCCCCCTTCCGATCCATAAATATGACACGCGCGGAACAACTCAGGCAACACCAAGTTGTTTATTGCTTGGTAAGCTGGAAAGCACTTGAATTAACCTCTTGCATAAGTGGATTTAGGAAAGATCCAGGCGTCTTTAAGTGGAAAGAGGACGCGAGCCAGACAGAGTCCTTGTCAGGGAACCCAGAGGATGGGGCCTCACTCACTCACGCACTGGCTCATTCCTACAAGTGTTTACTGAGTGTTTATGCAATGGGCCATTTGGTAGTGTCCAGGGTGTAGAGGAGAATAAACAACATCGCTTGCAGTTTGAGACATGTTGTCCTTTGCAGTTTTAAAAGTGGCAGCTGTGACCCAGTGAGAGGAGGGCCCGATACCCTGGGAGAGGACCCTTTGGGGCTGGGGTCTAAAATGAGAAGGGAGGGCAGTACCCCGGCCCCCCACCCTCCCCATCCTGGCTGAACCATTGCTGATCAACAAGCCTATTATATACACCAGGCACTGTAGGGGGGGATGGAGATAAAGCAGTTACCACGCACCCGCCCCAATCTAGAGAAGTTCATAGTCAAGTTGGGGAGACAGATTGGGACACAGCATGAAATGCAGCATGAAGAGAACTACTCCTTAGTCGAAATGTGTGCAAAGTGTGGGAAAAACACAGGGATGGGAACAGTTAACTCTGTCTGGGGTAGTTCTAGAAAGGCTCACCAAGGAGCTGACATGGAAGTTGGGTTTTGAAGCCTAGCTAGGAATTCCCAGTGGAGAAAAGGGCACAGGAAAATCTAGGTATTAGGAAAGCTTGTGCAAAGACTCAAAGGCATGAAAGAGGAGATGGCCTGTTTGGGCTGAAGAAGAGAGGGATGAGGCAAGTGGGGGAGGGGAAGGGAGCCACGGAGGTAACAGAAGAGAGGAAAATAGCACACAGCACATGAAGTGTGATGTGGTCTAGCGGTTAAGAGAACTGGAGAAGGTGGCCTGGATTCAAAACCTGGCTCCACCACTTCCTAGCTGTGTCTCACTCAGTTTCCTCAACGGCAGAGCAGAATGAATGATGGTACCTACCTTATAGGGTAGTTGTGTGGATTAAAAGAGTCAAAACCGGGCTTCCCTGGTGGCGCAGTGGTTGAGAGTCCGCCTGCCGATGAGGGGGACATGGGTTCATGTCTCGGTCCGGGAAGATCCCACATGCCGCGGAGCGGCTGGTCCCGTGAGCCATGGCCGCTGGGCCTGCGCATCCGGAGCCTGTGCTCTGCAACAGGAGAGGCCACAACAGTGAGAGGCCCGCGTACCGCAAAAAAAAAAAAAAAAGAGTGAAAACCTGTGAAGTGCCCAGAGTGGTGCCTGGCACATAGCAAGAACCAATAAATGTGTCTGATTACTACTGACTTCTTATCACCACTCCACCTGACACACTTCTCCCTGAACCATGGGGAGAGTTTGAGTAGAAAAGCAGCATCCTTTCCATGTGTTGCACTTTGGAAAGATACCTCCAAAAATGGTTTAGACTTGATAGGTCCCCAAACACCACCACAGTCCCAGAATGCCCCAGGAACTTGTGCAGATACATATTCACAGGTCTGCCCCAGAATCACTGAGTCAAAGTCCCCCAGAGAGGGAGGAATATTTTTGGGAGGATGAAAATATGCTAAAACTGGATCGTGGCGATGGTTGTACAATTCGGTGAATTTACTACAGATCATCAAATTGTACACTTAAAACAGATGAACTTTATGGCATGTAAATGAACCTCAATAAAGCCATTAAAAGAATCCCCCAGGTGATTCTGTAAGACAGCTCAGCCTCGGAGGTGGGGGCAGGCTGGGGCGGGGAACTCAGAGCCTGACTCCGCAGGGCTGGTGGATGAGGTGAGCGGAAAGGACAGCGATGGGGATAAATCCTGCAGCAGCTTGCGCTGTGCTCACCTGGATTTGAGGCTGCTTCGCTGGGCTTAAACTGCTCTCTCATCTTTATCAAGGAAGCCATTGGATTTCGCTGAGGGCTCTCCCTCCTTGGGGCTCCCACAGCGCCGGCTCCGCCCGCCTGCTATAACAGCACTTGGCCCCATCCGTGGAGTGGGCTGCTTCCAGGCCTGGCTCGCCAGGAGTCCTGAGAGCTCCTCAAAGGCATGTAGACAGGGGGGCACAGACTACTGGGTCACCTAGCACACAGTGGGTGCCCTGTGCATGCACTGCCCCGGGCTTCCTTTCTGTGTGGGGTGTGGATGGCGCTTCAGAACCTAGGTGGGACCCCAGGTATCTGGCTTTGCAAACATCTTCTCAGGAGCAGATGCTCAGCTTGGCCTTCCGCTCCTAGTGGCTCAGAAGTTACTCTTGCTAAGATATTTCTTCATCTCCTCCCCCTCCCCCTTCCTCCTTCCCGCCTCTTCTCCTTCTGACAGCCTGCATCTGTGTTTCTTCTCCTCTTCAAGGCTGGGAGCTGCTTAGAGGGGAAGGTCCTCCTCCCAAGCCCCCAGCTTTGTTCCCTCTGCTCTTCCCTGGGTCACCACAGCCCTACCTGTCTTTCTAGTCTGGGTCCCAAGAGCTCCTTCTTTGGACAACCCTAGTTTGTCCCTTTGTCCCCGCTGTGGATTCTCAAGTTCTCACGTGTCCCCTCAGATTCTCCACGTATTCCTTTTTTCCTTTTCTGTCACCCCACGCTCCCTACCTGCCTCTCCTCGTCATTACCTGTGCCCTTTGACCTCCACCGTTTATCCCCATGGACTCCACCTGTGACCCAGCAGCCCTCCCATGTCACCTCAGCCCTTCTTGTCTTCCCATGACAGTGGGTCTCCAGTAATGATTGTTGCAAAAGAACAAACAAATGGATGAAGGATACAGCTGTGCAGATATTTGCAACTAGCTTGAAGTGTGATTGGTGTAAAGTGCTTTCCCTTGAATTATCTGGAAAACTGTTTCTATTTTTTGCTCAATGGTATGTGTGCAGATGGAGGCCTGGCCCTCAACTCCCCACCATGGGCTGTGGAATTCTTGACCATACCCCTACCCTTCCTTCCTGGTCTCTGGTCACACGAGCAAGAATCAGCAAGATGATAATCTTCTAGCTAAGGGCTCCTGACCCCCTGGGGGCACATCCTACACATTTGCTCTCTCAGGGGCACCCAGGAGAGTTGTGTAAACAGCCATCCAGGGCCCCATCCTAGCTGCTGTCATGCTCCTCTCTTCCCCAGGCACTAAGGCCACCATCCAAGGCCCCAGTCCCCTGACCTGATGTGTTGGGAACCTCCTGCACTTGGCAGGGAGAGCCAGAGGGCCGTGTCAGAGTCCCCCGTATCCCTGAAGAACAGGAATCAGAATTTTGTTCTCTGTCCCCATCCCCTGGTTCTCATCTGTCCTCAAGCCATTCAGAGCTTTGGGCTTCTCTAAGTGTCTCTGACATCCTGGCGCTTGGAAGGGACATAGACACATGCTTGAAAGCAAAGGGACTCAGCCAGCTGAGTCAATAGAATGAAATGAAGCCAAATCAGAGAAATGAGGCTGTGGCTACTGGCACGTGTCCTGTTTATTCAACCCAACGCAACCCAGGTGGAAGAGGGGAGCCTGGGATTAACTGATCGGCAGAACCTGCTTCTCCAATGCTCGGTCTTCCTGCTGCCTCCGAGATAACACAGAGCTGGGTCTGGCTCCTGCAGCCTGGCCTCCTTCATCCCCAGTCCAGGGCTCCCACCCAAGCCTCCTTTCCCTGCTGCCGTCCGAAGCTGCCTTCCCTCTGCCCTCTGGGAGACACAACAGCATTCTCAGCTAGGAAACCAGGCCCCGGAGCCTCGGGACCTCCCTGAGGTTTCTGAAGTCTTCCTGCTCTGGATGGGGTGGGAAGGGCCTGTTCTCTTTCTCAATGGAATCTCCTGAATTAAGTCTCAGGCTAGAGGCTGGGAAGTGCCCTTGGGGGTGAGAAGATCCTGGACTGAGTTGCAGAGAGGGGTCAGGCACATCACCAAGGACAGGACCAGGAGGAAGCCCAAGTGGGTAGGGGTGGGGGCTCAATGGGGAGGAGGAAGCCTGGAGAATTTTCCAAACCTGATAGCACGTTTGGGGTCCAAGCCCTAGGCTTCCCTTCCCCCCCTGGCAGCCAGCCTGCCCACTGCATGAACAAAGAGACACCCCCCCACACACACACACACACACTCAGCAACTCCACAGCTTCTGTGGGTGCAGTCCTCATCATGTGGGTGTGTGCGGGAGGGGAGTGGAGGGATGGCTTGACATGCAACATTCCTCTGATCTCCTCCCTACTGCATTCACACACATCCAGTGAACCCTGGAGGGCCTGGAGTGAGGAGTATGCATGTGTACTGCAGGCTTGCAGGAAAGAGATATTTTTTTCCCTAGGGTTGATTCAGGAGCACGACACGTCCATGAAGCAGAGAGAGCTAATCACTAAGTACAACACGCCCTGACCATGTGCTGGGCACAATTTTAAGCACATTACATGTATTAACTCATTTAATCCTCACAACAACCATGCAGGGCAGATACTATTATTATCCCCATGTAACAGATAGGAAACAGAGGCACAGAAAATTAGGTAAGAGACAGGGTAGATGTGAAGCCAGCTGCCTGGCTCCAGAGTTCCCACTTTCATTAGCCCTACGTGGATGCTCTTAGCTCTCTCTGTGTGTGTGCGTGTGTGTGTGTGTGTGTGTGTGTGTAGTAGCATAGGCATCTTCCTGTACTCGAGTGTTTGTGTGTAAAGCACCAGGGACAGGTGTGCTCTCACGCACGCCTGCCCAACCCCGTTCAATGAAATCTTGAGGAATCTGCCACTTCTCCTTCCCCCAGAGGAATCTGTAGCTTTCCTCGTTCCAGGTTGCCTCTGACCAGCTCCCTGAGGCTGGTGCTCACCCTCTCTGTGCCCTCACTGCTGTGGACAAGGCACCAGAAGGAAGAGCAGCAAGAAAGCAAAGCACATTTGAGCGATTGGGTGTGGGATGAGCTGGATTTCTAGCACCTGCTGCAGCTGGAATTCTGGCCACCCCCAGCCCCGTTCTGGGCACAAACACCAGTACTTCCTTCCACGTTTGACAGTTGCTGGAGGAAAATCTCTTCCTAGATCCAGGCAGGATAGGGGCTATATCACCGGGGATCCACTGTGTCGTGAGGTGGGGGCTGAGACTGTCCCACTCAGAGCCCAGGTGTGACGTCATGGTGAGTCAGGGACCCAGTGCCCGTGCCCCTCTGGCCCTGGGGCAGGGAGGCAGCATGTCTTCCCAACAGCCTGCTGTCCCCATCTCCCCCCGGGTCCTCCACCTGAGTGTAGAGGGCACGTGGTCCTCTCCACTCCCAGCCTGGCTGCCTGCCGCCTCGCCTGTCTTGCGGGCAGAGAAGCGCCATACCTGCGTGCCAGAGAGGCACAGGTGTGCCCGTGCCGCTCACACAGCGTACCACCTGCTGGAGTCTTGGCGGAGGGCGGACTTGGGATGGTATCCACGGGAGAGACAGTCTGTGGCATAATTAAGAGTGATCAAAACACAAAACAAAACAATGTTTTCTTTCCTTTCTCTTTTCTACCACTTGCCCTAATTATTTCCCCACTTTAAAATTCTACATCAGGTCACTGAAACGTAAAAAAAAAAAAAAAAAAAAAAATTCGACATCCACTTTAATTACGCTGGCCTTAGGCAGGGAAGTCTGGCAAACTTGGAGAAGTTCTCTTGTTTATTTTCTTACCGCTCAGTGACTGGATTTTCGCATTTCACTCTGTCTCTCGCTCTCTGAGGAGGGATGATGGCAGCTTCCTGCCCGTGGGGGGACAGGTGCACACAGAACTGCTCGCCACAGCCTCCAAAGGGGTACTTCTCCAGAAAGATCTACCGTTGCCCGACTTATGCTCTACTTTTGTCCCACCTCCCCCTCTAACCTAAGGTCAGGGTGTGGGAGCAGGGTGTCAAGCAGCTGAGAGAGGACTGGACTTGGAGTCAGAAACTTGAGTCAGAAGCTCAGTTTTGCTGCTTATTTGTTGGGCACGGGTCATTTGTTCATTCATTCATTCACTTGTTCATTCATTTGCTTTCTCTCACTGATTCATTCATGCTTTCAGTCTCCCATCATTCAATTGCTCATCTACCCCCCCCACCCCATCACTCTGAGCCAAGTACACCCCTGCTGCTGCCCCACCCCCAACCCCAGCAAGTTCTCTGTGGGCAAGTTATTTGGTTCCTCTAAGCCCATTTCTTCATCTTTTGGTTGTTCCAAGGACAAAGAGATCATGTGACTGGAAGCCAGTGTGGCTTCTGGCTCGGTGTGGTACATCATGGGGCACCTCTAATAGGACATCCATCATTAGACCCTGGCTCTGGGGCTTTCTGGGCCTTGGTCTTTGCTAGCAAGTCAAATGCCCAGACCATCTCCAGGGTCAGGTAGGTCAGCTGAATCCTGAAGGTTGCGGAATTTCATGATAAAGCGGATGATATGAGAGCTGGGTGCTCTGAAGGGGCCATGAAGACTGGATGGCTGACTGGGGAGCTCAGTGCAGTGCTGGGGTGCCCTGGGTTGTGCTGTGAGGTTGGATGGTATCTGATGCTCAGGCTGAAGGCTGAGGACAAGAGAAGCAGGCAGTGTCTGTCCGGTCTGTGGGGGGGAGGCAGCACATGAATGGCAGAGTTAATGTGTGAGTGAGTGAGTGGATGAACGTGTGAGTCTTTGAGTGAGTGGGTGATTGAGCAAAGGGCTGAGTACATGACTGGGTGAGAGACCGACTGAGTGACTGATGGAAGGGTAGATGACTAAGTAGATGAATGAATGAATAAGTGAGTGGGCAAGTGTGAGTGAATGAATGAGTGAGGGATGAATGAGCAAATGAGTGAGGGAATAGGTGAGCAAATAATTGAGCAAAAGATTGACTAGATGGATGAATGAGTGAAAGAGTCATTAGGTGGTTGAATGAATTAGGAAGGACCGAATGAATGGATGAGAGGATGAATGGGTAAGGGACTGAGTGAATGAATCAATAAAGAGTGAATGACTGAGTGCATGACCCTATGAACAAATGAATGAATTAGTGTGGCTGCAGGTATGTCTAGGGAATGACTGAGGGATCCCATGAATAAATTAATCAGGAAATGACTGAATGACTCCAATGAGGGAGCAAGTGACTCTCACCCCCACCCTTGGTACCGGGGCCCACGGACCCGGGGAAGTGATGGTTTCACGGGCAGTTCTCCCCTCCTCCCCTCCCCCTGCAGCAGCAGAACCCCCTCAGCTTCTGAACCACTGGAGACTGTTTATGTAGAGATACAAACAGGATTGCCTTAGCATTTACTTCTCCACCGGAACTGCACCCAAACTATTGAAATGCAGATGTCAGGAAAATAACAGATCTCTGGTGGCTTGTCTACCTGTCCCCCTCACTGCTGAGAAATAACTCGCAGCAGCAGGTTAAGCTGACAATAAACACAGTAATTGACTTCAGTGGGAATGAACTTGCTTGACTGTTGACAAAAATTTAAGGTGATGCAACCCTCACAGGGCTTGCTCAGGTGGCAGCCGGCCGCTGCTGGGCTTCTTCCTTCTTGGGACAGGGAGGAGGGACAAAGGCCCCAGGATGATGAAAGGGTTCCCATCCCTGGGTGAAGAGGCAGGTCCCAGTGTCCTGAGAAGGGCCAAGGCTTAGCTCTTGCGGTTGGCATGGATGAACTTTGCTGAGGAGAGGATGTTAAGCAAAGAGTGGGTATGAGGAAGGCCTCTCCCGCCCCCCCCACCCCACCTCCTGCTCAGGCAGGTGACAAAGATCAGGCGAGGGCTGGCAGCTTCTTGTCCCGGCTGCCCTCCAGGGTGAGATGGGGGCGAGGTAGTTTCTCCCCCCATTCTCACCAGGGCCCTCTGAGGGCACACCGGCACCGGGCTGCTGCGTAGCTGCCACTTAGGGGAGTGGCGAGAGCCCCGGCTTCAGTGTCCAGCCCCCGCCAGCAGCCTGTCTGCCGGGCAGTCTGAAGGGAGATGAAGGTAGGCAGGCTTCAGCAGAGGGCACTCAAGTCCTAGGAATCTGCACTCAGCAACCATATGCCTGTGTTCGGTGGTTTCCTGGGGATGCGGAGATCATGAATCTCGGTAACTCGAGCCCAGGGCCTCATCACTCACGGTGATTGTGAGGGGATTGAGAGATGGAGTGGATTAGTCTAAACAAAACACACACACAGGGGACTTTTCCAAATGAGCCGGCTTGCCATCGCTGGGGGCCCCCTCCCAGCCGGCAGAAGCAGGGGAGGAGCTTCGGGAGGGGCTGGGAGGGGGCCAGCAGCCTAGGGTTTCTTCCTCTCCCATCCCCACCTATGAGCCGGTGGGAGACACGAACCTCGCTGGCAGCGACTTGGGCCAGCTCAGCCATTTTTGGGGGGGATGTTAATGAAATGCGGGAGAACTTGTCCATACAGACAGTGGCCCCTTTTATTTTGGAATGAAAAGCTTCATTAGTCTGAATGAGGTTGGGAGGCCTCATAAATCCGGCTCTGACTGCCTGGAGGGGGAGTGAGGAGAGGAGGCCTGGCTGGTGGGTAGACTTGTTTACCAACAACTTGAGAAGCCGGGATTGGCGGCTCCCGATCCTCGGAGATGCAGCTTGAGATCGTGCCAGCCCTGGTGCCTGCTGGTGGCAAGGCAGCCCGGAGAGGTGCACGACGGCGGGGAGGGAGGTCTGTGGGTTCCTCCTCGCGAGCTGGGGACAGCGGAGTTCCCTAGTTTGTTTGTTCTAGTAAAGGACACAAATCCTATTCCACCCTTAGCGTTTCTACAAGCAGCCAGAAGCCCCAGTGGGCCTCCAGCAGAGGTGATGAGGATCTTCTGCTAGAGCCTGTCCCCTGCTTAGCCCAGGTGGGATAGGACAAGGGTCAGGCCTGCAAGCTTAGGATGCAGAGAGGCCCGCACGGGGACCCTAGCTCCCCACTCACAGAGCCTGGCAGTGATATAATCAGAGGGAGGAGGGAAGGAGTGAGGAGGAAGGAGGAAGGAAGGGAGGGAGGGAGAGGGAGGGGGAGGAGAAGGGTCACCCACTAGCTGTGTGACTTTGGACCTCTCAACCTCTCTGAGGCTCGGAGTCTTCAACTGTAAAATGCAAAAATCACCCAGATCCTATCACAGAGGGCTGTGAGATGGTTAGCTGAAGGGATGCATATTAGGTGTGCTGAGTGGTACATCATCTGGAACACAGAAAACATGTAGTAAGTACTAGTGGTCATTATTATCATTGCTAATGTTTTTGTCGTAATGCCTCCCACCCTCCCCTGACTGGGAGGGAGCAGGCTGCTGTCAGCTTGGGGAGACCTCTGTGTTACAGAATGACTTGCAGCTAGGTCCAGAATAAGGCCCTGTCCTCGGCTGGGGGAAGCCGGCTTCCCTTTGACCCCACGGTTCCAGCTGGGCAGCCAGGCCTGCCAACCGAACCCCACTGCCTCTGCAGCTGGAGGCTTTTCCCAACGCAGCCAACGTGGCAGTAGAGGAAAGCCTCCCTCCGCAGCGCTGGCTAACTCCCACCCACCGTGGGATGCAGCAGGAGCAAGGGCCCACCGATGCTGTTTCCCTGGGGGTGCTGAGGGGGCTACGGTGACAGGGCCACACTCTCACGCCCTGGGACCCTCAGATTGCTCCTCTGCCTTCCTCCATTCACTTCTCCGGCGCCACTCTCTTTCTTGGCGTTTTTGGAGGCTGCTGACCCTCCTCTTCTTGCTCCCCTCCCTTCATCCCTCTCTCCCACTGGCCTTTCCCAGGTTCTGGTCTGGGGTGCAGATCTGCCCATTGCCTGGAGTCACACCTCTACCCCTCTGCTTTTCAGTTTCCCCGTCAGGCCACTTGTTCCCTGCACCCTGCCCCTCTCATGGCAAGAGGCTGCCTGCAGGATAACCAATACAGACCTCGCATCCAGGCTCTCCCCCCCTTACCCAGCCCCTAACCATCCTTGGGAATTGCTGGTGATGCCTTTTTAGCCTTGCGTCCTTTGCCTTGAGTTCAGATCCTGCCAATTCCCTTTCCATTTCCCTATCAGGGCACTGGAATTTTCTTCCTTAGTGAACAGCCTGGACTTTTTGGTTCCTTGGAGCAACTAAGCCAGCTGTGGAAGCTGATAAGTGATGGGGATGGGGCGTCTACTCTTGAACGAAGAGGCTCCTTCAGCTTTATCCTGGGGGGGCGGCGCTTCTGCTCCCTCCTCCTGCACTTCCTCCTTGCCGGTGCCCACTGGGGCCCGTTACTCTCTATCAGGAGGTAGCAGCTGCTGCTTCTCTGGCTCTGGTCTGCATGTCCTTCCCTCTGGTCCCCTGGGCAACATTTTTCAGTGGCTGCTTGGGAAACCAACCACTCCTGCTTGAGAATGAGGAAGGCCCAAAGTCTGGCAAAAGAAGTGGTAACCTCCATTTGCTGGCCGATCTTTGGGGGTGCCCTCAAGAGCAGCACATCTCTTTCTCTTTTTGAGAGGAGATCTTTGGCAATCTCCCCTCTTGCTCCTTCCACAGCCACAGTCACCTCCATTTCAGGTGGGAGGGAGTCCCTCCGCAATCGGCAGGATTGGCCATGCTGCAATATTCACATCCCCACACAATGCCATAGTCTCCTATGCCTGGACAGGGTGGGAAAGAAAAGACCGGGAAATGAACAGGCCACATAGAGGCCGACTCATGGTCTATTTGTAAGATCAGATGTTTGGGGCCATGCTTTTACCAGACAGCTGGCAAATGGGAGACATTGGAATGATGGAATAGATCAAATTATTTAAATGAGAAAAATAAATTCACACACAGCCTAGCCGCTGCCTGGTGACAGATCCGTTTATTTATCTACTGTATCGGCACCACTTTGTCTCTGTCAAAAAGGTCATTAAGCTCGTCTAACTGCGTATTTCGCTGCCTCCTGTTCCAGACTCGCTCCACAGCCCTTCCCTTCCCTCGACACCCAGCGCCACTTGAAAAAAAAATTTATTATTGCTAATAAACAAGTTTTTTTTTAACCCTTTCTATTTTGCTCCCCCACGGGTCCTGCTCCATCCCACGGAAAATTACAGTTTCTCTTTATTCTTTCTCAGGAGAAATGGGGGAGGGGGCCAGCCACTCCTGCAGAGTTGAAGAAGAGGGACAGGAAGTACCAGCGTGCATCTCAGCCGCCCCTTTGCTAAGGATTTAGCCATCTTCCTGCCAAGCCCCTGTAGTTGTGGGGCATGGTCCAGTCCTGCTTTCCACAGCAGAGGGTCTGGCCTGGGCTCTCCAACCCCTACCAGCTCCTGCAGCTCCCCTAGCCCAGCGTGGACAATCCGCTTTGAATTCCGTCTCCCCTGAGTCCCAGCCCCAACTCTAACTCTGCTTCCACGAGGGATGGGGTTAGGGAGGGAAACCGGTTCCTGGGTCAGTCTCCGGCCGCCGCCGTCCAGCCAGCGACGGCTGCGTGAGCGCTGGAAGGCGAGACTCCGCAGACGGCAGGCTCCAGGTTCCTCCGCTCCCTGCGGGCGCGTCTCTTCCAGCTGGTCCGGCCGCTAGGCTGCCGCCGTCTCCCAGCTCGCGGTACCAGCTCTCGTGCTCCACGCCCGGCTCCCAGGCTCCGTGCCCTCGCAGTCGAAGGGACTGGGGGCGGCAGGGCTGATGCGGACGTCTGGGAAGCGAGGAGAGTCCTCGTTCTCCGGCCGTTTCCCCAGACCGGGTCCCGGGTCCCCTTCCCCGCCCAGGTGTGAGCTCGCGGGTGTACGCCTCGGCGGGTGTGAGTGTGAAGTGTGTGTGCGCGGGGGAGTGTGCGGAGGGAGCGCGGGCAGCGGGCGGCGCGGGAGGCGGGAGGCAGGGCGCGGGGGAGGGGGCTGGGAGGGAGAGTGTGCGCGCGTGCAACTCCACTCCGGGGCTTTGTGCGAGCCCGGGCGATAGCATCCGCGGCGGCTGGAGGAGGAGCGGCCGGAGACGCGTGCAGCCCGCCCGCCAGCGCCCGGCAGCCGGGGCAGGTGGGAGCCCGCGCGCGAGCCGAGCCGACGCAAGCCGCAGCCGAGTCCGAAAGGAACCCGAGTGGAGTCCAGGAGCCTCGCTCGCGGGCGGCCCGTGGGCGGCAGCCGGGCTGGGCGGGCGCCGGCGGGGCGGCCCCCCAGTAAGATGTGCGCGGCGCCGCGGGGCGCCCCCCACTCGCAGCGGCGCTCAGGAGCCGGGCTGCTGGGCCAGGCGGCGCCTCGGGGGCTGCTGCGCGCCCGCGCCTAGAGCTGCCGCCCCAGGGAGCCCGCCACGGCCGCGCCCCGGGCACGCTCGGCGGCGCCCAACGATGACCGCTCCCTGGCGGCGCCTCCGGAGTCTGGTTTGGGAATACTGGGCCGGGCTCCTCGTGTGCGCCTTCTGGATCCCGGACTCGCGCGGGATGCCCCACGTCATCCGGATCGGTAAGGGCTCCCCGGAGCCGGGGGTCTCCGTGCGCCCGGGCGGGGGCGGGAACGGGGGGCCACTGTACGCGATCCCAAGAGATTTCCCACCCTCTCTCCACGCTGCCGGGGCCGGGTGACCACCAGGAGCTCGTCCCGGTGAGGACAAAGTTCCAAAGCCGGGGTCATGGGCCTTACTTATTGGAGAGGAGGCAGACGGGTTGCGGCGGGCGAGGGGCCCTTGGCGCGCTCCTGGGAGGCCAGAGCTGGCGGAGTGTAGCGAAGCGTTCCGGTCCCAGCCCGAGTCGCGGGCGCATTTCCCGGCTACTGCCAGCAGGACCGGCCGCAGACCGAGTTCTGGGACCTGGCTTCTCCGCGAAGCGGGAACCCTGGGGAAGGCGCCAACTTCTCTCCCTTCCTCGTTCCCCGAGGGCCCCTCTCCCCCACCTGGGGCAGGGCTCGAGCGGCCGCGGCGGGGACGCAGGATACGGCTTCGCATGACAAGGGCGGCCGGTCTCCTCTCCCGGTGGCTGCCCTCGGCCTCGGTGGCCCCCGTTCAGCCCCGTGGCGCGGGGCAAGGGAGGAGCGGCCCCCGCCGGTCGCTCCAGCCATCCGTCGCGGTCGAGGCCTCTCCTTCGCCTGGGGCAGCGCAGGCAGGGGGAAGGGAACGACGGAGCCCGCCCAGCGCAGCCAGGGAAGGCGACAAGAGGGATGCGAGGGGATTTTAAAGTTAGCCGAAATCCCTCCGTAGCTGGCGGCGGCCGGCGGGGCTGCGTGCGGCGTTCTGGGACTCCGGCGTCCCCGCGTCTCTTCTCGCCAGAGGCTCTTACTCGGGGCTTTAACTTTGTTGAGGCATCCTGTAGGCAGCGCTCCGGGCTGTGCGGGATGCCTCCGAGTGTCCCAGGCCCGAGACCGCCAGGGCTGGGCCCGGCCTGGCCACGCGGGAGCCTCCGCCACGCAGGCCCTGCGCCCGCCACCAGGCCGGAGACTTGGGCCGCCTGGGTTCGCGAGGCGCCACCACCAGCATCTGGAGCAAGGAGGCCAGAGCTCTGCTGGGCCAGGGCCACCTTGCTCCCCTGTGGCTCTAATCTAGGCACGGACTCTGCGCTGCCAGCGCCGTGACGGGGTGTAGGGAACCACTGTCGAGCTCGGTTTCCCTCCTTTAGGTTTTCCTAGGAGGCAGTCAGAAATCTGTCTCTCTCCTGGATTCCAGATCCTCTTGAACTGGACATCTGGACGAGGGTAGAGCACAGTCCTCAGCTCTGCCCACGCTGGGGTCTTTCCGTTTATGCCCAGGACCCTGGCAGGCAGACATTGGAGGCAGAGGAATCCAGGCACCCGACTCTGGGGACAGCCCTCGTGACCAGGCTTAACCCTTTGCAGCCCAGTCTGCTCCTGGCAAGACAAAAATATCTCTTCTATCTCTGCACCTTTGCCTGCCCCAGCGCCCAGTTTGGTCACCATTCTAGGAGCAGGCAGCCCCCTAGTAGTGGACCAGTTCTTCCTTTATTCCCTGCTTCTTTCCCTGTTTTTTTGTGGGCCTGCATGGTAGGGTGCCCTTGGGAGAAAAGAGGGGGACCCAAAAGGTGCTATGCACCCAGCCCATGCATTGCAGTTCCCTCTTCCGTGGTCCTTCCTCCACAGGGGTGGGATGGGCATGCTCCTAGCCCAGCGTCAGGGGTGGCAGTCTTTGGGGGGCCCAGGAAGAGAAGGAGCAGGTGAGGGAAGCCCCGGAAGGCTGAGCTGAGGAGGGGCAGGATGATGTATCCTCACCCGCTCCTTCTTACTGTGAAATTGACTTGCACTGGGGGACTCCTCACTGCCCTGAGGGGAAGCCCGAAGCCTGCCCGCCCTTTCTTGGGTTCATCGTGTAATATGCAATTAAGGATGGCAAAGCCCTCCTCTCTTCTAATCTTCTTCGTATTAAGCCCCAGGATTAATTAGCGTGTTGGTCCAAGCCATTTATATCCAAGAGCCCTGCCCCATTTGATTCCCAGCCCGAGGACTGGGGTGTTGGGCCGATGCCGAACGTGACTGCCGGAGCTGTGCCAGCTTGGATGGAGGATGGGAAGGCTCTGAGGCCCCTGGGCTTCTCTGGAGCTTCCTGGGGAGCTGAACTTCTGTCCTTCTGAGCACAGGCTGGAGTCTCAGCTGGAGCCAGGGGCTACAGCGGACCTGGCACAGAGAGAGACACACACACAGAGAATCTCATGCTGAAACCCAAACACAGCATCTTGGCTGGGCCTGATGCCATCTCCCTTTTTCTCTCTCTCCCCACCCCTGGGATCTCAGCGCTCTGGCTAGGGCCACAGGAATTGAGGCCTTGGAAATTGGGCTCCGGCGTGTGCTGGGTGCTTCTGGTTCCCAAGACTGGTGCCTGAGCTGGCTGCGCTGACAGCCGAATCCTTGCCTAGCAGGCAGGCGTCGCCTAGCACCAGCCTGGGAGAGGGGTTTCCTGCAGGTGTGCAAGGGGCTCTCTGGGCTGGGGAGCAGCGTACCCGCTCCCTCTCTTTGTGCCTTTTTTGGGGGGCTGAAATTTCCTCTTAGACAAGGAGATGGATAGCTCAGCAGTGTGACAGAGTGTTCAAACAATCCGTCTTGAATAGATGAATTGCATTGCTCTGTCTTTTTGTAATTGTGTCTATCAGAGGGAGAGGTCAAGGCATTGATTGCTTGGATGGTTTGCAAGTAACAAAGGAGAGTAAGGAAGAGAGCGAGGGAGAGAGAGTAATTGGATTGTAGTCTGCAGGAAAAAAATGATCATTGATTATTTTATATGAATATGTGGAAGATGTATTCTGCGTGTGGTTATCAAGTGTTGCTTATTGAAGGTTTTCAAGGCATATTGTTCAACATTTTATTATTATTATTATAATCGTTATTATTGTTCAGATGGATCCTAGTCTTAACTCACAGAAAGCAGCTTAATGCGTGGGTCCTCTCAGTGCTTCAGTGGCCTCATGTGGGGACCTGGATTTCCTGGTTATGTGACCTAGAAGCTGAAGTGGAGGGGCCCTGGGCTGGGAGCCAGGAGGCCTGGGTTTTCTCCTCTGCCTTCCACCAATTTCCTGAGCCATCTTGGTCAAATTACACTCTCCCACCAACCTGGAGCCTCAGTTTTCCCATCTGTAAACTACTGAGTTGGCCGTGATGGCTGGGGATATTCTGTGGTTTCAAAGTTCCCTTTAGTGCAGGCTGGTGGGGACTGTCAGTGCCATAGTAGGTTTCACGGCTAGATCATCCGTCGTGTTACATACATACTGTAGGATAGAGGGCCAGCCTGGAATTTGAAAAGGGAAACAGACAGTGGGGCGATAGCTGGGGAGCTCGAGTGGACGATGGTGATCTCTAGCCAGCCAGGTGGGGAGGTTCAGAGCCAAACGACTGCAGAGACATAAAGCAGGTGTGTGTGGAGGGGTGGAAGGTGGGAGGGAAAGGCTGGCTCAGCACTGGCCCCTCGGAGCATCTACAGACAGAGCAAAAGAGTTTCGAGGCTCTGAGCCTGAGCTGGGGGCAGGGGTGGTGGAGAGGGGTGGCGCGGGGTAGCGGGTACTGCAGTCTGTTCCAGGGGCGTGAGGTCCCCTCGCCCAGAGTTCCCAAGTCAGCCCTGTCTGCATCTCCTGCGATCAGTTCATCCAAATGGTCCTGAACGTTCGTCTCCTGAGTTTGGGAGCTGCTATGCGTAAAACAATGAGAAATTTCTCACAGTGACTGGTGATGCGCTGAAACATCCCGCCGTGTTGAGCAGACAGGCGCTGAATGAAGATCAATAGGGTTTCCCCCCCTGGAAGCAAATAGCTTCAGACAAGACCTGGGAGTGGCCCGAGGGGCCTTAGAAAGCATTAACTTCAGGAATTTCTGCCTCCACTTTCTAGCCCAGCTGCTCCTGTCAGCCCGGGCTTCCCTCCTTCTCGAGCTGGAGTTTCATTTCTTCTTGATGCCTGCCTTGCATCTGCGCTAAACAGTCTTTTGACGTCAGGATGATCTGGGGTTTTTAGAGGTGGTTGATGCGGGGTGAGCCAGCACAGTGTCCCGACCAGGCCCTTCCAAGGTCACTCGCATCCCCCTGCTGCCGGCATGACAGTTGACTTCAGAAGCCCAGCCCACTGTGCTCTTTCAAAAGGGCTCTGAGGAGCAGCTCTTCATCCCACCCTTCAAAACGCAGGGCTGCTTGGCTGCCTTTAGGATCCTTCGTGGGGCCTGTGAGCCTCCCTGTCAGTGCCATTGTAGGTTTCACAGCTAGATGAGTCCCCACGTTCCCACAGGCCCCGTGTCCCTGCTCCAGGAAACAGCCACCTCCGTGGGGAGGGGGGAGGTACAGATGCCCTATGGGTGGGGGCGTGCAAGGTCACATGCAGAGGAGGCTCAGGGCTGCTCTTTTAGGGGAAGACCTGGTTGTGCTCCACCACTGGGACTGTTTCTGATCTGCTGAGGCCAGGCTTCGTCCAGGCTGTCACAGTCAGCTGCCCCAGCCTCTGCCTCCTGCTGCTTCCGCCTGCACCCTGCCTTGCTTGCTCAGGACCCTCCAGAGGGAACCAAGAGAGCTGATGTTCCCTCTCGGCTGGGCGGCAGCAGCAGAGGAGCCCTGGGCTCCCCAGGCCCTGCCTGGCAGCAGAGAGGACTGAAACTCCAGGAGCAGGGCCCTTCCTCTGGGGCCTGCCCCCAGCAGGCCCTGGCTTGTCCTCCCGAGGTGCTTTGGATGGACAGGTGGGCCAGGGGCGGGCCTGGTGCAGACAGGCCTTGGACTTGTTGGCTGGAATAGCTCTTCTCGCAGGTGCTGATTCCCCAGCAGCAGCGCCAGGGGGCAGTGTGCCTGTGCTGAGGTGGCCGTGCGTCTCTTGCCTGGGACCCCACCTGGGTCTGGAGCGAAATCAAAATAGGAAAACAACACACAACCGCAATGCAATGGCCCTGGTTTATTGAGCACTTACTAGCTGCCAGGGACTATGCTTTTCAAACAGTGACTGGTAATGTGACTAGTAAGTGCTCGAGACATGTAGCTGTCGCATTTTTTTTCCCTCACCATCTGGTTTAGCTTTCACAAACACCCTGCAGACATTATCCTCATTTTGCAGATGAGGAAACTAAGCTTGGTGAGGTCACTTGCCCAGGATCACGTGGCCAGTGAGTGGTGGATGTGGGATAAGAATTCCCACCAGCCTGACCCCAGATCCTGTGCTTTTAACTGTCTGTGTAGTCGGAAGATGGGAAGCACTGATTTTCATAGGCGCTGGGTGCAACGCCCCCTCCCCCCATGGTTCTGGGTGCTGAGTGTAGCCTGAGAGGCCTGGGCTGTATGGGCTTTGCAACATTTAACCCTACCAGTGCCGGTTTTCAGCGTCAGACTGTCCTTGCTGATGGACCAAGTGGTAGTTATGCTTCCTGTAGAGGAAAGGTATGGATGGTCTTTCCCGCCCTTCCCGCATGTGCAACGCACAACCGTACACTGACTACATCCCACCTTGTCCGGGCATCTGGACTCTGCCTGACACTTTAATCTGAGCCCGAAATAAAGGTTGGACTCTCCCTTGGTTGTGTTCAGTCCACCCACAGGAATCCCTCTACTCTAGAAACTCCAGCCTACATGTCACCCTGGCAGCCACCAGGCTGTCCTCAAAGACATCATCAGAGCATTGAGGAAACCCCAGGGCCCTGTGTCTGTGTCTCCCTCCATCCTCTTCAGCTAGTGGCCTGGCCAGAGAAGGTGGTCAGCAAATTAGTTCTTGTCCTCTCTTCCTTCCCAATCCCATCTCCCCTCCAACATCCTTTCCAGGCTAATAGGTTTTATGGTCATTTTATTTTTAAGCAAGAGTCACATTCCAGCCTTCTAAATAGAGCCTGCATTGCTGTGAACTGAGACTGGTGGACAATAGGAGGGTAAAGTCCTCTGACACTGGGCCCAGGAATATGTGTTGCTGTCCCACAGACACTGTGGGTTGGATGTGGGGACCTGGGTGCAAGAGCTGCCCAGTCCCCCCTTCCCCATGCCACGTCTGCAGGAGCAGAGGAAAACCCACGCCTACCCTTCTCCTACACCTTGTTCCTTCTTCCAGGGGACATAGGGAGACTGGGTTGTGGTGGCTGCAGGGACTGACCTGTTCTTGAAGTGGGGAAACTGCACTGCTCAGAGTGCCCACAGAAGTGACAGATTCGGAACAGGCACGATTGGAGGGGTCATGTTATTTTCCAGGGCCTCAGTTTCCCCATCTGTAAAATGGGGATGAGACTTCCTGCCTCTCGGAGTCAAATAGATGGGATGTCATTTCAAAAAAGCTTAGATGCTGTTCAAATATCAGCATTTCTTCTTGTTTTTGTTGGAGGAGAGGAGTCTGACACCAGCACAGGGTGGGACTGGGGTGAGGTGAGGGAGGCGGCAGGGGAGCAGGATTTAAGGAGGCTGTCAAGTGGTGACCCTGCTCTTGCATGACTGAACGTGACATTGAGCACCTCCTTAAATTTTGTGCCCCAGGTGCCTCACTGGCCTGTACCTATTAGCACCTGTGTTTGTTCTGAAGTCCCTGTTTTCTTCTGCTTCTCTTTGTGCTCCAGACACCAAATCCTAATTGAGTGTGAGTGATTGAGAGAGGGGAGAAGACTGGATTGAGGGCCAGGGCACTAGGTTTGAGGACAACAGGTCATTCTGATTTTGCTTTTGTTTCCCTTCAGCCACATTTTATACCTGCTGGACCCCTGAGCACTCGGCCCCCACCTTACCTTGATTTATCTCCTTCAGAATTACCAGCAGGGTCCACACTATCTCAGCGCCAGCCAGGCTCTCCCCTCCCCACAAAGCTCGGGTTCCCACGTTCCTCTTCTTGCTTCCTTTGACCTTTGTACTTTGTTCACTAACGCTCACTGGCCTTGGCTGTAGCTATGCTTGTGGGTATGTGCAGGGCTTTCTCTAGTAAAGAAGTTTTTGGAGTCAAAAAATATATTTCATCGATTCTAAGATTGACTCTTTGCCCCACATTTTCACATCTCTGAAATCAGTCTGTGTCTGACATGTCAAGTCCAAGTTTACTTGCAGGATTTTTTCTTTCTTGGCACCTTAAAACATGATGGTATGTCTCGGGTTTGATGAAATGTGGTGGATCTGAGTTTGAGTGGGAGTCTAACGTGCTAGCTGTGTGACCTTGGGCAAGTCACTTCACCTCTGAGCCTCCATTTCCTCATCCACATATGGTTGAACCTTATAGGGTCTTCACAGGGTTGTCGTGAGGACTAAAGGAGATAAAGTATATAAAGCTCTTTGCACAGTGCCTGATAATAAATGTTAGGAGAAAAAGGATTCCCCAACAGTGGAGGCTGTGTCTCCGCCATCAGGCTCTGAGCTCTCAGGCTCTCTGCTTCTTATATACCCTCTGCCTTGTGCCAGCCTTGTGATCAGTACCCCATGCAGCTCAGTACATGGTATTTGCCCATTTCTGACATACCCATATGCCCAGCAGTGGAATGGATGTCTCTGGCAGCCTGTGACAGTTACCTGCCACAGTTACCTGCTCCCTGCTAGGGAGCAAGAGGGGTGCTCTTCTGAGGAGGCTTCTATATGTCCAGAAGCTCCCAGACTCCTCCTGGCCTGTTATTTATCACACACCTGAAGCCCGCGGGGTGTTGGTCCTTCCCTACATTTGCAGTGTTTTAAGTGAAATGTGTTTTGCATGTATGCAGAGCTGGGAAGACCCTGGTTATGGGGTGCTCTTGAGGGATTGGTCCAGGGAGTCCTGCTCAGTCCTCTTGGATGTGGAGTCCAAGCTTGCTTCCGGAGCAAGCCAGTGCAGAGAGGGTCTGCAGCTGGAGGCTGGGCCCCAGGGGATAGACACTGCTGGCTCTGCTGGGAGACACCAGGTAATGAGGCCACAAAAGCGGGGGAGGAGAGAGTCCCCATGGTGATCTTAACAGATCGGAGATAATGAGATGGAGTGATATCTGGGGGGGAGTGGCAGCTTCCACTTCAAATCCTTTGGTGCTATGCTGAATGGTGGTTAAGGAAGGCAGAGGGAAAAAGAGGAGGGAGATGGAGCTAAGATTCCAGTTTGTGTGAAGAGGGTTCCAATCCATAAGATACAATTAAGTCTTGTGCTATTAAAGGGACTGATGCAGACAGGCTGCGATGGAAGGGGGTTTGTAGAGTTCTCAGAACCACTGCAGGGATGAGCTCTTTAAATATAGGAATGAGAGAGACTTCTGCAAAGCCTTCCTGCATCTGCTTTGCAGAACTGAAATATGCTACTCCAAAAAGCCTGCCCAATTGGGCGGAAAAGCAGGAGCAGGGAGCCAAAGCCTTCCCAGGGCTCCAGGCATCACATTTCCTGTCTGTGGTGAAGAATCACAGAATCCACGCTGAAAAGAACCCCAGGGGTCAGTCTAGGCCTCTGCTTCTGCAACATTAACATGCATCAGAATCACCTGGAGCGCTCAGTAAAATACAGACTGCTGGGTCCCATCCCCAGAGCTTCTGATTCAGTGGGTCTGGGTGAGGCCTGAGAATTTTCATTTTAATAGGTTCCCAGATAATGCTGATGCTGCTCATCTGAGGACTACACTTTATTTATTTTTATTTTTTATTTATTTTTATTTTTGCGGTACGCGGGCCTCTCACTGTTGTGGCCTTGCACAGGCTCCAGACGCGCAGGCTCAGCGGCCATGGCTCACGGGCCCAGCCGCTCCGCGGCATGTGGGATCTTCCCGGACCGGGGCATGAACCCGTGTCCCCTACATGGGCAGGTGGACTCTCAACCACTGCGCCAGCAGGGAAGCCCAGGACTACACTTTAAGTAGCACTGTTCTAAGTCACGGGAGGACCCCCCCCCCTGTCCCCCATAGGTGGATATCTAGTCTCTGATTGAATACCACCCATAACAGGAAACTCACCACTTTTCAACCGTGCTTTGTTCTTTATTGCAAATATACGGGCCCACTCCGATCTTTGTTGCAAAATTTCCCCTAAAATTGGTTTTCCTGCAGTTCTGGGGAAGGCAGTATGACTTGGACGTTGAGAGTATAGGTTCTGAAATCCATCTGTCTTGAGTTTGAGCTCTCATTCCTTCCTTCCAGGCTGTGTCACTTTGGGTAAGTCACCTAACTTCTCTGAGCCTAGATTTCCTCACCTATAAAATGGAGATAGTCATAGATTTGACTTCATGGGATCATTGTGAGAATGAACATGATTGGCCCAAAGGAAATTCTGAATACATTTTAGCAGTCTAACTTGTGGATAAGCTCACAGGTTCTGGAATGCAACAGCCTGAGTTTGAGGGCTGCCTCCATCATTTCCCACCTGTGGGATCTTGGGCAAATTATTTAATCTCTAATAATAATAATAATAATAATAATAATAATAATAATAATACCTGCCTCACGGGGTTTTTATAAGGATTAAATGAGTTAATGCACATAATATGTTTAGACTACAGCCATGGTAAGCACTCAATAAATGTTGTCCATTGCTCTTACTGTTGTGCTTACCCCGCCCCCTGATTCTGGTTTGGATTTGCACCCTATCCCACAGTGCAACCCTACAGAAATGTAAAGACATTTCTCCGGACTAAAGATAACCAGTTCTTTCAGCACGGTGTCCAGAGCTAACCACAGTCCTGCTTATGTATTAAAAACAGAAAACTCATCCTCTCCTCACATCTCAGCATCGGTGTCTACTTCTACACCCCCCGATTATTTCAGGCTTTTCTGCAGCTGTTTCACTCTGTTGATTTATACTGGGCTGGTGTCTCATGAGATCACAAGGTCCTTTACACGGGCACCGCTGCCGATCTATCACTTCTCTCACCCTCTCTGTGGCAGTTGATCTTTTGAGCCTGAAGGCAGGACCTGTCATTTATCCCTGGTAAATCCTATCGTTGAACCTTCAGGCAGTTAGTCTTGCTCTTTGTTTCTGGACCACCAAAGCCTGTTCCCATCTATCCATCCTTGGGAGGTGGGCATGGATTTCACCCTCTTCTTCCTCCTTGGCCTGCTCCAGGGGTTTGTGATAGAGAAGTAAGTGGTTATTGGCCTGCAGTATGGTTGAGGTTGGGAACCACGGATGTGGACAGTGGAGTTTTGTGGCTTCCTTTCTGTTGTCTGGCATGCTTCGTGCCATCTGAGCCTGGGATGAGCATGCCTTCCCTCACTTCAGCCATCCCGGCCATCAACACATTAGGCAGGAAATGACCAATGTCAGAGTCTGTTGGCTTTCTTCGGTGGTCTTAGATCCACTACCCTACACTTGAACCAGCTTTGAAATCCCACTGGGCTCCTCGTGCTTTCAGGCCCTTTAGGACCTGCCGTGGTTGGCATCTCCAGACCCATGCACTGTCCCTCCTTGCCTCACACACACTCTCTGCTCCTCTATACCAAACATCTAAGTCCCCAGAAAGCACTGTGCCTTCCCTCACACTTGGCCTCTGCTCTTGCTGTTCTTTCTGGCTGACTCCTAGTTATCCTTCAGGTCTCAGCAAACATGTGTTGTCCTCCAGGAAGCCTTTCTTGACTCCCACCTCCTTCTGTGAGTCACCACAGCACCCTGAACTTCCTTTGTCATAGCACTTACTGAATTGTAATTCTTGGTTACCTTAGAGAGAAGGTCTCTTAGAGAATCTTAGAGACAAGCGTGGACCACAGCTGGCTTATTCACCACTTTCCCAATGCATCTAGCATCGTGTGTGGCACACAGTAGGCGATTAATAACTATCTGTTAAATCAATGAGTGCCTTGATACATACAGTCATTTGCATATAAGTCCACCCAACAACCTTCTCATTCAGCTCAACACTTTTTCCATATTGTCAACAAGGAATTCATGAAAGACATTGTTAGATTCTTCTGTGAAGTCAGTGTCCTAATGCTGTCATGGTGGTCTGCTCCATCAGTTCAGCACCTTCTATGCCAAGACCTCTCCCGTGAGGTCTGCTGGGCAAAGCTGGAGTGTTTAGGGGAGTGGGCCTTTCTTTCTCAGGCCTAGAACTCGTCTTTACATCCATTGTCTGGTTCATATCATGATGATTCTCTTCTCGAGAGAGGCACAAGCTGTCGACTTCAAGAAGAGGCAAAAGAAAAGACCGTGATCCTCCTGTCTTTTCTGACCTCTTCCCTCTCTCCTTCCCATTTGCCCCTCAGTATCTCTGCTGCTCCCTCTGGGAACTGAACCACGGAAGAGAACTTCTGCGGTTCCATCCTCAGCAGACGGATCACTCAGTTAGCTTCCAGGCAGAACTGCAGCTGTGCCACTTGTGCTACCACCAGCCACAGGTCAGGCTTCTCCTTTTCCTGTTTATGCCACATCACTGGATCCTGCTAGGATGTGTAGACAACAGGTTTACATGACAGGTTTGTGTCAAGTGAGGTGTTGACAGTTAACCTGGAGAGTCAGGCTGTATAGACAGTCAGCCTGGGCCATTTAACCCTGGGAGCATAAACGCCATCCACAGTGGGTTTAGAGAGTGTGAATGTGTGCGTGTGTGTGTGTTTGTGTACTTGTAAGAGATGACCAATGGACGGGTTGCTTCTCAGGCACAAGCTTCCCAAAGTGGGGCTCAACAGCCATTCTTCATCCCAAGCCTGATGAGTGACTACAGTGACTTTACTTTGGATCAGTGGGGAAACTGAGGGCTTAAGTGATGGTCCCAATTCCCGGCTGACCGGGCTGACCTGTCTACAGAATTTGTGTAGCTGAGAGTGAGGGTGGGACAGGTTTGCAGGGGAGCACCGAGCTTCCCCTCCTGAACGTGACAGGACTGGGCTCTCCCCTGAGACTAGGACCTCCCCTTTCTTGCTTCTCTCCCCAAGGAAACAGGTGACACATTATGAGCAGAAAGAGCCTGTTGCCTACATGGCCATTTTTCCTGCCCAGTTTAATAGAGGTGACAGCCGTCTATTTTACTTGTCTCGTAACATCGAATCAGTAAATAAAATACGGGTGAACTCTCAGGTTTAGTTATGGCTGGTCCATGGGCACCGAGGGCTGGGGGAGAGTTGAGCAGAGAGATTGAATTCCTGGCTTCTTACAAGAGAAGCTGAGCCTTGTCTCTTCCTCTGGATCCAGAAAGTCTTCCTGTGCTGGAGAAGGCCAGGCAGACTCATCCTGTTTGACAGTCTCTGAGTCCGTGGAAGAACCAGAACACAATCACAGGTTGGGAGACTGAGGAATGAAAAGGGGAAGTGACTTGTGCCACATCCCTTGGTGAGCCATGGAAAAATCAAATGAAAACATGGGTCCCGGGGCTTCCCTGGTGGCGCAGTGGTTGAGAGTCTGCCTGCCGATGCAGGGGACACGGGTTCGTGCCCCAGTCTGGGAAGATCCCACATGCCGCAGAGCAGCTGGGCCCGTGAGCCATGGCCGTTGAGCCCGCGCGTCCGGAGCCTGTGCTCCGCAACGGGAGAGGCCACAACAGTGAGAGGCCCGCGTACAGCAAAAAAAAAAAAACAAAAAAAACCATGGGTCCCTGACCCACCCCCAGTCTATTAAGAAAATCACATCCACTTTCCTATTACACACACACAAATCTGCACACATTTGAAGCTTTAAATTTGCAGTCTTAAGAGACTAGATTTTTCAGTGTGGCAAAACGGACCTACAAAACCTCTATTTCACATTGAGGGAGAGATACGAATCATTCATATGTGTTTATAAAAGCTGGTAGATAATGATAACAACCTGTGTAGTCCTGGGAGTGGTGGGGAAATTAAGGTCCACCCCAACCTCTGCTTTCAGCACCACGGAGAGCAGCCAGGCCCTGGGGTAGTGAGTGGGCGCCACCTGCATGCTGATTCTTACAGTGGAGGCGATGTGGTTATTGTGAGGTCTTGCTAAACAGGCATTCTTTTTCCAAATGCTATTCCTCTAGGACGTTGCTGTTCATAAACCAGACTGAGATGTGGAACAGGTACACAGTAGGCTAGTAAGAACTGTTATTTGTGGTCGTTCAAATCGAGTAGCTCACAGTAAAAGAAAATGGAGTGAATGGATAGAATTTTCTCCTTTTTTGTTTCCTCCCACATAATTGTTCTTAAACCTTTGGTGCCTTGTATGGCTTGTCTGCTAGGGAGCAGTAGCAGACGACAAAATGAGTGAACATTCCGTTGTCAAATATCACACCTGATACCAAGCATCTTTGCTCAGCTTGTCAGCATCATCTTTCACATTGCATTTGGTAAGTAGGCTTATGTTATGTATTTTTATCCCGCTAAATGTGATTTCTTAAAAGTATTTTGTGTGTTATTATTTCCTGAATCGTGGAGCCATGCATACCTATAATAGAGCCATATTTTATGCTAGTAAATAAAATTACTCCTCGTTCAGGTAAATGTGTCACAGCTTTGTGGCATTCCCCAAAGAACCCCAGCAGAAGCAGGTGCTCCACCACCTGGATGTGTCTGAGAAGCCTTGTGATCGGGCTGCGTGTTGACAAAGGTCTCTCCCAGCCAGGAAAGTCACGCCATGAGCGACCTCAGCATACCTTAGAGAAAGGGGGAGTTTTGTCCATCACTGGGTTACTGAGAGTGGCTGAAACACCTGGACTCGAAGCCAAGGGCATAGGAGGCTGAGAGCGTTAGAAAGATAGAGTCTGATGAATTGGCATTGGCCTCTGAACAAGGAGGGAGGCTTAGGTAAATGGACTCCCAGGATTTAGGAGGCAAGATGGCACCTTGAAGTCATACTGCAGATAGAAAGATCTGGATTGGGCAGGAAAGACGTGGGCTATGGTAGGTACAGAGTAAGGCTACTCCGGGGACCCTGGATTGAGACATCTTAGTGAGAGGGGATTGGGGTTTTTGCTGCTCCTGCTTGGATTCTTAGAATCAGAAAAATCTGCTTTGGAAATGTGGCTATTTTTATGCTGCTTGTAATTTAGTGTTTATTTCCTGTCTTTTTCACATGCTCTTTGGGCTGACTCATTGATTCACCAAACACTTCTGGATCGCCTACTCTGTGTACTGCAGAGTACACAGGGCAGGGGATTGCGGGAGTCTGGGGGGTTGGCTCAGCATCTCTGGACCTGGTGGCATCTGAATGGCCTCATGGTAGGTCCAAATAGGTGACCTTAAGTGGTAGCCATGGTTCCTTGAACAGTTAGGTTCATATAGTTCAGGCTAGAGCCCTGCACTTAGATCTTCCTTGTTCTCCTGTTCTGGGGAGGAGTACTGAGGCTCAGAGAAGAAAAGAGACAAGGTAAAAATCACACAGTAGAGCCAGCTGGGAAGCCACATCTCTTCCCTTTCACTCTTCAGTCCTGCCCTTGCTCCTAAATCATTTCATCATTAATATTGTTCTGAGAGTTTTTCCGCCCCTGAGCTGTCAAACCCCATCCTCAAGCCCCACCCAAGGTTCATTTTGGCCAGTTCTCGGTCTCTTGGTAGAAGTGACTTAATTTTCCTAGATAGCGTGGGTACATGTGTAAGTAGGAAGGAAAAGGTTAACAGGGTTTGGTAGCCAATTTTTCATGTTTCCAAAGGATACGATTCTGTCTCCTTGGTGAGAAAGTTCTTCCTTCTGGCCAATTCAGAGTCTTCCTGCTGCTGTGTAAAGCCATCTCATCCACGAGGTGACATTGGCCATTCATGGGGTTTGGGAGGAAACGTCTACAGAGTAAGGTAATTGGGAGCTAGTAGCTTCAGGGGCTTTTTTTCCTGGGGCTGTAGCAAAGGGGCTCTCAGACAATTAAGCTGAAATGGCTGCACTTTCACTCACACGGGTTTGGACAGATTTATAATATTTTCTTTTTTAGAAAATTGGGATTTTTTTTTCATGGAGACAATGATTTATGGAATAATCAATTTCTTTATCTACCTAATCCATGGGCGTGATCTATCAGTGTAGGCATCAATTTCTCCCAGAGGCTGGTGGGGAGTGGACAGCCTTTGAGCCTGTCACCCAGCAGAAGGCAGCTTTTTCCGGGAGCTAATGTGATCCCAGATCTGGATCTGAGGCCTGTAGTAAGGAAGGGGTGGAGCTCCTGCAGCCTCACTCTTTGAGCAAAGATGCTAATTCTGGGCTTCCCTGGTGGCGCAGTGGTTGAGAGTCCGCCTGCCGATGCAGGGGACACGGGTTTGTGCCCCGGTCTGGGAAGATCCCACATGCCGCGGAGCGGCTGGGCCCGTGGGCCATGGCCGCTGAGCCTGCGCGTCCGGAGCCTGTGCTCCACAGCGGGAGAGGCCACAACAAAGATGCTAATTCTTTCTCCTCATCAGTCTTAGCCCCACCCAAAGAGGAGTAAGGTGTAGTATGTGCTACATACAGGTATGGAGACTGAGAGCCAGAGAGGATGCTCAAAGACCAGAGGTTGGAGACGTGAAGTCAGGAGGGGTTATCTCTCAATCTTTGAGGACTGCAGCATAGAAGAGGGGGCAAACCTAATCCTATAGGTCCCAGGAGAGAATTGATGCCAGTTGGGTTATGGTCCAAGAAGGCAGAATTTGGTTCAACACCAGCTGTCTTGTAGTCAGTGATCTTTGAAGATTAAGTGAGATACCTTGGGCGTAGTGAACTTCTTGCTATGGGAGATGTTCAAGAACAGATTGGCCTGGGATGTTTCAGAGGGGCTCTGAATTCCTTTCACTATATGAAATTCTAGGTATCCTCAACTGTGCAGTTAGAGATGCTATAACAATTTGGGCTTTCTGGGTTCCCTAAAAGACCAGGACTGTGCCTGCTGTGGGTTACATAAACTCCATTAAGGCTGAGCTCAGCATGGTGGTTGCAAAGAATATTCTTAAAGTCAGACCCTTCTCTGCATGTCTTCTACAGCAGTTCATCCCTTGGCAGTACCCTTGGGTCAGAAAGGAACCTGGTGGCTGCAGCCAGCTCCAGGGAGGGCCCATCAACATATATGAGCAGTATAATGCCAAATACACTGGCATGCCCGATGTCACTTAATTTGCACGTCTCTCTGACGTAGGGATGGTGACCATCTTTTGCAGATGTAGAAACTGATGTCTGAGGGAGATGGATGGTCCGAAGTCACACAGTTGGTCAAGGTAGAGTTTTGTCCTCTGGTTCACACGTGCAGTTGGTCATTCTCACACGTGCAGTGAGCCTTTTCTGGGCACATGCTGTATTCCAGTCCTCTGTGAGCTGCCAGGACTGCAGGGTGAGCAAGACATATGTAATCCTGGCCTCATGGAGCTTGCAATCTAGCGAAAGACAGACATCAGAGAGTCATTACGAAGGTATCACTTCACACCAGTTAGAATGGGCATCATTAGAAAATCTACAGACTACAGATGCTGGTGAGGGTGTGGAGAAAAGGGAACCCTCTTGCACTGTTGGTGGGAATGTAAATTGATACAGCCACTGTGGAAAACAGTAGGGAGGTTCCTTAAAACACTAAGAATAGAATTATCATATGACCCAGCAATCCCACTACAGGGCATATACCCAGAGAAAACCATAATTCAAAAAGACACATGCACCCCAATGTTCACTGAAGCACTATTTACAATAGCCAGGTCATGGAAGCAACCTAAATGCCCATCGACAGATGAATGGATAAAGAAGATGTGATACATATATACAATGGAATATTACTCAGCCACGAAGAGGAACAAAATTGGGTCATTTGTAGAGACGTGGATGGACCTAGAGACTCTCATACAGAGTGAAGTAAGTCAGAAAGAGAAAAACAAATATTGTATATTAACACATATATGTGGAACCTAGAAAAATGGTACAGATGAACCGATTTGCAAGGCAGAAGTAGACACAGATGTAGAGAACAAACGTATGGACACAAAGGGGGGAAAGTGGGGAGGGGGTGGTGGTGGGATGAACTGGGAGATTGGGATTGACATATATATAGTAACATGTATAAAATAGATAACTAATAAGAACCTGCTATATAAAAAATAAATAAATAAAAATTTTAAAAAAAAGAATCATTACGAGTTCAAAGTGTGTTGCAGAGGGAAGTGCAGGCTGCCAGGGGAACATCAGGAAGGGCTGCCCCAAGGAAGTGACATTTGTGCTTTGACCTGAGGGAAGAGAAAGCGGTGGTTAGGTGATGGCGATGGGGAGGAGTGAGGGGTATGTTCTAGGCAGAGGGAGCAGCATGTACAAATGCCCAAGGCACAGACAGTTGTGTTAAGTTGAAACTCTATGAGCTTTGGAGGTCAAACATGGTCAAATATCAACAATTTCATATGTTTGAAACTAGTGTTTAAAAAACTCAAGCAAGTCTGATGTGAGTGGAGCAAACAGAGGGCATGTTAAAAAAATAAGGCCTGAGTAGTGGGGTTATGGAAGGCTGGATAACCCAAGGTAAGGAAGCTGAACTTTAGCCCCAGGGCACTGGGGAGCCATTGAGGACTTTATGAAGGGGAGCAACAAAACCAGATTGTAGCTTTGAAAAGTCATCCTAGTGGCTGTGTGATGTGACCGCAGGTGTAAGGTTGGAAGCTGGGGGCAGGTGGACAGGCATCAGGAAGCTGTTTAAACAGTCTAGGTAAGAAAGGACAGGATGATGTAGCATGGAGGGTTGGTTAAAGAACAAATGTCCTGTTTCCTGGTCCAGGATTCTCCCCAGAAGCCTGGGCATCCCCTTTGCCCCAGGCCCGAGCACTGGAGGCCAGGCCATGATGGGCATGAGCCACCCTTCCCGGGGCCATGCATCTATTTCTTTTTTTCTATTTTTTTTGCAGTACGTGGGCCTCTCACTGTTGTGGCCTCTCCCATTGTGGAGCTTAGGCTCCAGATGCACAGGCTCAGCAGCCATGGCTCACGGGCCCAGCCGCTCCGCGGCATGTGGGATCTTCCCGGACCGGGGCACGAACTCATGTCCCCTGCATCGGCAGGCGGACTCTCAACTACTGCGCCACCGGGGAAGCCCACGCATCTGTTTCTTGAGTCCTCCATCGATGGATGCCACATCCGCTGTCTGCGAGCTCAGCTGGGCCTCCAGCCCCATTTCATGGTTCCCTGGTTTGACCAGAAAACCCTAGGTGTGTTGCGTCTCCTGGAGGCAGCGAGCACTCCTCAGCGGGTGGTGGTGGCTGCTCCCCTTGTAGCCTCTGCCCAGGCAGGCCTTCAGTGAGTCTTTGGTCTCTGACAGCCTGGCAGGGAGACTCGGGAAATGGGCTCTGTCTGGTCTTGGCTTTTCCCTTAGAAACCTCCAAGGGGCCAGGAGCTTCCCTGTGGCTGAGCTGAAACCCCTTCTCCCACTGAGGGTGGAGCTGCCCTCCTTTTCCTTGGCAGATGTGGTGGGAGGAGGGAGACCTCAGCCTGCAGGACAGGTGCAGGGGTCACTGATACCTAGGACTGTGGCAGCAGGGGTGGGAGTGGCAGCCCCGCGCAGATCTGGCTGGGCTCTGCTTCCAGCGCTCTGAGCTGACGAAATGTTACTATATTCATGAAAATAATTATAGCGATACCTCCCCTCGAAGGCTTACAACGTGCCAGACACTGTGCTAAACATCTTCCAGGCATTCAGTCACTTAATGCAGCAAATGTAAGAGGTAAAGACTTTATCCTCACTTTGTAGATGAGGAAGCAGAACCTGGGGTGATGCACACAGAGGAAGCATTCCATAGATGGTGGCCGATATCATCATCACATCATCATCATCGTCATGATTGCTGATGTTATTTTAAATAATGGACGTAGAGACCTGTCAGAGTGCCCAGTTCATAGTAGGTGCTCAGGAGTATTTATTTATTTATTTATTTATTTATTTATTTTTTTGCGGAATGTGGGCCTCTCACTGCTGTGGCCTCTCCCGTTGCTGAGCACAGGCTCCGGATGTGCAGGCTCAGTGGCCATGGCTCACGGGCCCAGCCGCTCCGCGGCACATGGGATCTTCCCGGACCGGGGCACGAACCCGTGTCCCCTGCATCGGCAGGCAGACTATCAACCACTGCGCCACCAGGGCAGCCCCAGAAGTATTTACTGAATCTCTTTATACAGATTTGGGCAGAAAATGGGGTGAGTGGGCTGGATAGGGAAACCAGCTTGGAACAAGGCTCTACCCAACCCTCTCAGTTCCTGCGGATCTCTGGCTCTCATTCCTCTAGCCCGGGACTTTCTTAGCCCAGTCCCTCCCCTTTCTCATGCATGTAGCCCATCCCCCATTCCTCTAGCCAGGGCACCTGGATTCTTTGGCCCCCCTGGGTGCCCTTTCCTGGCAGCTGCGAGTCATACAAAGACAGCCCTCAGTACCCCCTCTTTGGGCAGCGAGGGTGGATTACAAGACCCCCATCCTTCAGGTCTTCACACTGTGGTTGGCTGGCCCAGTCCCCAGCCACTGGCAGACCCCTCCCTTCACCCGGCCAGACAGAAACCACTTCACCTGCAGAACCATTACCAACTCAAGGCAGGTAGGGCTGTTTCTGATTTCCGTGCTTCTATTCTGTGCTCCCCATCTGTGCCCTCCCTTCTTTGGCCTCTTGCTGAGTTTCTTCTTTCTCTTTTTCTTTCATACTTCGTGTGCTATTGTACGTCTCACCTCTTGCGGAAAGCTTCCTCTGATGCACCCAGGCAGTGGGTTACAACCGTCCCTAAGCCTCCCCGGAGCCTTGCTCTAGCCCCCTTTATCGGTGCCGAAATACCTACTTCCCCACTCTTCTCCCTCATGACCTCAGGGCTTATAATGTTGAGGCTTGTAGACCTCTTGTATTTGCCTCAGACTTTTTTCAAATCTTGTTATTAAAACTACAACACCTTCTGATAGTTTACACTCTTGAAGACAAACTCTGTGGCCTGGAATTCAAGGAATTCTCTTTCTGAACTCTGTTTCTAGGCTCTGCCCTCACTGTCCATCAATTTAATTGCCAGTTCCATTAGTTTTTTAAGTGAGTTAGCCAACATTCAAAAGTGGGGATGGGGGCTTCCCTGGTGGCGCAGTGGTTGAGGGTCCGCCTGCCGATGCAGGGGACGCGGGTTCGTGCCTGGGTCCGGGAAGATCCCACATGCCGCGGAGCGGCTGGGTCCGTGGGCCCGTGGGCCGTGGCCGCTGGGCCTGCGCTTCCAGAGCCTGTGCTCCGCAACGGGAGAGGCCACAACAGTGAGAGGCCTGCGTACCGCAAAAAAAAAAAAAAAAAAAAAAAAAAAAAAAAAGTGGGGATGTTTTATACAAAATCCAGGTTGATGGATTTCCAGGTTCTTTTCCCCACATGTCACAGCCGCCACCTCTCCTTAGCGTGCCTCCCCTGTGCCAGGGCCATTGACTGTCGTGCATGGTGCCCTTTTTCTTGCAGTAGAGTTAAGAAGAAAAAGTAAAATGTTTTGTGTACCTGTGTGCTTATTATCAGGAGTAAGCAGAAGACAAAGAGGGCCGTTTATTTCGAATGTTTCTCTCTCACCAGCCCTACTTCACTTTATGTTTCCTTTTGGCTCCTGCAGGCACTGTGTCCCCTGGACCAGGAGCTTCTCAAAGTCAAGGACCTTATCTCATTCTTATTTATCATGCTAAAAGCAGCTATTGTTCATTGAGCCCTTTTCTGTCTCTTTTTTCTTTTCTTTTTTCTTTTTTTCCCGCCATTTCTTTTTAACCTTCACGATGGCCCTAAGGTGGGTGTACTTTTCCCCATTTTCCAGGGAAGGGATCTCAGTTGTAGTGGGATGAGGGCACCCCTTCAGTAAGTGACAGTGTCGCCACTGGGATTTGAACACCCATCTGCCTGGCTCCAGCTTCATTCCCTGTGTATGCCCAGCAGCTGCCCCAAGCAACGCGCACAGTAAGCAATTAATAAGTGCCCAACAAATCTAATTGAATTCCAGAGTCACAGATGGGATGGAACCGGGTGGGAAACCTCCACCCCGTGTGGACAGTGACACGTTTAGGATGCTCCTGCTTCTTCCTTCCTTCTTTTGACACCTGGCTCCACGAGCTGGTGCTGTGTATCTCTAGGGTAGCATCACCCAGAGTTAAGTGAACACGAGCCAAGAGGGAAATCTGCTATGGTTCCTTCGCTTTACGATGTCTTTGAGGCGCCAGGACGCGGTGCGGGCATCAGAGCTCTGCCGGAGGATTTTAACAACCTCTGTCCTTGTTCGCTCCCTGCAGCGCTCGCAGTGGCCACAGACCCATCACTCCGACACAGTCCCAGCAACTAATTGGGCCTGGATAATAGGCTACACAGACATATGCCGTTTCCCACCCCCTCCAGGCTCTGAGGTGGGATGCAAAGTAGGAGGCTCTGCGAAGCTGCCACTTCTGTTTGGTGGGGTTTGGGGGAGAATGGGGATGGAGGGGAGAGGACGTGCCCCCAACCCAGGCAGGCATGGGGTGCTGGACACCCTCATCCTGGCCAGGCCTTGAGCAGGGGGCACCTACAGTGGGCTGTCTGGTGTCAAAGAGTCCCCTGTGGACGTTTTCAGGAGTGGCTGTCGGAGGGAGAGTTAGAATAGTGTCTGTAAATTCCCCTCACCCAGATCCTGAGATCTCATTATTCCATCGGCCCCCTGGCACCAGGTGGCAACGGGAAGCTTCAGATTCATTTGGGGGGTGTTTTCTTTGCAGAACCTCCAGCTTTCTGTACAAGTGGATAAAGTTCTGGACTAAATGGGGGTGCCTACTTTCCTGGTATTTGGGGCTGACTTTGCCTTCTGACTGCTGTGATGTGCTTTGGGTATATGGATTATACCCCCAAATCCAGACTCTGGGATCCTGAGACTCAAACACACTTCTAGTTTGAGATTCTAGACATCCAGCCTTCCTGGGCCTGGAAGCAGGTCCCTTTCCAGGGAAAGTAGCCTTGGTTGATGGTGTTGGATGTTGCAGCAGGGATGAGGAGGGGCTTAGTCCTGATACCACCTGGGAGGGTGCCAGAGGCCACTTCCCTGGGCCAAGCTCAGTCCTGCCCACTGTAGGAACTGAAAGGCTCGACTTCCTGGAAATTGCAGCGGACCTGGAGGGCAGGCTGGGGGCTCAGCTTCTGTGAAGGTCTGTCTGCATGGCCTTCTTTCTTCCCAGCCCCAAGTAGGTCATGCTGGGGTCATCAGCCCTTCCTGTGGGTCAGCGGATCTGGTGTCTCCACTTCCTGATGCTTACAACCAAAAGAGGACCATGAAACATACCACCACCCTCAGGCTCCATGCTTCCTGGGCCTGCTGGAGGTGGCTCCATCACAGACCAGCGTGAGGCTGAGGTCCCCTTGCTGGGTTTGCAGGAAGATAGTGCGGGGGGCGGGGGGTGCCTCTCAGAGGCCTACAGGCTCTGTCTGTCCCTTGGGTCTCTGCTTTAGCCCATGACCTGTAGGGAGATAGGGCTTTTCCTCTCTGTCCTACTCAGGGTAGACAGTACTACCTTTCCCCATTGCCCCAAACCAGGGGACAAGCCCGCACTAAAAACAAACAAACCAACAAAAAGAGAACTAGTAGACTAAAGCCAGGAAAACACTATAGCCGGTATTTATTGGGCGCACACTATGCCAGAGAGCCCTTCTCTGTATCCATTCTTTAATCCTCCCAATGCCCCATTTTGCAGATGAAGAAATTGTGGCTCAGAGTGAAGAAAGGACTTGCTTGAGATGACGAAGCCAGAAGGCAGCAGAGCCTGGATTCCAACCAGGAGCTCAGGCTCCAAGCCCTGGCCCTTAGCTGTCTCACCCTAGGATGTCTCTATATACTTAGAGAAAACCTGCATTATTGTTTAATGGTAACTTTTTCCACACAGATACAGAGAACAGACTTGTGGTTGCCAAGGGGGAGGGGAGGTAGGGGAGGGAAGGAATGGGAGTTTGGGATGAGCAGGTGTAAACTATTATTTGTAGGATGGATAAAAAACAAGGTCCTACTGTATAGCACAGGGAACCCTATTCAATATCCTGTGACAAACCATAATGGAAAAGAATATGAAAAAGTATGTATGTATATGTATAACTGAATCACTTTGCTGTACAGAAGAAATTAACACAACATTGTAAATCAACTATACTTCAATGCTTTTTTTTTTAAATGGTAATTTTTTCCAGATTTCTGAATCCAGAGTCCTAAGAGAATGTGGATAGGACTTTCTTGGGCTTCAGGCTCCCTTGATGCTAAGATGGGAACAGGATGTTTAGACTCCATTTTGACCCCACTGTTTTAACCCCTGAATGAGTCAATGTGGCTGAATTTTTTTTTTTTTCATTTTTGGCTGTGCTGGGTCTTCGTTGCTGCATGCGGGCTTTCTCTAGTTGCGGCGAATGGGGGCTACTCTTCATTGCAGTGCACGGGTTTCTCATTGCGGTGGCTTCTCTTGTTGCAGAGCATGGGCTCTAGGTGCACGGGCTTTAGTAGTTGCAGCATGGCGGGCTCAGTAGTTGCAGCACATGGGCCCTAGAGCACACGGGCTTCAGTAGTTGTGGCACGTGGGCTCTAGAGCACAGGCTCAGTAGTTGTGGTGCACAGGCTTAGTTGCTCTGCGGCATGTGGGATCTTCCCAGACCAGGGATCGAACCCGTGTCCCCTGCATTAGCAGGTGGATTCTTAACCACTGCGGCACCAGGGAAGTCCTGGCTGAATTCTTATTGAGAGATAAAGAGTGAGTCAGAAAGAGGAAGCCAGTGATTGAGACAGAGACACTCAGAGACAAGGAGGTAGAGAGAAACAAAGAGGAGAGAGAGAGAGAGAGAGAGAGAGAGAGAGAGAGAGGGAGGGGGAGAGACAAATGGAAACAAAGACAGAGAGAAGAAAGGGAGACTAAATGGCTTCTGGTACTGGGATGACCAAGCTCCCTAGTGGGGTCAAAATATCCTCACCGTCTAAATGGCAAGTTCAAATGTCCCAGACACCCACCAGCGATCACTTCATTCTGATTCCCGCGAGTGTGTCTAGCCCCCCTGCTCATCTCCGGCTTCTCAGCAAAGATGCCACTGGGCGTGGTCTATCTCCTATTGGCGGGTGAGGGCCATATGTAAAATGCTTAAGGTTGTACCAGCCTGGCACAGGGTGGGGTTCAGTGAGTTACCTGAGGCAACTGAGTTACCTGAGTAACTTCAGTGAGTTACCTGAGGCAATCTGGAGGAACCAGATTGTCTAAATGGGATCCATGTGAAGAGATGTCTGGGAATCTGCCAGAAAAAGGACTCTGTAGGTGGACACACGCATCCCTGTTGGTCTGCATTTCATCTTGCCTGGCTTCTTTCCCCTCCTCCCTCCCTCCTCATGTCTCTTCTTCCTTCAATAAATGCTGGTTGAGCACCTACTGTGTGCCAGGTGGACTAGGTGCTGGGTCTAGGGTGATGGCCAAAGAGGCGAGATTCCCTTCTTCATGGGATCTTGTCTACTCTACTTAGGGTGACAAACAATAAACAAGTAAACACATAGCTGTGAATTGCAGCAAAGGCTGTGCATGAGGACGGTGGAGAAGCCACTCTGGTTTGGGATCAGGGAAGTCCTCTCGGAGGAGGTGGCATTTAGGCTGAGCCTTGGAGAATGGGAAGAATCCACCAGGTGAAGAAGGGGGAGCATTCCAGGCAGATGGAACAGCATGTGTGAGGACCTCGAGGTGGGGAAGAGTGTGGGGTGGTCACAGAACAGAGCGCAGGCCCACGTGGCTGAGGCTTGGTGAGCAAGGGGTGGGGCGTGGCATAAGATGTGGTGGGGGAGGTGGGTTTCCAAAGCCCTGCTCGGGGTCGTCCCAGGGCTGACCAGCCTCATCCCGCATTTCACGCCTACCGCAGACCATGGGTTCCTCTGGCCCTTTCAGGCTTCAGAGGCTCAGCCTCATTCTCCCTTCCCTGCATCCTTCCTTGGAGCTGCTTTTGGTGAATGACGTCCCCTCCCAGCAAGGGACCTCACCAAATCCTGTCCCAAGCATGTGCTTGAGCCAGTGGTGGAGGAGCCATATTGCATCACTGGGGAGCAGGGCTCTCTGCCGGAGAGGGGCTTCTCTTCCAGGGAGTTTTATGTCTCCTGGCAAATCCCTAGCATCCAGGTAAGTGAACCCATGGAAGCCTAAAGATGCCGAACCATTCTGGGGGCAGGTGGGGAGTTAAGCGGCAAGGATCCTGATTGGCTCCGTCCATGAAGCCTATGGCAGAGTTCGTAGCTAGGTGTGGCCCACACATCTGGAGGAAGGGTACACACCCATCACCCAGACGTTTCGAGGATGGGACACCAGGCCATTTATTGATGGTTCACGCCATTGATGAATTATTCAACATGTGTTAGTGTCCGGGCCCAGGCTAGGAGCTTTGGGGGATTCTGGGAAGAGAGAGCACCGACTGCAGTAGTAGAATTCTCTTCTGTGTGCAAGTGCGTTCACCTCTCTGTCTTGTTTAACACTCTCAGGTGTGCGCTCGGCAGGCAGGGCAGAACTGAGGCTTCCCCATATGCACATGAAGAATCTTAGGTTCAGTAAGGCCAAGTCACTCGTTCAAAGGCATATCAGTAAGGGCTGGATCGGGCAAGACCTGAAGTCAGCTCTGAACGTGAATTATTCCTTCACCCTTTGCTCTGTGACCTTGGGAACACAGTACCAGCCTCATTTTTCTCATCTGAAAGTACAGAGAAACATGGTAAGTGTTAAAGGGCTTAGCTCAGGGCCTGGCAAACAATAGGTGCTTAGTAAATGCACAGCTCCATTTCCTTCTGGCCTTTGACCTGACCCTGGGCTGGTGTGTCTTAACCCACCACCTTCTTCCGAGCCACGAAGGTTTCAGGTTCATTGTTGTGACCCTGCCCAGAAACATCTTGATATTTGCTGCCAGGTAGACAAAACATCTGGAAGATTGGCCCATCTTTTTCCTCTCCACCCCAGTGTTTTGGTGTCATGAAGATAAAGCCACAGAGATATAACTGCCAGGGCCCAGATCCCAGAAGGCCATAAAACACAGGCAGCTCTGCCCGGCCCTGCTCGCTGCAATCCAGCAAAGTGCTGTTCGCATCCAACACATGGTTATTTTTTACAAGATCACTGAACTAGCCACGTTAGCTGTATTGATCAGTAAATTACTTTGATGAAAACTCAACAGGCAGTGCCCCCCTGGCACTCATTCCCACACAAAGGAAGGACTTTACACTTTTCACATCTCAAAAACCTTGGTGCCGGTGCCCGTCCCACTTTTGTCTCCTTTATGCCACTCCCAGGGGACATTGCCCTGGCCAGCACTGCCTGGACAGGGCCTGGAGATTTCTGGGCTCACTGGCCGGGATTCTTGTGGCCCAGGGCATGGGGGCTCCATGGCGGTGGTTGACCCATCTACCCCTGCCTCACAGAAGACTTTTACTGTCAGGGACACTGTGGGCCCACAGCCACCACCGCTGCTGGCATCCCCTCATCATTAGCTGCCCTGCTGGGGGACTGACAGCCAGTCATGGCACCAGCCTCCCTGCTGGGAAGGACCGGGAGCCACAACAAGCCCACGGTCTTCCCTTAACTTCCCTCCTTCAATTATTCACGTGACATGTTTTGAGACCCTGCTCTGTGCTGGGAGCTCTCCATGTGTAGTCTTATTGAATCCTTACCAAAAGGCAGGTGTTTGAAGTTAACTTTTCACCCCCTGACACATAACAATAGCCTGCGTGGCATGCTTAGAAAAGGCCAGTGCTGGGCTAGGACATGGACCTTGGATGAAGCAGGGGAGCCACGTTGGTTATGAGCCCAGACACTGGGACCTCGCTGCCTGGGTTCACGTCCTGGCTCTTGACCTTGGGTGCAAGTTTTGAACTTCTTTTCGCTTCAGTTTCTCCATCTGTAAAATGGGGATGAAGCAGTGTTTACCTCACAGGGTTGTAGAATAGTTGGAGTTACTGTGGCTAAGCCCCACGTGCTTTGCACATAGGAGCACCACATAAGTGTTGGCTGCTTTTAGCTGGTGAGGATTAAATGAGCTACTATATGCAAAGTGTTTAGAACAGTGTCTGATATATACTGCTCAGCGTAGGGCTTCCCTCGTGGCGCAGTGGTTGAGAGTCCGCCTGCCGATGCAGGGGACACGGGTTCGTGCCCCGGTCCGGGAAGATCCCACAAGCCGTGGAGCGGGTGGGCCCGTGAGCCATGGCCGCTGAGCCTGCGCGTCCGGAGCCTGTGCTCTGCAATGGGAGAGGCCACAACAGTGAGAGGCCCACGTACCAAAAAAAAAAAAAAAAAGTGCCATACTGCTCAGTGTACTATCTTCACAGCAGTGCGGTGAGGCAAGAACTGTCTGCCTCCCCATGTTACAGGTGAGAAAGCAGATCACTCAGGATTTCAGAACAGACAGTTAAACAGAGCTGGTCTGACTCCAGCCTCAGACATCTTTCTATAGTGCTGGACCGCCTGATGCAATCATAGCGCTCTGGAGTTGGAAAGCACCTAGAAGATGCCTGGACCGGCAGAATAAACATGATACAGATGGGAAAACTGATGCCCAGAAAGGTGCAGTGACCTGCCTGAGAGCACATGGACAGTTGGGTCAGTGACTCCTGGGTGCTTCCTGCATCCATCACAGCCAGTAACCATGTGTCCTCAGGTGGTTGGGCTGTCCTGGGGGATTATGAATATTGCCCCCTTCATTCCAGGAGTGTCTTTTTTTTTTTTTTTTTTTGCAGTACGCGGGCCTCTCACTGTTGTGGCCTCTCCCGTTGCGGAGCACAGGCTCCGGACGCGCAGGCTCAGCGGCCATGGCTCATGGGCCCAGCCGCTCCACGGCATGTGGGATCTTCCTGGACCGAGGCATGAGCCTGTGTCCCCTGCATCGGCAGGCGGACTCTCAACCACTGTGCCACCAGGAAAGCCCCAGGAGCGTCTTTAAGAACTCTCACACTTGCTGGGTTTGAAGCCTGCATCCACCACTCCCCATCAGTCATACTTTCTGTGCTTCCGTTACCCCAGCCTGTAGAAAGGGTCGAGTGAGATCAGATGCCTGGTGCTCCAAAAGCACTCAGATGCTTCTACATCCGTAGATGTTACCTCTTATTTATCCTTCCCAAGAATAAGCACTAAAATGAAAAGAATAAATATCCATATGTAGAGCTCTAAATGTATGTACAGCTTGTTTTGACCCTCAGACAGCTCTGGGAGATGGAAAGGGTAGAGTTCATCTTTCCTAATTTGAGAAGTTGAGCAAAGAGAGGTCCAGCTCTCTTTGGGTGCCTCGTCCAGGTCACACAGCTGGCTGGTGAGAGAGGCAAGACCCAAACTCACATCCATGGGTATGCAGAGGGGCCTTCTCCCCTGCACTACACCCACCCCCTTTGCAAAGGCCCCGCTGCAGGGAAACCCAACCACCCGCAAAGCAGCTGGTATGCAGCAGAGCTGGCCTCTCACGCGGCTTCTCCCCTCTTCCCAGGTGTAGGTGAGCTCTCAGCAAGCACGTGCGCTGCTCTCAGCAAGCTGCCTGCCCTGCTCAGCAGTCCCAGTATTTGCCTCCTCTTCTTTATTATTGAGACATTATCCAAGCTCTGCGCCCGCCCCCCCATACCCTGCCCCCTGCCCCCTCCCATCAGCATCTTCAGAACTGTGGCTGCAGGCCAGGGGATATTTTTCCCAGTTATTGCGATCACCCAAGTTCCTGATTCAGCCTGGCCCGGCGCAGCCCCATTTGCATACCATTAGCTATGAAGCCATGCATTATGGATTCATATTTAATTTTAGTATTTTTTGGAGGCAACTCTAACCTAATTAAAATCTCCTTCTCCAAGAACCTGACACTTCCCCGAACTCTGGTAACATGGGCTATGCACAAATGGACCACACACACACACACACACACACACACACACACACACGCATGCGCACACACACACCCCTCCAGTCATAGACACATACTGCCATTTCAGCCCCAGTTCAATGGATTCTTTTTTTAAATGAAAAGGAAAAAATGAAAAAGAAGTCCTCCGAGATGATTTGTATGCAGACTTAGCTCTGTGAGCCCCCTCGGGGCTTGTGCCTGGAGAGGCTGCCAGAGCCAGGCTCCATGAGAATCTGGGATGGGAGGGTGAGTGGACCCAGGCTGTGGCCCAGCCTCGACCTCCCTCCCTCTGGGAGTCACTGAGCCTGCCCTGGCCTCAGTTCCCTCAGTTCCCCCTCTTTCTTGAGATCACTGAGTTAAAATTCTCAAGTCCCCCGTCGCACCATTATCCTCAGCCCATTGCCCCTCAGGCAATATGAAATGAAGTATGTGGACATTTTTTTCCTTAATCACATGAAAATAAAATAGCTGGGGCGAGGCGGGGATGAATAGGTGGAGTACAAGGGATCTTTAGGGCGGTGAAACTCCTCTGTATGATACAACAATGGCGGATACATGTCATTGTACATTTGTCAAAACCCATAGAATGTACAAAACACCAAGAGTGAACCCTAGTGTAAACTCTAGGCTCTGGATGATAATGATGTGTCAGTGTAGATTCATTGACTATAACAAATGTGCCACTCTGGTGGGGAATGTTGATAATGGGAGAGGCTGTGTATGTGTAGAGGTAGGGCATATACGGGTATCTCTATACTTTTTGCTCATTTTTTTCTGTGAACCCAAAACTTCTGTAAAAAATAAGGTCTGTTAATGCAAGAGGGAAGAGATATGGGAACATATGTATATGTATAACTGATTCACTTTGTCATAAAGCAGAAACGAACACACCATTGTAAAGCAATTATACTCCAATAAAGATGTAAAAAAAATAATAAATAAAATAACATATTTGAGTGCTCACCATTATGTCAAGCATTTTACATGCATTAACTAATTACGGTTGACCCTTGAATAATGTGAGGGTTAAGGGCACGGGCCCTCACACAGTTGAAAATCCTCATACTGCTATCTCTGCCTTAAAAACAAAGGACCTGATACATGACTCACCGCAGGGCAGGAAGCAGAAACAGTCTGGATAGAATCAGAACTCCAACCCTATTTCTTTTGATTCCACATATTGTGATCTCTAATCAAACACAAATATTCCCCCACATTTAATTTAAAGATCTATAGAAGGAAAATACAGGTACTACATTTATTGAAAAAACTCCGCATATAAGTGGACCAATGAAGTTCAAACCCATATTGTTCAAGGGTCGACTGTAATTCTTACAACAACAATTTGAGGTTGATGTTATTATTATAATTATTACATCTCCACTTTACAGATGAGGAACCTGAGGCTCAGAGGGCCGCATAGCTTGCCCAAGGTCACACTGTGAATAAATGGTAGAGATTGGATTTGGACCCAGGCAATCTGACTTCAGAGCCCGGTCTTAACTATAATACAGCTGCCTCTTCCTTTTTACCAAAGAAAGAATCAGAGAGATGGGCTGGAATTATCTCATTGCTCTAATTCTATGATAATGACTTAATTCTCACCTGACTCAGGGGCAAGGTATGGGCCACCATTCATCTCCCTGACATTTCTCAGAAATCAGCAGGTTGAGTTTTCTGACCAGGCTCTATTGGAGGCGGTGGAGCTCTGATCAAACCTGGTAGCTGGGCCATCCCTCACCCAGGGGTCGGGTGGGGGACACAGTAAGAGCACAGAGCCCTGCGCCATCCCCAGGCTCTCACCATCACCTGCCCCAAACCCTGTGTCTTTCCCCATGTGGAACAGCCAGAAAGATGCATCTGGGTGGGTTGCTTTGTTTGAGTTTGATGCTGGGTTTGCAGCATCCGGGGAAGAAAATATGGTATTTATTTTCCCCAACATTTAATTATGAAACATTTGAAATGTACAGAAAAGTTGAGAGAATTTTGCAATGACCGCCACTATGCTCACATGGTGTTTCTTTAATCCTCATCTGCCTTGTGCTCTGGCACCATCCTGTGTGCCCTTACAGCCATTTCAGTCCCCACACAGACCCCATGGAGTAGGGCTTCTCACCCCCATTGTACAGATGAGGACACTGAGGCTCAGACAGATGAAGAAAATTGCCCAGGGCCCCCCAGCTCCCCAAGGGTGGAACCAGGAGTTGCCCTTAGAGCTTTCTGACCCCCAAGGCTGCTCTTTTTCTCTACTCTGTCCTCTGTTATCCCCATGAGACTCCGGAAGTCCCCTTGATAGTAGAAGGCAGAGCCCTCCCCACCCAGGGTGCTCTGGGTGCAGGGAGGAGAGGTGCATAGTGGCCAGAGGATGGAATGAGAAGTGGAGGTGAGATACGGTGTGTTAGTCTCGGGCAAGCTTGCACTGGGCACATTAACCTTTATGGTGATGGCTCCCACTGCTGGGGCTCCTGGCCCACCAGGGACCCAGGGCTCTAAAGAGCGGCTGAGCCCCCAGTGCGGGCTGGGTGGCTCCCAGGTCCCAGGGTCCTCCTGTCACAGGTCCACTCCCACCTTCCTTTGGCTTCCTGCTTGGTTTGCCACACAGTGAAGGCTGGATGAGGGCTGTGTCCCATCACTGCCTTCCTCGGAAGCCTTGCCTGGCTCCTACCATGCTCAGCCCCCTACCTGGGTCTCCTTGGACAAGTCACTTCACCTCTTTTGCAGGACTGCCATTCTTCAACTGTGAAGTGAAGAAGTAATCATTGGACCAACCACATGTAGTTGACGGCGTTTAGAAAATGCCTGGAAAGTGCTTAGCCCAGGGCCTGATGCACGGTAGGGACATAGCGTGGAGCTGTTCTCGGGTCCTCCCTGTGCAGCTTCCCCACAAGATTTGTATGCTTGTCCCCAGCCAGACGCGATGGCTCCCAAATGGCAGCACACACTCAGCCGTTTGTTCACTTGGTCCTCTCTGCCTGGGATACCCCTGCCAACATCCATCAAGGTCAGCTCCCACCTCCTCCAGGAGGTTTTCCAAGGTCCCCCGGGTAGGAACAACTCTTCCCTGCTCAGCCTTTCCCTGGCACCTGAGCTCCGTTGTTAGAGACAGAGTCTGGTGCCAGGCTGTCTGGTTTGACGCTCAGCTCTGTCATTTACTGGTTGCGTGATCTTGGGTAAGTTGTCTATCTATTCTAGGCCTCAGTTTCCTCATCTGCAAAATGGGTGTGATGATAGTACCTCCCTCATTGGGAGACCTAAATGGCTTCCCTGATGGCGCAGTGGTTGAGAGTACACCTGCCGATGCAGGGGACACGGGTTCATGCCCCGGTCCGGGAAGATCCCACACGCCGTGGAGCGGCTGGGCCAGTGAGCCATGGCCGCTAAGCCTGCGCGTCCGGAGCCTGTGCTCCACAACGGGAGAGGCCACAACAGTGAGAGGCCCGCGTACCGCAAAAACAAAAAAAACCCACTAAAACTAACACACCGTATCTCACATGAAAGAGCATTCACATGGTGCCTGCACATAGCATCTCGGAGCCATGTGCATGGTGGGGCCTCCCGTGCTTGTTTGCTGAGTCGAGGTGACTCTGAGTTCAGCCTCCATGTGTGAGACTCAGAAAGGAGGAGGCTCTATAATGGACAGGCTGCTCTGAAAGGCAGAACTCAGGGCAGCTGGCAGGCTGGGGTGGGGAGTGGGCACACTGTTGGGCTGAGGCAGGGACCTCTCTCCTGCCTGGGGGGCATCTCAGTGAAGAGATGGGCTTGCAGGGCCAAAGTGCTGGTGGTTCGGGGCTGTGGAACAGAGTCTCGGTTCTAAGAAGTGCTCTGGGCAGAGGTAGCCCTGAGTTCAACTCCTGGCTGCGCCTGGCTCGCTACATGACCTTGGGCAAGTTCCTTAGGCCCTCCCAGGCCTCAGTGTTCTCTCCTGTGAAATGGAGACAGGCTTGTCCCCACCTCCTAAGGCGCTCAGCACAGCATAGCCACTGCCCTTCTGGCATTTGTTCTGCAGCTGCGGACGGTTCATCTCAGGCCTGGTCTTGACTGCCCTGCCTCCCTCACCCTACAGTCCCGCCGGTGACAGGGAACAGAGCTCTGATAGAACACACATGCCTGGTTGGCATGGAGCCTGCCCTTGGTCCGGAGGGATTTAGATTCTTAGCAAATAAGTTCACCTGAGTCCTGCAGAGCATTGACCAGGAAAAGCCTTTGACTCCAACCTCCCATTAGCTGTCTCCTCTCATGCCGAGGCTTTTGCAGAAAATCATTTAATGTTTTCTCTGTGTTTAAAGAAAGCTCCGAGGGACCATCAGGCTCAGGCTGGCTGGCTTGATCTGGAAACAGTGCAGTCCCCAGTGGAACATGCCAACCTCTGCTCTTAAGTAAATTCACGGGAGCATTTCTGCACGTGGCCTGGCTGGCTATATTTCGGCCTTGCCAGGTCTTTGAGTTCCTCCCCCACTGCATTATTAAGGTTGCTGGGAGCCTGAGAGGCCTGAGGCCCGGAGGCCAGCGGGAGAAGCCCTGCCCCAGTGAACGCAGCTGGAGTTTGCCCGGCAAGTTCTGGAATTCATACTTGGCTCTGACAGCTGTGTGTTTAGACGCAGGCTAGAGGGCCACAGGCCCCGAGGAAGCAGACAGCGGTCCATGAGAGGAGGCTCCTCCCACCAGCCTCAGGCCTCCCGTTTCCCTGTCCTGCTCCCCACTGACTGACATCCACGCCCTCCACTGTTGCATCCGCTCCCACCTTTCTTGTCAGTGATTCTCAGTCTTTCATATGTCTTTGCATGTCACATTACCCTCACTCAGAAACCCTCAAGGGCTCCCCAGTGCCTGCAAGATAAAGCCCAACCTCCTCAGCCTGGCATTCAAGGCCTTCCATGATCTGGCCTCCACCTACCTTTCCATCCTCATCTGCAGCTGTAACCCCCTTGAGAGAGAGCTCCATGGGGATGGGTCCTTTGTCTCTTTATTTACCACAGTATGCCCAGTGCCATGGAGAGTGTCTAGAACACTGTAGGTGCTCAGTGAATATTTGCTGAATGAATGAATGAATGAATGAATCAGTCAATGACTAAACCAGTGAATGAACGATGCAGTGATTTACAGTTTCCCACCCTCAGGTTTTTGCTCTGACAGCCATTTGCTGCCTGGCCAGCCCTCCCACCCTCTTTGCCCATCTGTGTTCTACCCCTTAAGTCCCAGATCAGGTCCTGCTTCCTCTGTGTACCTCCCTGGTGGCCCAGTCCCAGTGATCCCTTTTTTTAACTTGGCACCTTTGTTGTCAGATACCCAATGCCTGCCTTGTTATCTGGCTTTCCAGAGGCCACACCTGCTCTTACACTTGGCCGTGCACCCTGAGGTCTAGGACAGGGGAGTGTGCCTTTAACCCCTAGCCTCTCAATACAGGCAGACCTAGGGGATATTGTGGGTTGGGTTCCAGACCACTGCAACACAGCCAGTATCACAATAAAGCGAGTCACGCAGATTTTTTGGTTTCCCGGTGCGTATAAAAGTCATGTTTACACTATATTGTCGTCTATTAAGTGTGCAATCGTATCATGTCTGAAAAAACTACGTGTGTACCTTAATTAAAAAATAGTTTATTGCTAAAAATGCTGACCATCATCTTAGCCTTCAGCGAGTCATAATCTTTTTGCAATAGTTACATCAAAGATCACTGATTACAGATCACCATGACAAATACAATAATGATGACCAAGTTTGGTATATTGTGAGAATTACTGAAAAGTGACACAGAAACACAAAGTAAGCGGATGCTGTTGGAAAATGACGCCGATAGACTTGCTCGACACAGGGTTGCCGCAAACCTTCAATTTGTAAAAAAATGCAGTGTCTGTGAAGCACAATAAAATGAGGTGTGCTTGTACCTTGGAGAGTCCCTCTGTGGCTTTTAGTGGATGTGGGAGGGCAGATTGGTCTGCTAGGATGGGACTCGGACTGTCCGGGAGGGCAGAGCCACCCCTCCCGGGGGTGGAGGCTGGGGACAGAGATGCAGCCACAGGTAGGGAATGGGGCCTGGTCCTTTCAGGGCAGAGCGTGATGTCCAGAGGGGCTGGCAGCCAAGGTCAGGTAGGGACCCAGGCAAACAGGGCCGCCAGTGAGGTACAACATGGGGCAGTGGAATGGCCAGAAAGTGACTGAACCCAGAGGGGGAATCCCAGGGGCAGGTAAGCTTCGGAGGTCCAAGGCAGCAGACAAAAGTGGGCCAGGACTGGAGGTTCTGTCGTTGGATTAACTGTCCTTAGAGGGAAGAGGCTATTAGGCGGGTGCCTGAGACCAGCACTCAAGCCCAGAAAACAAGCAGGATCCCTTGCTATACCCAGGGAACAAGGTTGAGGCTCCAGGCTGGCCAAGGGGGCTCTTGATGGTGGGCCCACTCTCCATGGCACGGGGTTGACTGCTTAAGTCCTTTCTGTCTCAACTGGGGTGGGCCCTAGAGATCTGAAGGGCCTGCACCTATGGGAGGAATCCAGGGGTCTCGGGGGGAGGGAGATGAGGCTGCTCTGGTTACACACAGTAGGTGTTTCGTAAATGGGGGCTTCAGCCACTACAGATAATGACTGTCCCCATTGTGGTCACCATGCTAAGTCACACGTGAAATCTCCCCCATTGGAAAGCTTTAGAGGACACACGTGCACACACACACACGTGCATGCATATGCACACATACACAGAGATATATATGCACATACAGACACACACACACAGTTAAGTGAACAACAAAGGGACACCAGGTATGGAGCCTGGGGAGGGACCAGATGACCTCCTGATGACCCCTGGAGACCCCTTCCCTGAGGACTCAAGCCTGTTGATTCAGGAGGACAAATGAGAACAAAGGGAGTGTTGATTCCATTTGGGCGAAAGGGCAGGGAGGTGGGGACTCCAGGCCCCGCCCTGCCCCAGATCTTGAAGCTCACTTTCTCCCTGGTTCTTCTGGGGTCACTTAGCTCTCAGAGGGAGCAGCTGCAGGAACAATCCTCTGCTTCTTTGTGTGATTCCTTATCCTTCTCAAAGCCCTTTTGGGCAGCGTTTTCAATTTGATCCACCCTCTGTGAAATAGGCTGGGATCCTTATCTCTGCTTTAAAGATAAGGAAATCGAGGCTCAGAGAAGGTGCCAGGCTTGTCCAAGCCCCCTTGGAGGGTGGGCTGTGGAGTGGGGATTAGACCCAGGAGGTGTGACTTTGTGCCCTGTCCCGTTCTCCTCCTCCCTCTGATGTGTGGTTTTTTTGGAGAGCAGCTTCCACCGGTCATGCTTCCTTGGTGTTTTCTGGTGTGTGTGTGTGTGTGTACATGTGTATGTATATGTGTATGTGTGTTGGATGTGTGCATGTGTGTGTGCATGTGTCTGTGTGTGTGCCTGCAGCCTGCTTGTGTCTGAGGGGTGCTGAAGCCAGAGGCTGGCCAAGTGCTGCTTCATGAATTCCATCTTCCTCCCTTCAACCCTCCCTCAGGTTGGCTTTGGGCTTCCTGACAGGCAGCAGCAGCCACTCCCAACTCCCTGCCTCCTCTCCCCTCCTCTGCCCACCTGGGGAGCCAGTGGGGCGAGGGGGTGGGGTGGAAGGAATGTCTAGAGATGGCCTCGTCAGTCCAGAAGGGTGGCAGCTGTTGGGACTGGATTCAGAATTTGTACAGACAGAGGGACCAGAAAAGGAGGGCAGCCTGGCTCTCTAGTGCCCACTGAAGGGGTCTGGCCTGGGACCGGAAAGGACAAGTTTTAGGACAAGTTCAAAGAAGTGGTTCAGAGGAGTTTGGAGAGAGATGTGGGTTTATAGTCAGTTGCCCAGAAAGGCCAGGAGTTGATTCAGGGGACAAATGAAAACAAAAGGAGCGGTGATTCCACTTGGGCGAGGGTCAGGGAGGTGTGGAGGCTTGGAGCCTCTTGGCCAGACCCCAGACCCCAGACCCTGCCCCACTCCAGACCCTGAATCTCCAGCGCCTTCACCTTTTGAAGCTGATGTCGTGGAGGTGGAGCAAAGGACCTTCCTCTTTCTCAAGTCCAAGGCAGACTCAGTGGCTGAAATACCGTGGCACTGACTCGGGAGGGCATCTTTGATGTTTCTTCTTTGTGTCCAGGAGTGCTGTTTGGACCATCATTGGCAGGGCTTAATTTTTAATCAATGGATTAGTAACTACTTCATCTCATTCCGCGAAAGTAATTTGAAGTTGTTTACAAGAATTACATAATAAGATAGTTAGCTTATCGTTCAAAGAATTCAGGACAAAGAAAAGATATAAATTAGAAATATAATGTTTCCTAGGAGGAAAAAGAGAATGCTATGTTTAAGTCATGATGTCCATTACGGTTGCTATAATTGGCCTGAACATTTGACTCTGCACTCCCTGGTGGCCAAAGGGAAAAGAGAAATACTACTAGTTATATACTTTTACCTTTGTGAAAAAAAATCACCCTAGTATCTCTGGGACAAAAATTAAGCTTTTATTAACCTGTCATTTGAAAATAACTTTTTCATCTGGGGCTTTATGAGGAAGATGCTGAGAAAGACAGCATCCTTCTAACAAACGGCAGTAGCAGATTTCCTAAGATGTGTCTGGTATCCTGTCTGTTTTTCCTGTCAGCTGAAGGCGTAATAACAGAACATATAATGACAAAACTGAGCCAGGAGCCTAGGTATGAGGTCCGAGTGCACAGCTTGATCAAGGATAAATTGGAGAATAACTGGAGACATCAGTGGCCAGCCTGCTCTTCTGCCTGTTCTCCAAAATGCCATTTTTCTCCATTAGACTTTGGATTAGTGTTGAGCAACAGGCAGTTGAGGCGACCATCTCTGGCAAGACCTGACATCCAGGTGTTTAGTTGGATGGAGTCAGCTCCCATTTAAGTTCGAGCAGTGATCGCCAGGCTTCTCTGATTGATGATGATCACCCATTAGTAACAAAACTTAGCATGTATCCCAATAAATGTGATTTATCCTCTACAGATTGTCTACAAGTACACCCAGGTCAATCTGCTATGTCTGTAATAAATCATACATGAAAATAGGTAATTAAAAAGGATGAGATGCAAATCAACATAGGTGGGAGTTAATAATTTCCTCTTCTCCCCAGTGGGTTGTCTTGAGCACTCCTTAGCTGAGCGTATATCCCTTTAGATTCCTCTGCAAGCCCAGGCTGCTCGCTGAGAATACCTGCAGCTCCTCCTACAGAGGCGAGGACAAGGATGGATCCACCAGGATCCCAGCTTCCTCTCCCGTCAGCTGGGATAACTGCAGCAGGTTCCACACTACCTCCCAGAGGTCCCCAGCCAGCGGGCAGTGGCCAGATTGAGCTCCACCTGCCTACAGTGGCAATTTGCTTGGTGATGCACCCATTTATCATCTGCCTTCCTTTCCCTGGCTCCCTTTCCTCCCCGCTCCCAGGTATCCTTAGATCACCTCCAAATAATCTACCAGCATTCAACTCTTTGTCTAGGGTTCTGTCCCCAGGGAAATACGAATTCCCTCAAAGCCTTCTTTTGAGGGAATTGAAGACCCTATTGAAACTTTTCTTCTCACTTCAACATGGAGAAGGGCCCTGGGTTTTTTCTTCAAAACCAGTCCTGTGACTGTTCCTACAAAGGAACAGATGGACAGTTCTATTCCTGGTGTGATGATTCTGGTCTGGAAGTTTTTCTTATCAACCAGCACAGGGCCCTCCAGGAGCGGAGAGAAATTCCCCAGTGTTCCCGAGGAGGGCCAGGGGTAGAGCTCGCGGCTTCCTGCCTGGGGATCAGGTGCGGAACACCCCCCAAGTAACTAAGTTAAGCTCCCTGCTGTATAGCCTTATTGAATATAAACTCGTTAAATTTAAGAGGACCACTGCCAAACACAATTGATTTTTGCTTTAGAACAATTGATCTCACACAGTTCTTTCTGACAACAGGCAGATGAAGGAACACTTGTCTATCTCAGCCACTCCTGGTCTGTGACAATAAAATGAAGCCATTGGCTCATGGGAGCTCATCTTTCTGAGTACGACGGGCAGCACGGGTGGGGGACATGGGACATCCATTCACAGCATCCAAAGGCATTTCAATTCTGTAAAGTATGAATGAAAATTACTGGTTGGTGATCCCAGGAATATCCTTGGATAGTTATTGACAGAAATTGAAGTAGGATGCTACTTATGCATTTTACTCCCTAACCTTTGCAGCCGGGTACCGCTGAAGATTAAGTCAAATCAGGGCCCAGTGCAATGCTTTGGTATGTATTATCAATGGATGTTTGTTACATGTGGATTTCAGAGATGGAAGACTCCCCACAGGCATTTTGACCCAAGAAAGGAATTGGGACCTAGGCCACTGTTTTCAAGACTCGCCTTCTCTTCCACTCTGATTTCAGGTCCCTTTGAATGCTCACTTCTGGTGGGAAGCTCCCTGCCCAGGTGGCCATAGCGGGAAGGAGGTTGAGTTTGGACTCAGACAGATGTGGGGTTGCATCTGGGCTCTGCACCTTGCTGCCTGGGTGACCTTTGTCAAGTCATTGCGTCTCTCTGGGCCTCAGTTTCCTTTTACATAAAATAGAATTATTGCCTTGCAAGATAGATATATGCATTAAATGATCGGATCCACATAAATCACTTGGCGTGGTGCCTGGCACGTGGCTGAGTGACCTTGTGCAAGTTACCTTACTTCTCTGAACTCCATTTTCCCCATCTGTCAAATTGGGTTAATAGCACTTACCTCCTAGGGTTGTTGTGAAGATTGAATTGATCAGATTTATGGGTGTGAGACATTTATCACAGGACCTGGCACATAGGAAGTGCTCAATAAAGTTGGCTGTTACTACTGTAATTATTATTCACTCATTTATATGGGTGAAGTAATAAAAATAATACCTGTCTTGTCAACCTGAATGATAGGAGGGCCAAAAGATCCAATGAGATGATGGATTTCTGAAGGTCATTCATTCAACAAGTACTTCTTGAGAGCCTACTGTGTGCCAGGCACTGTTCCAACAAGCGCTGGAGAGTGAGCAGAGTGTAAGACAGCAACAATCCTTACCCTTAGAGAGCCTGCATTTTATTGGGACACTAACCACAAGCGTCATAGTTAAAGGAAACTGTAGAGGGTGCTTGATAATACTAAGTTTTTAGGAGACAAGTAAGCAGGGATGAGGAATAGGAGGGGGGAGGAGAGGTGATGTGAAATCATGGTCCTGTCCCCAGGGCCTCCGTGAGAAGGATGTTTGAACAAGTCCTGAAACAGCACTTTGAAGCTGGGATGTGTCACCCACATTCGAAGGACAGCAATTGGTCCCTGCCCTGAAGATGCCTTTTGTGGCGAGTGAACTGAGTGTGCTGCCCCGAGGCCCAGCCAGGGGACCTGGCTGTACTGTGATGAGCCTTTGCTGCTGGGGGGAGAGCTGAAAAGTCTGAGCTGGGTGGAGCGGATTAGGTGACCATTCCTTAAGGCCCCTTTCCAACTGCTGCAGCCTCTTTGGTTGAGACCGGGGAGATAGATTTAGACTTAGAGCCTCAGGGTGCTTCCCAGAAAAGGACCTTTTCAGAAGGCAACTCTGAAGGTCAGATGCTGATGCTGAGCTCTCTACCTGCTCTGGTGCTCACCTGGCTCCCCACACCTGTGCCTGACTTGCAGTTTCCTTCCTCCTGAGAAAGCAACATCCAGCCCTGGTCTGGAGAGATGATCTGCTCCTCCATCAGCCCCTGTAGCTGCCTCTCCCACCTCGGTGCACCTGGGCTGCTTCCCCAGGCCGTGCACCTCTGTCCCCGAACCGTGTGCTCTGATTCCTGGGTTGTCCTAATGTGCGTAAATGACTCACCTCCCACCGCCCTTACGCATTCAAGCCCCCAGTCTTGGCCACCTGAGCCTTCCACTCTGATTCCCAAGTCCCAGCAGGTCACCTGAGCTGCCCTCCCAGGTCTGGTATCTGTGGGACGCTCATCCCTGCTGCTTCATCCCCACTCCTAATGCATAACCCCCCTTACTTCGGAAGTTCAGCAGAATTGAGCAGGGCAGGGTTAGAGGGGGTGTGATGGGAACTGTAGTCCCTGCAGGTGGATGTCCAAGGACGTAACAGGAGCCTCAGAAGCCCCTTGGGCTTGAGCCACTGGGAAGGGCCCTTCAGTGGTTCTGGGGGCCCACAGACTTGCCTTGCTTCCCTACTGCCTTGAACTGAGATTCTGACTGCCATTCACAGGCTGGGAGAAGGGCTCCCTTCAACACTAGGGTGTTAGGGATCTGTGGGAGGTAAATGGGGCTTCTCTGAGCTTCAGGCTCCTCTTCTGTAAAATGGAGTTGATAATATGCCACATCACAAAGCCATCAGGAGGGCTGGGTGAGATGGTGCAAGTGAAGCGCTAAGGACAGCACTTGGCATATGGTGGGGAGTCCAGGAAATGACAGCCGAGATGAAGAAGATGCTCCTGGTACTCGCCCGCCAGTCATCAGTTCATCCATGAATAACCCTAACAGATACTTACTAAGTGTCTTCTGCGTGTAGGCCCTGGCCGATGCTGGAGATGCAGAGGACCCTAGACATGCGGCTGGTTCCTGGGGAGGCTACAGTCTTACCAGGGAGTCTGTGTTAAGTTACCAGGCCCTGTGGTCAGGCCCTAACAAAAGTGAGATGGGGTGCCAGGGACATCAGCAGTAGGGCATGGTCAGGAAAGGGTTCCTGTTTGAACTTGGTAGAAAAGGGCCCCTAATGGTGGAGTTTTAGGCCACTTTCCCAGCAGGAGGCAACATTTTGGCCCGGGCCTCCCATCCCCAAATCTAGATCAGGTTATTGACTGCTTGTTTTACTGGTGCCCTCTAATCAGAAACTTGGGCTTGAGCATGGCCAGCTTTGGCCCTTATAAGATGGGCCCAGACCCCACTGCCCCCTCCCACTCATTCATTCAGCTGTGTCTACTGTGTGCCAGGCATTCTATGCTCTGAATTTACACCAGGGAGCAAAACAGATCCTGGTCCCTGAATTAATAGAGCTTCAATTCTAGCGGGGGCAGAGATGGCCAATAAAAAGGGGCCAGTCACCCCAAGCTCCTCCCAGGCTGGGCGTGGCCACCCCTGGCTCCTTCTAGCCTGGATTTGGTCTTGTCCTTTCCAGGACTCAGGCTTGTCCACCTTGACCCAACCCAGGTTAGGTCTGGTCATTCCTGATCTTTCTTAGGACCCATGCTGGGCCTGACCCTCATGGCACCACTCGGGCTGGGTATGGTCATCCTGGCCCCTCCCAGGCTGGGCCTGGCCACTCTTTATTTTCCCCAGAAGCAGCCTGAGAGGCAGGAGCTGGCAAGGGCTTTAGACTGAGTCCCTCTGCCCAGGGCTCCTTCACCGCTCCTGGTGTGGTTACAGCCTGCCCCTCCCTGTGTGTGGCATTGAGCTCCGGAATTACAATTCCTGATTTAACAACTGCAAGTGTTTGCTGCAGCTTTACTGCCTTAAAAATGTTTTCTAATAATCCCCAGGTGTTTCTCTCGCATACAGTAGCCTGGCTTGTTACAGCCCAATTAAATCCTTATTTGAGACGCTTAATTAAAACTCGGAACAGAACAAGCCATAAAGCTCTCTCCTTGCCAGCCTCATGCCAGAAGTGCCTGTCCCTTCCCCACCCACCCGCCACTTTGCTGGGCCTGCCCTTGGCGTTTGCTGCTCCCGGTTTTGAGTTGGTAGAGGTGGGAGTATCCAGTTTCCTGCCTGGGGGGTGGGGTGGGGCACAGACAGCTCAGTTTGGAGACACATCTGGGGGGGCCTCCTTGAACCCTTGGTTCCCAGGTCCCCATCCAGAATTAGCCTCTTCAGGCTCCCCCAGAGCCAGGGTCCTCAGCCTCTGCACTCTTGACATTCGTGCCAGATAAGTCTTTGCTGTGGGAGCTGTTCTGTGCATTGTAGGATGTTTAGCAGCATCCTCGGCCTCTGCCCACTGGACCCCCAAAAGCACCCTCCCCCCAAGTTGGGACAACCAAAAATGTCTCCAGGCATTGCCAGGTGTCCCCCACCCCAGGGAGGGAGGCCAAACAACCCCCTGTTGAGAACCATTGTCTCAGAGAGAGGCACCACCCAACACCATGTATACAGAAGCCACGACACAGTCAGCCCCCCTGGAAGGTAATTCTCGCCTCATACCCCCAACTGAGTTCTAACTGAGTGGGGAGCTACAGGCGACAGATGCCTCTGCTCTCCTCCAGGAGCGGGGATGCCCTGACACCAGGAAAGTGCCCGGTGGAGAAGCTAAGGGGAGGAGCCCTGCCTTGACACACATCTCTGCCTGAAGAACCTTCTTGGCTTCACATCTTCTTGGTCTTCCCTTCTGGTCCCACTTGCTCCTCAGCTCAGGACCAAACGGAGCCAGGTCCCTTTGAGTAGCCTCGTCCTCCAGGTAGATCCTCAAGGTAGGCTGACCAACTTGTCCCAGGTTGCCAGGAACTTTTCCAGTTTTAGCACTGAAAATCCCACATGCTGGGAGATTCAGTCCGAGCAAACCAGGATGATGGGGAAGGCCTGCCCATTGCTCATCTCACCAAGTGGTCTCTGAAGCACCTGCCCTGGAATAATGAGTTGTTACCGTTAAGTCATGTGCCCTACGAGCATCATCTCATTTTATCCTGCAACCTGGTGAGTTTGCTGGGATTTGCTTCTTTTTGTGGGTGAAGAAACTGGGGCTCAGAGAGACTTGCCCATGGTGACCAGGTAAGCAAGTGGAGAGCCAGGATCCAAACCAGACCTGCCTCTCCCCATTCTGCTATCAGAGGCCTTTTCCACAAGATCCCAGAAAGGGAGGACTTGGACACTTGGGGTTCCCATCTCTTTGGCTTTGGCCTGGTAATGGAGGAAGTGGAGCTGCTTTCCTGGTGCTGACCGTGGGCTGATGCAGAGGCAGACGTGGTGGTGATGGGGGAACCAGACCTCCAGACAGCAGCTAGGTGTATCCTTGGACCTGCACGTAGCCTCCAATGAGTTCTTGACTTGCCTGGTGACAGTTCCAGCTCCCAGAACAAAGAACATGACGGGAGGAGCCACCTGGGACTTAATTCTGATCAACAAGGAGGTGGCTGATGAAGGGGCACGGAGGGGTCCAGCTCTGTGTGTGATGTCAGAGGAGGATGCAGCCCAAGCTTTAGCAAGTGATGTTTTAAGGCTCAGAGGACATATCATGAGCAGCGATCTGTGGCCTGAGACAGAGCTCAGAAATTTGGGAAAATTTCAGGCTTCTGTTTCCAAAGGTAGAGTTGCACATTGACCCCAGGAAATAGAAATAAGAAGGTGTCGGCTGATTCCTAAGGAAACCTGCCCGGTTGCATAGGGAGCTCTCTGGAGAGATTGGATTTATAGGGGTCGTGTTCCAAGGATGGAAAGAAAGGAGGTTAATCAAGAAGGCACATCAGGGGGCTTCCCTGGTTGAGAGTCCGCCTGCCGATGCAGGGGACACGGGTTCGTGCCCCGGTCTGGGAAGATCCCACATGCCGCGGAGTGGCTGGGCCTGTGAGCCATGGCCGCTGAGCCTGTGAGTCCGGAGCCTGTGCTCCGCAACGGGAGAGGCCACAACAGTGAGAGGCCCGCGTACAGCAAAAAAAAAAAAAAAAAAAGAAGGTACATCAGAAGGGGTGTGATTGTGATTCCTGGAGCCCATCATTCCCCAGATTCGAATGCTGAGACTTTACGGCAGTACATAGAATATGTATAGAGAAAATAACCGTACATCATACAAATGGCTGTTATTTGCTGAGTGCCAGATATGGTGCTAAGCATCCTTCTTATAATGGCAGGAATAATCCTCATAGCAGCCCATGAGTTAGGAAATGTTGGTCACCTTGTTTTTTTCAGATGAGGAAACTGAAGCCGATTATGACACTTGCCCGAAGTCATACAGGCAGGATTCAAGTTCAACAGACTAGGGTTCAAGGTCTGGTTTGGCCACTCTCTTCCTTGCTGTGCAGACTTGGATCAGTTATCAACTTCTCTTTTCTTGGAAAGGAGGTTGTGAGACTTGAAGAATTCATGCAGGCGCTATTTCCAAGGTGATGGGTGTGTAGCTCATGTCCAATACATAGGATTGCCCTTCCCTTTAAGAGAAATGCAGTACTAGCACCTGAAAGGGCTGTGGAGTGGAGGAAGAAGGGAGCAGAAGGCAGGCCAGAGGAGAGTAAAAAGTCTTTTCAATTTCTATTCAGAATGAGAGAAGGGTTTCACGTTGATGGGTGATGAGGGACACAGAGGTGACACTTCACTCCTGTTTTGCTTTTACTGTTGAGGGGAAGCATCGTCAGCCTGAAGGGGCAGCCCAGGCCTCAGGGAGAGAAACAGCCCCAGGGTGGGCTTTACCGAAGCCCCCCAGCCTGGACACTGGGAGAACTTGCCACTGAGATGCCAGTGACTTCTGGAACACAGAGGATGGGAGAGTCCTGGGAGACTGGGGACGGGCAGATTTCAAAAGGGAGTGGTTTCCAGAAACTACCGATCAGGGAGCTTGCTTGAAGCTGCGGTTGGTGAACACGGGTTCACCATAAACGAAAACCAGGTTTTCTTGCAGACCTGTCACATGTCACATGCTATATTAGGTGTGAGGCCAAGTTCTACCAGATGAAACTTTCTTGGAGGGGTCAGCCAACTTTAGACCAGGGGAATACCTATGCCTGAATTCAGCAAGGTGCTTGGAGAAGCTTCTCAAGCTCTCCTCGTGGACAGGATGGAGAAGAGCAGATGTCAAGGTGGGTTAGTAACTGCGCACTGACAATATTCTGTCCACACGGAAAGGGGTCTCTGCTGGAGTGCCACAGGGCTCTGCCCTCGGCTCATAGGCAGAGGATATGGGTTGCTAGAAGCAGACTCCCTCTGGTAATCTCAGGTAACGAGGGTTTGTTGCCAGGGTACGTGTGTGTGGGACCCAGTAACAGTGAAAGAACCAGGACTCCAGCAGAGCAGAGGCTGAAGAGTACTTGGGGCCCGGGATGTCCCTGGGGACCTCAGCCACAGGAGCGCCCCACAGACTGGACTCAGGTTCCCTGGTTTCCTCCCTGCTTTCCTGCCTGTTGCCTCCTCACCCTATTCTCTACCTTGGCGCCTGTGCTCGCACACTGTTCCTGCCCCCTGTGCCTGTCACTTGTGTGTGGTCTGTCATGACCTCTCCACCCTCCTCCCTAACTTCGCGACCTTTCAGTTTCCGCTGCCCACCGCTTCGTGCTCAGCCTGGCCTCGTTCAGATTGCCATGAGAATGGAGCTGGTGGGACCATCAGCTTTTCACCTGAGGCTGCTCTCGTGGGCTTTAGCCAACCTGTGGATGGGCTGCCAGCCTTAGGCAAGCATTTGAAGCCCAAAGGGAGGAGGGTTGGACGGTCATAAGATACAAAACAGAGGTGCCCCAGAGCTGCCCTTTCGACAGATGTGGTGGATGGAACATGACCACCGTGAACAATAGTGATAATTGTCATTATTGATGGTGTGGCTGGTATAAGTATGCTTATTAATTTCACATGTGATGTGAAATTGTGGGAAATTGCAATTACGTTGGACGACAGCAGCACCGTTCCTAAGGATCTTGACGGCTCTGTGGTCTTCATGAAGCCGCTCCCTCCCCCTGGTGGACATCTGCCCAGGCCAGTCTTCAGCAGCCCCTACTCCATCCCCGCCACTCTGCGGAGGTCACTGGCAGCGTCCCTCTGTCTTATTTGCAAGCTCTCTCTGCTCTTCTGTTTGTGAAGGGCTTTCCCCAGGCTGAACCGAAACGAAGAAGGTTAACTGTCACAGAGATGAAGGTGGCGCCTAACACACAGATTCGGAATCTGGCAAGAGTCCAAAAGCAAAGACAGGGCTTCCCTGGTGGCGCAGTGGTTGAGAGTCCCCCTGCCGATGCAGGGGACGCGGGTGCGTGCCCCGGTCCGGGAAGATCCCACATGCCGCGGAGCGGCTGGGCCCGTGAGCCATGGCCGCTGAGCTTGCGCGTCCGGAGCCTGTGCTCCGCAACGGGAGAGACCACGGCGGGGAGAGGCCCGCGTACCGCAAAAAAAAAAAGCAAAGACATGCTATGAAAGTATGTGTGAAAGCGTTTTAGGGGTGGGTTTTCCCCCCAGGAATCTTAGAATGATGCTCGGTGTGGTGTGGCGACTAGTGGCTGAAAAGAATCATTCTCCAAACATTCTGGGCAGCATGATTTAGAAGGAAAAGATCTAAATTGGGAGGTGAGAGTACCCCACTGCTCTGCCTGGGAGAGGCCGTAGCCAATAGTACTGCATTAGGTCTTGGGACCAACTGATGAGAGAGCTCTGAAGACGACAGCCGACAACTGTTGAAAACCTACGTCAGGTAAAACGCTATTCCCCAAGTGTTCTGTGGATTAACTACTCGATCTTATAATAACCCTATGGGACTGGTGCCAGGTTTACTGTAGATAATAAAACTGAGGAGCAGAGATATTAAGTAACTTGCTTAAGGTTGCTCAGCTTAAAGTAACTTGAAGCCTAGACCTTTGTATAGCTATTGGAGAAATTGTGAATGAGAAGACTTAACGGTCAAAAGGTCTGGGCCTGTGTTATATAACCAGGCAGCGTGTGAAGGTCGTAAAAAGTGTTTCCTAGTTTAATACAGCACTTGTGTGAAGTGGGGGCTCCTATGCCCATTTGATGAAGAAGGAGACCAAGGCTCAGAGAGGTGAATTAACTTGTCCTAGGTCACAGAGCTAAGAAAAGGGGATAACCCTGATTGGTGTGGATCACACATTGGTGTGGATGGTGTGTGGGTCCATCAGGGAGGTCGATGCAGCTCCCTTGGAGGGAGAACCAGATAATGGCCAGCACTGTCCACCGATGGTCTGGGTGACACGTGGGCTTGGTGATCTTCTGGCCGGGTGTTTATTAGGGACTCCTCTCGGGACACACACCTGTGAAGGGAGGGAGGGGAAGCAGGGTTTGCAGAGAGAAATGTTGCCGCAACGCAGTGGGACACGGGGCCTCTGCAAATCCCGTAAGAAGCTCTGGAGCTGGGATGGCCCTTCTGAGCTGAACTGCACCGGGATGAGAGTGCCTGGCTGGTATACCCCCGTGCTGATCAGTTGTTCTATATGGGGCACCCCTGGAAGGAGGCACGACCTTGGCTGAGGCAGTCCCTGAAGGGGGCTGCTGGAGGAGGGCCGTTCTGGGCAGCGGGGGTAAAGGGGAATAACCTTTCTTCCTAAAGGGGATTTGGGCGGCGTGTCTCAGCGTCCACCACACCCCCTCCCCATCTTCTAGGTGTCATCTACGCAGAGCTTGCCCAGGCTCACATCTCATAACCATTACTGTGAGGATACTTACAAATAGCCATCAGATTTCCTGTTAACAAAAGGCTTTTGAAAGTTCTGTCGCATTTTATCCTCCTGAATATTTATCCTCTGCACAGAGCATTATTAACGTCCCCACTTGATAGAGAATGGGCTCACATGCTCAGAGTTAAGATATTGGTTCAAGGATGTGCATCCAGCAAGAGGCAGCACGGAGACTCACCAAATCCGGCTTCCTGACCCCAGGCCCAGTGCTCCTCGCACCAGCCCCCACCCCGCTCTCTCCCACGGCGCATGTGCAGATGGCACCCTAGGTTTGCCACACTCCATCACTCTCCCCGGCTCTTTCTCTGCAGCTGATCCATTGGATGTCCCCTCCAGGACCCCACCCCCAAGGCTTCATCTACCACATCGTGCTGATGCCTCCAGAACTTCCATTCCCCCTGAGATTCAGGCCGATGTTTTCGCCCTATTAGCCCACCCACATGTCCTGGATCACCTTGAACTTGCCATGTCCAGCACTGACCTTCTTATCTGACTCCAGGGCTGCAGGGCAGTAAGGTGGCATGAGCTCAGGCCTCAGGGTCAGACTAGGTTCTAATCCTAGCTCACCATTTCCTTTGGCCTTGGGAAGCAGCTTAGCCCTTTGTGCCTCAGCATTCTCATCCGTAAAATGGGGATAAAGATGGTGTGCCCACCTCCTAGAGTTGCTGCTAGGATCAATTGCGCTAATGCACATAAAGTGCTGGCAACAGGGCCTGGCATATAGTCAGAGCTCCAGAAACTTGAGCTGTTTTGACTACTGTTCATGGTGGTGCTTAAAAGTACCCCCATCCACCAAGTCCTGGGTAGGAACACGTGCTCCCTCACCCTCCTCATCTGACTGGCCTCTGCCTCCCCACGTCTTGGGCACTCGTCCACCCCTGGCCTTCCCCATCACCACTGCCTCAGTCATGGTCAGCTTCGTCTTCCACCAGGACCCACTACTTCCTAAGAGGTCCGCCCGATCCGTCCTCTGTTATTCAGCCACCAGAATTGGACTTTTCTAACATGAATATTTGATCATGGCCCTCTTCTGCTACCATTCCTTCTATGACTCCCTATTGCTCTCAGGTTAAGGTCCAGCTTCCTGAGGTGGGTGTTCAAGGCCCCCTGCCAGCCCACCCACTCCTCCCTCTCCCGCCCCAGCCACCCTGGGATCCTGCCTTACTCAACGCCATCTGTCTCCCTTGCTCATCCTGCCTTATATGACCTCTCTCACCTGGGTGACCTTCTTTCCTTGAAGTCAGCCTCCCTTACTTCCCCAAACTCTGCAAAGGGCAGAAGACGGCATCTTGTTCCCCTCCGGGCCCCAGGGTCCACTCCTTACAGGTGTTTGGTGAACTTGGCCACGAGGAGAAGTAAACAGTGGGGAAGGTGCCAGCTCTGTTGCAGAGCAGGAGTAAGCTTTCTTTTGAGAGCCGTCCCTGTCAGTCCCCCATCTTCCTGCCAGACGTTGGCCTGCCCGGACTCCCAGGCCCCATCGCAGCCCAGTCTGCCCTCCCCACCAGACCATGCACCACCTCCGTGGGGAGCAGCTGAACCCTGGCCGCACCAGCTCTCCCAGCATGGGTCCCCAAGCCAAGCCCCTCCCACCAGGTGTGCCTCTCAGCCCACAACAGGATACGAGTTCCTCTGGACAGAGGCTTATACGCCCGTCCCAGGCCCTCCCCACCACCTGGCTGAGAACCTTCGCTGTTACTGTCACTTTTTCCGGGGCTGGCCAAGGGCTGAATTTAGAAGCGGCAAACAACCTGAGGCCGCAGCCTTCAAGGATCTTAGCGTTCAGCTGGGGAAAGGCAGATTCCCGGGAAGAGCACTTTTTAGAGCCCCAGAGATCTAGATTCAGATCCCCGCCTCTTCCTTTGCTGGTGGTGTGGCCCACACCCCTTCCCCTCCCCAGCCTGGTTTTTCCTCTGTAAAATGACAGCTGTTGCCGGGAAGCTCATAAAGCAGCCTCTTGTGCAGGTGAGCTGATGGGGGCAGCCGTGGTGCCACGAGAAGGGACAGGACTAGGTTTGGGTCTGGCCTCTGTCACTGCCCTACTGTGTGCCTGGGGCTGCTCATTGCCTCTCCCTGGGCCTGTAAAGCTCAGGAGTGGGCTTCCCTGGTGGCGCAGTGGTTGAGAGTCCGCCTGCCGATGCAGGGGACACGGGTTCGTGCCCCTATCCCGGAGGATCCCACATGCCGCGGAGCGGCTGGGCCCGCGAGCCATGGCCGCGGAGCCTGTGTGTCCGGAGCCTGTGCTCCGCAACGGGAGAGGCCACAGCAGTGAGAGGCCCGCGTACAGCAAAAAAAAAAAAAAAAAAAAAAAGCTCAGGAGTTAAAGAAGATGGTTTCTATGGCCCCTTTGGGCTCTGACCTGTGGTGGTCTAAGACTCCTGTGAAGGGGAGTCCAGGAGTGGGAGAAGGAGTAAAAGAACTGACATTTATGAAGCACCTGTGATGTATAGCACTGTGCTAGGTGCCTCACCTGCGTGAGCTCATTGAATCCTCCAGGTGAAGTGAGAGCTTTTATTCCTAGTTATAAGACAGGCTCAGAGAGGTGAAGTGACTTGTCACACAACAAGGACATGGTAGTGCTGACTCTGAAGCCCATGTGCTTCCCTCAGGCAGCTCAGGGTAATCTACAGCCCCACCCCACCTCAGCCCCCCACAGCCAAGGAGGGGGCAGCTGAGGAGCAGAGGGATAGACAGGTGGGTGGGGACCCAAGACCCACTTTCCACAGGCACATGGCTATGGAGGCAAAATCACTGCCCTTTTCCGGGAGGCACATGGCCCCAGCAGAGCCTGGACTTGAATTTGCAGCTAAGCAATTCTCCTTCTTATCTGGTCCCAGTGGCCCCCCGGGGGCCACTCTCCCCACTTCCAGGAACTCTGGCTACCACCAGTAGCCAGGGCCCTGGGCTCAGCGGTTTGTAGCTGCCCATCAGGAAATCTGATGGCTATTTGCTCCAGACCTCACACCAGTCCCTTGTGATGCCTCCATGCTTACATCCATGCTTACAAGGGAATGGTGTTATCCGTTCCCCTAACAGATCTCAAGATCCTGTAGATGCCTTCATTTGCTATTAGAGGAAATGAGTTTTGTTTTCCTCCTTTGTAAGCTGGGCACCAGCTCAGGCAGCTCCCTGGAACTCAAATATTAAAAACAGCAAATTAAAGGGAACTGGTCTGGGTGGAGCCCTCCAGCAGTCCAAACGCGTCTCTAGAACTTCTAGCCGGTCCTCTCAACAGCCTCAGAGGCTGTCCAGAGCCTGCTCCACCTGAATTCTCCCAGTCCTCAGGGCTGGGGGGACATTGCTGGTCCCCACAATGCTGGAAAATGAAGCAGGAATCTTGTGATGGGGGACCCAGATGGTGTGGATGTGGCTGTGCAGGGGAAGCCTAGCCCAGCAGACACAGCAGGATGGAGTGAGGACAGGCAGTGCCCAGGCAGATGGGGCGTCATGACTGTCGGGGCCGGCTTATATTTCAGAAACAGGACCCCAAGCCTGAGGTAGGCAGCTGGGAGGGCTGGGCAGGGGCTCAGGGCTCAGCCTGGCTGGTCTGAGGGCTGCGGTCAAGACAGGGACCTGGAGGGCAAGCTGGGAGAGCCTTGTTACGGTGTAGTGGCGAAGGCGGTGTGCTCTGAAGCTGGGCTGCTGGAGTTTGAATGCCTACCCCCCTGGTGTAAGGTCTTAGACGAGTTCCTTGACCTCCCTGTGTTAGTTCTCCCATCTGAAAATTGAGGATGAGAATAACAGTCTTTACTTTGTGGGATGCCAGTGAGGCTCAAAGGGGATAAAGTCTGGAAGAAGCTTGGCATGGTGCCTGGGATGAAGTAATTGCTCAGCAAAGGGGGACGTGGTTGCCCCGCTGTGGGTACCAGGTGGGTGAGGCTGTGAGTTAGGACTACTTCAGGCTGAGGCCGAGGTTGGGACAAGCTCTGGCTCCAGCAGGACCTCCAGGAAGAGGACGCTGTGGACCCCAAAGTGGGTGAGCATGAGGGGTAACCAAGCCCTTGACCTTAGGCAAGTCACTTCACCTCTCTGAGCCTGTCTTTTTTTTTTTTTTCTGGGCCGGGCGGGGACCTGGCCTGTGTCCACTGCGTGGTGGGCAAGGCTGGGCTGGGAAGCAGTGAGGGACCGAGCTTGGTCTCCCTAGAAGGATCCCAGAGATTGGAGCATGTGATTCAAAGGGCCATTTTGCAGACAGCTCCCTCCGTCACACCAGACTCCAAGCAATTAACCAGCCAGGCCCCTGGGAGGAGCACTCTGTGGCAATCAGAGGGTAACCTTGACCTCCTTTGCACGATGCCGCAGCTGCCTCCTACCTCCTGTCTCCAAGGTGTTCGTGCGCTGTTGAAGGGCAACTCCTCCCCAGCACAGGGCGCCTTGCTCCCCTGCCAGCCAGAGCCGTGAGCAAGGGCGCCTGGGCCTGGCTGCGAACACTGGCACTCGGGTCTCCCACCTGGGACAGTTGACCTCATTTGGCCTTTACACACTGAGAAATTGTTCGTGTCCTGGGCACCTTTCTTGGAGATACACGATGTCCTCAGCTGTGTGTGTGTGTGTGTGTGCACGCGTGCACATGCGTATGTGCGCATGTGCAGGGGGAGAAGGGATGGGGGTGTGTGTGTGCATAGACGTGCAGGGGTGTTGACCCCTGTATGCCTGTGTGAGGGGAGAGGGCGTGGGTGCATGTGCTGGTGTAGGAAGATGGACCAAGGATGAGGGAGTGGGGAGGGAGTGGGGGGGTGTCTGTGGGGGGAGCGTTGGAGGGTGGGGCATGTGTTGAAGGAGACAGGGAGCTGCACTCAGGGAGGGAGGGGGAGTGTGTTTGAGCATCAAGTGAGCAGGAGGCTGGGGAGGGGGAGATGGGGCGAGGGGTGTGTAGGGCTTCAGCTTTAGGACGGACGTAGTGACTGTACGCTCCCGCCACCCCCTCTCCACCAGCTCGGGGCTGTATGTTTCAAATACTTCATTGTCAGCCCTGGTGAAGCCTTTATTTATAAAGCACGGGTGTTTCATTCAGCGTAACTGAAAAGGCCTTTAAATCACCGCAGCTGGGAAGGGCTAATTGCAGTTAGAGTTGTCAAGGACTCTCTTGTCTGCTTTTGCCATCTGTGACATAGTGAATGCAAAGATCATTTTAAACATAGGCAGTTAATGTAGAGAATAATTTGAGAGCTTTAGATATTTATGGTAAATTATTTAACTTTATAGTTGAGTTTTATTACCTCATTATTCCATGTGTGAAGAATCTTGGCGTTTTCTGTGACTCTGCACTTTGTGGAGTTTCATTCTGTAATGTTCAGGAGTAAAGTTACTCCGCACTTAACGGGAGCTCTGGATCCACTGCGAGTCCTCCCGCAGAAGGGACTCTGATGGTTGCCTGTCTGGCTGACAACCACAGCTTCTTCTCGCCCTGCCATCAGGGTCTCTGGGTGGACTTGGGTGCTTAGCAAAGCTTTCTGGTGCTTGTTACTGCCAAACCAACCCGACCGCTTCCTGCTGCCCTGGAGGTGGGAGGGAAATCTGCCAACCACAGCACTGCGCTGCCACCATCCCTGCCACTGACTGCGCAGTGATGCCCCAGAGCCAGGAGGATGGTGCCCAGGCACGAGTTTTTATTTGCATTAAAGCTCTTTGGAACCTCTGTCCTGGTACCTTTTGTACCCTACCTGAGTCCTATTAGGCAGGCACTTGTCAAATGGATGTCATCTATCTGTTTGAGTTGTCACTGATCCCTGTTCAGAGTTGAACCTTCCCAATTACTCAGATTTCTTTCAAGCGTCTGAAACTTAACACTTCCCTCATAGAAGACAGCCAGTCTACTTCGGCCGCGATCAGAGGTGGTCCTGGCTTGGGCACTGCAGCAGAAGCTGTTAGTGCTGTGCCCCTGCCCCCTTGGCACACAACATTCCAGTCACGCTGGCAGGATTTTGCTGTAAGTACCTGAGACTCCTTCCCCAGGCCAAAGAGCTGGGGTGCTGATGCCCCAGGAGCAGCCCTCAGCCAATGGTGGGTAGAAATTGGAGGATAAGTACCCCAGATTCCTAGCTCCTCTGGGGGGATCATTCTGGGGCATTGTGTGCACCGTCTCACAGAATGACCCAGCGAGATTGAGCCCAAGTGGTCCTTGGCTGTAATGTACTCAGCAACACTCCATTTTTGGGCTTCCTTCCCTTCCCTGCCTCACATCCCTTTTCTTCATCAGTGTTTATTGGTATTGTGTCCCAAATAAACTACTTGAATGCAAGTCCTTGTCTCAGGTCTAGGTGAAACTCTACTAGGCAGAAGTGCAATTGAATCACAGCACTGCCCACCGGCTGGGCTTGGAGCGGTGACCCTCGAACTGTGCCTCAACTCCCTGGCTTGACTTTGACTTTGGACATGGCATGTCCACTGCTTGGGGCTCTGCTGTTGATGGTTCAGCTCTGATCAGGATTTCTGTGAGAGGCAAGGGGTCTGCTCAGCTAGTCAGAGCTGTGGCATAGCCCCCTAAATGCATGTGCTGGGATTTCTAGGGGAAGATCATGTCCTTGGGAGGGGCTGGTGATTATTTTCTGTGAGGCTCTGATTCTTAGTTCAATGTCTAAATGACTGCATCAAGTTTGAGCTCAGTGGCTGGGGAGGAGTTAGCTTGAACCCCAAAGTTATTAGTTGGGGAGCTAAAACCGTCACAGGACCCCTGAGAGATGTCAGGTTGAGCTCTCCCTCTCATCTCTGGCTGGGAGCCTGCCACTCATTCTTCAAGACTCAGCTGAATGGCACCTCGTGGGCCAAGCCTTCCCCAGCCCCTCCAGGCTTTGGCCAATGTGTTTGCACAGCTCTTTGTTCGTAGCTTGGTAATTGTACTTATCACATTGTCTTGTCATGTATCTGTCTCCACATCTGGTCCTTGACCAGACTGGGAGCCCATCGAGGGCAGGGGCTGTGTTGATTCATCCTCTTTGTCCACAGAGCCCAGGGTCTGGCACAGCCATAGCTCAGGGAGCATGACCTGAATTAATGGAGGGATAAGTAGACGGGTGGGTAGATGGATGGATGGATGGATGGATGGACTGAGAGGTGGATGGATGGAAGGACTGATGTGGGGGAGGGAAGAATGGGCTAGTGGATGAGTGGGTGGATGGATGGATGGATGGATTGTTGAGTGGAGGCTGACGTAGCATGGTATTCTGTGTTCGAGCTTTGGAACCAGTAAACATCCACTTTTTCCAGTGACTCTGTATTCTTAAGCAGTTGGCCCCTTAGGATCCTCCCTGGGAGCTCAGAAAGGAGGAGATAGATAGTGAGTCTGGGTCCCGGGGGCGTGGTGTGGGCTCCTCAAAGCTGAAGAGTGAGGTCCCTTGCTCTTGGGCTGGGTTAGGGATAGCTGGGGTGGGAGCTGCGGTCCAGGGAAACTTCCTTCCCAACCTTCTCCTGAAGCCAGCATCCTCCACTATCCCTGCTCCCACAGCTTTACAAAGACACCACAGCGAGGGAGGGGGAGGGAAATCAGCTGGGAGGGGCTGAGTTCCCCTCCCTGTGGGACCCTCCACTGCAGGTCCCACTTTGGGGGAGATCAGATAGAGAAGGGCCCCAAGCGTGACACGCCCAAGGCGGGGAGAAGGAGCCCACATACAACCCCAGCTCTGAGGCAGGAGGTCCGCAGGGTGGCAGAGACCAAGAACAGCATAGAGGGCCGGAAGCAGGAGTGTCTTTGAGGTCTGATGACAGCAGCTGGGGGCTTGGGGTGCAGCCTCTGCAGAGCCGCTGTCTGCCACTTGGCAGTTGCTGTCGTGTGGGAGGAAGGCTGATGCCCCAAAGCTTTTCCTCTGCCCTGAGGTGCTGCAGTGGGAAAGGTCATCCCATTGCCACACCTGAGACTCATCCCAGCCACCCTGGGAATGGGCAACACCCACACCTTCTGCCCAGCAATGACAAAGGAGGCCAGAGAGGATCAGAGGCATGTGTGCCCATGTGCATGCCCAGTCTGCCCACACCTTTCTGGGCAGGGCATCATGCACTGGGGTATGAAACACCCTGCCTACTCTTGCTGCCCCACCACAGACATCAAGGCGAGCTCCATGAAGGTTGTGCTCTAAGGTCCGAGTCCCAGAGTGATGGCCGCCCCTGGGGAGGCAGGTAGACATGATGGGCTGTGGCTGGTAGGGAGGGTGCACCAGGTTTTCAGGACTTCAGGCAGCTTTATTAGGGACAGACAGGGACATCCTGGCCTGCCTTGGAGCCTGAGGAGGGGGATGGGCAGAGCAAGAGCAGCACCCCAACCCCTCCGCCTCCTTCTCCTCCCAGAGCTCAAAAGAAAGGCTCTACCTGCTGCCACCCTGACCCTCTGTCTTTTCCCCGTTCCCTCCTTCTTGATCCCAGGCTTCCCTCTGAGCCCTCTGGCCTGCCTCCTGGTCTCCAGGGCTAGAAGTTACCCCTCTCCCCCGCATCCTGAACTTCCGCCATGGGGGTGACCCTGTTTGGGGGTGCTCTGAGTGTCAGTGCCCAGCAAGTTCTTTCTGCTCCTGCTCTCACTTCCTGGAGCCTGTAACCATCTCGCTGCTCCCTGCCCGATTTTAGCTGTCCCGGCCTCCTGTCCAGCCTGGTCCCGACCCCCACTCCTCCGCCCATTCTGCATCCACCAGGCTCTGCCTGAAATGTCCCTGAGGCCTGGATCACCCTGATTCATCCTCGGCCTGCTCTCAGCGTTCACTGCAGCCCCGCTGGCCTGGGCCCCGCGCCCTCGCCGCCCGCAGAGCCAGACGATTCTGACATGGAGGTGCTGTCCCTTGAGCTGGGCTAGAGGGGGCCCTGAAAGGGAGGGGTTTTTGTCCTCACCCCAGGCCAGGCCCCCAACACTCAGTCACTGCCTCCTTCTCCCTTCCCTCCTGGCTGCCAACGCCCCCTCTCTTTCATCCCCATACCCACCCTTCCCACCCTGAGAGCACCTCATTCCCCACACTGACCCCAGAGCCCCTAAGGTCCCAGAGTTTGGGCAAACAGGGAGTAGCCATTTAGAGACTTGGGGGCAGGATCTCTGGCTGCCTGGGAGGGTCACTTCTTGGGACCAGGTGCGCTGAGCTACAACTCTCCCCTTTCCTGTGCCCTCTGTCTCCTGGTGAAGCTCCTGGATTCACAGCCCTGTCCCCACCGGTGTGGGAGTGGGTGGTGTGAGTGTGCATGGGTGTGAATATGGAATGAGAGGGTGCTTGGGGGAGTGTGTGTGTGTGTGTGAGCACGTGTGATGGCGTGTGGGTGTGAAGGCTGTGTGACACTGGGAGCGTGAGAGGCTTGGGAACCAAGGCAGGTGTGTGCAGCGGGAGACTGGGCGGTTGCAGTGCTGTCGACAGACTTCACGCATCCATTAATTCAGTTTGGACTCTTCCTGAGGGCCTGCTCTGTGCCAGAGGTACCCGGGGGCAGTGTGGAAGGAACCCCCAGCCCCACGGGGTGGACAACAGTGGGAGAGACAGACTGGAACAGGCCTCAGCACCCAGAACAGTGCCCGGGGCCTGGGAGATGCTCCATCAGCACTCGTAGAATGAATGAGTGAAAGTTAGACAATCCCAGAAATGTATCATTAACTGCCATCATCGACTTCAAAGAAAGCCCAGGGTACCCCAAGACCATATGTCAGAGGAACTAATTTAAACGAGGACGTCAAGGAGGGCCTCAGCTTTGAATGTTTCTTGCCGTGAGCATCATGGGATAGAGCCGTATAGAGTTCTGGTCAAGAGCTCCGATCTGAGGCCCAGCTCTGCTGCTTTTTAGCTTCTGACCTGAGCCAGTGTCTTGACCTCTGTGTGCCTCCATACATGTGAAATGAAAATGATCATGGCTCCTACCTCCTAGGGTGGCAGTGAGGAATAAAGCCATGGAAAGCACTTAGGACAGTGCCTGGCACATAGGAAGCTCGCGGTGAGTGTTCCCTGGAATTATTATTCCCACCACTCCAGCCCGGGTGCTGGAAGGGGTGTACATGCATGTACCACGGGTACATGGGGGTGTGAATAGAAGTGCGCACATGGGAGAGTGTATGTGACGGAGCAGGTGTGGGGATATGGGTCCACACATGCCAGCGCGTGTGTTTGCGTGACTCTCGTGTGTGGGACAGAGCAACTATGATGTGGCTGGAGAGGAGGCTGTGCGCGTGCATGTGTGTGTGTGTGTGTGTGTGTGTGTGTGCATCAGGCCCAGAGAGACGGCCATTCCCAGAGCCCTGGCAGCCCTCGCTGTCTGTGTGGGGAAGAAGATGTCTGCTGCTCGGTGCACTTAGCTGCAGGTGCACACCGATGTGCAAGATTGGAGGGAACGAGTGATAGAGTGACTGGGAGAGAGGCGTGTGTGTGTGTGTGTGAGAGAGAGAGAGAGAGAGAGAGACAAGGAGAGAGAGGGCTGGAGCTGGAGCCGCTGTTGCAGCAGCAGGTGGGCCCAGGGCTGCCAGGGCCCACTCGAGACAGCCGGATTTTAATCGTCCATGGAGATGATGGGGCTCTGGGGAGTTGTCAGCGGTGCTCTGAGAGCTGTAGTCGGCTCCTTGCCCTACTTGTTGGCCAACATCCTTCAGCTCGCCTGCCTGGCAGTGGCTGCCCCTCCTTCCTCCTCCTTCGTCCTCCTCCCCCACTTCCTGCTCGCCTCCCTCCCTCTCTTCCTGTCTCAGCCTCAGAGCTCCATGTCTGACCCCCTCGCCTTCCTCCACTGCTTAAAGATGCTCCAGCCCCTGGGCTGCCTCTTCCATCCTCCCTGCCAGTGACTTGCCAGGACCCTCCCTTAAGCGGCTTGACTCCCTCCCTGCAGACCCACTGGAAACCGTCCTAAGGCAGTGCTTCTCCAACTTGAACAGAAGGATCATTCTTCTGCAGATCTGATTCTGGAGGCCCGGGGTGGAGCCTGAGACTCTGCCTTTCTAACAAGCCCCCCAAGGTCTGGTCTGAGTACCACGCTTTGAGTAGCAAGGACCCGAGGCCTTCAGGGGCCAACTGTGGACCAAGTGGCCTTTCTCAAGGACTCCGTGTCCTCCCCACCCGTCCTCTCTGGTGGTGGGCTGAGCCAGGCCACCTCCCCTGGCAGCTGTAGAATTAGTAGCTGTACGTGAGACCCCAGCCCTGGACAGCCATAGCCACAGTGCACGGTGGTGCTTCTGGCCAGCCTGTCTGGGCACCCGATCACCAGGGTCCTCTCCTGGGGAGCTGCCGCTCACCAGCACACCTACACACTCCACCTGCCCCACCCAGTTCAGCTGGACAAACTGGGATGTTGCCCTGAGAGTCTGCAGGAAACATGCCTTCTGGGGCATCCTCACCTGTGCTGGCTGAGCTGCCTGAGGGAGAGACAGCAAGAGTGGGATTCAGGAGCTGGGAGCGTGGGGAGGATTTGGCAGCAGGTCAAGGACCTTGGGGAGGACTCCTTCCCACCTGCAGTGCCTCCTCCAGGTGCGCTTGCCGCATCCCATTCCTTTGCAGGCACAGCCCGGAGAGACTCAGACACGTGTCTTCCTCGCACCTGGGCTGACCTGGGCTGGTGTCATTTGCTACTTGATGTTACAACCTCATTCATTGGTTTATTGTCTGACCCCCTCAGTGAGACTCTAGGCTCCAGGATGGACTTTTTTCAATGTCGTATCCCCACTGGCAGGAACAGTGCCTGGTATATAGTAGGTGCTCGAAAACATTTACTGCATGGATGCCATAGGCAGCTTGTATACCCTCCTAGAAAGAATAAATAGGAGTAATAAAGAAGAGGCATGAGTCACCCCTCATCCCCATCCCTCCTGGAGGAATGACCAGGCTGGCTTCTGGGAAGTAAGATGGAGCGGATGACAAGCAGAGGCTGGTCACACAGGCCTGGCTCTGCTCCCGGTTCGGCCACTTACGAGCTGTGTGAGTCTCCTAGACTTAGTTTTCTCAACCGTGAAAGGGAAACAGTAATCCCTACCTCACTGTGCTGATAAGGAGTCTGAGAGCATCATCTAAAAAATGGAGCTGCAGCGATAGTTCCCTTTACCTTTCCTTCTGTCACCTCTGATCCTGGCGGGCTGTCTGGCCACCCCACCTCCCGGGTCACTAGGCAACCAACTAAGGGGACGTGTTGATGCCTGACCCACTCCCCCACCTGGAGACCCAGCTCAGAGCTCGTGGTGAAGGCAGGTGAGCACCTGCTGGCCCCATCTTTCTTTTCTTTTCTTTTCTTTTTTTTTTGCAGTACGCGGGCCTCTCACTGTTGTGGCCTCTCCCGTTGCGGAGCACAGGCTCCGGACGCGCAGCCTCAGCGGCCATGGCTCACGGGCCCAGCCGCTCCGCGGCACGTGGGATCTTCCTGGACCAGGGCACGAACCCGTGTCTCCTGCATCGGCAGGCAGACTCTCAACCACTGCCCCACCAGGGAAGCCTAGCCCCATCTTTCTTCATGTACCCCAGCCACTTGCTTCCATGGAGAAGCCCCACATTAGCCTGAGTTAGCTGAGGCAGCTCAGGTTAGCGGAGCAGGCGTTAGTTCTTGAGCGAGACTGCCTGGTTTTAAATCCCACCACCACTTAGCGAGTGAGGGATGCTTAAAGCCTCCCTGAGCCCCAGATTCTTCATCTGGTTAATGTATTGTAAGAATGAAATGAAATCACCTGTCAGATATTGAGCACAGTGCCTGGTGTATGTTCAGCACCTCAGTAGATTGCAGCTGTGGTCATTATCTTTGGATATAGCTCATTGTTCTTAGGGCCAAGCCAATGGGACAGAAATGGGGAGGACGATGGACGGATGGTGGGAGCTTTCGTTTCCTCATCTATAAATAAAAGAGCAAGACGATCTTTCATATCATTTCCTGCTGCTATGGACCCTAAACTTAGTGTTCATATCCTTTGCTATGTTCTGTACTCTCTTCCTGGGAGTGGAGGATGGGGGAGAGAAGAGCCAGTCCCACTGAGGGAAGCCAGATCATTCCAGGACTGCGGTGGGCGGGGCTGACTCCAGGTGGGTGGAGCCTAGAGCTCCCCTGGTGCCTGTTATTAGCACCTGCGGATGTGGTGAGGCCAGTCCCTGAGTGTGCGTGGGAAGAGCTCGTCCTTGAGGATGTCCAGGCAGGTCTAGCGTCCAAACCACACAAACTGATCCCAGTAGCCAGGGGGGCATATGGCACCCCAGGAGGAGGGAGAGTGCCCCAGGCAGAAGGAGCAGCAGGGGCAAAGACCCTGAGTGAAAAGAAGCAGGGCACATTCATGCCCGCATAGAACCCAGCTAGTAAGGGAGGAGAGTGTGGCAGGAGGTGAGCTGCAGGGCTGGCCGGAGGTCAGACCACATGGAGCTCTGTAAGCCTCAGGAGGATTTGCGGTTTATCTTAAGAACAATGGGAAGTGTCCAAGGGCTTTAAGCAGGGCTATGGCCAGAGTTGAATTTTTATTTTTTAATTTTTTTAATTTTTTTTTTTTGCGGTACGCAGGCTTCTCACTGTTGTGGCCTCTCCCGCTGCGGAGCACAGGCTCCGGATGTGCAGGCTCAGCAGCCATGGCTCATGGGCCCAGCCGCTCCACGGCATGTGGGATCTTCCCGGACCGGGGCACGAACCGGTGTCCCCTGCATCGTCAGGCAGACTCCCAACCACTGCGCCACCAGGGAAGCCCCCCGAGTTGAATTTTTAAAATGTCCCTCTGACTACTGCATGGAGAACAGGTTGGGGGTCCATGGTTTGGTCCTGTTGGTTCTGCTACAACAAAGTTGGATTCTTTCAAAGGGAGATTTACTAGGAAACTGAGAAGGACATGAGGAGACCCAGACACGCTGGAACTCATGAGTTTGTGGAGCGCTGTGGTCAGGTTTTTCAAGTTGCAAGGAATAAAAGCCCACTTAGGAGGACTCACTGTCAAGAAGCACATGGATTGGAACTGTAACTGGAAAGCCTTCGAAATCCAGGGGACCCTGGAGAGTAGCCTCTCCCTATCTCAGTCCCCCCCCTCCCTCCTCCTACCCCCACCCCATCTCAGGGGCAATGTGGTTTTAGGCCTGTGAAGTGTGAGACCCCCTGTTCTCCCTCCACCTCCACACTCTGCACTCCATGGCTTCTCTGTCCCATCACTTGGTTTCCTCTCTGGCCTGATGAAAATCTCATCATCTTTCAGCTGTAGCTCCTGCCACTGACCAGCAAACCTTTTCTGTTTCTTAGTTCAGGTGCCCAGGAGAAGAAATCTGATTGGATCAACTCTTCTTTATGAGCCAGGTCATAGATTGTTTGTCTTTGGGTCAAGTGCCTGCCTTTTTGTCCAATCAGCTGTGTCTAAGGAGGATGTGATCCAAAGCATGGCTCCAAGGCAGCAATGGCTATGAACGGGGCAACTCCCCTTGGAGAGGGTGCACATAGGCAGGCACATAACCTGCTTATTCTGGACCTAAAGCATTCCTATACCAGGCCATCTAGATCTGACTGCTCAATCGGTTGTGCTGGGAGACCAAACCCAGGCCTTTGAGCTCTAGGTGGACAGAACTGGACATGATCTCCAGCTATAGGTAAGACCTAACTCTGACCTATGAGCCTATGTCATTGGTTTCAACAAGAGAGTTTGAATGGTTCCTTGCAGGCCAACCCCACCATCAGGGCACATGTTGTACTGAGGGCTGGTGGATCTGGAGCCCCTTCTGTCTCAGTGACTGGCCTATTAGACTGGGGCTGGATACCACACTTAGAGACACAACTCAGTTTACAGAGGTCATCATAACCAATAGCAATTCATTTGTCCCTGACCCACCCAGCGGGCTCCAACATTATGAAGTGACACCTGAGCATGGCCAATGCCAGCCTCTCTTGATCTTCAAATATGTATAGTTCAACATCTCCAGTAGTAGGTTGATGGCAAATGGCTCTAAGTTTTCATTCCTCCCTGTATCCATGATGTATGCAATATGACCGCAGCATCTCCCATCAAGAGGTGATATCTATTTCAGCCAATAGAATTTGCAGAAGGGACATTGTGCCAGTTCTAAGCCTGACTTCAAGGCTCCTTGCCTGCAGTACTATACTGTTTTGAATAATGTAGCTCTGTAATATATTTTGAAAACAGGAAGTGTGAGGCCCCCAGGTTTGTTCTTTCTAGATGCTGTTTTTGCCTATTCAGAGTCCTCTGTGGTTCCATATGAATTGTAGAATTGTTTTTTCTATTTCTGTAAAAAAATACCATTGTGATTTTGATAAGAATTGCATTTAATCTGTAGATCACCTTAAGTAGTAATTTTAACAATATAAAGTATTTCAGTTCATGAACAAACAAACAAAAGAGCTACAAAGGAAAAAAAAAGCTAGAAAGAAAATAATGTATTGGGATCTCAAGCACAAAATCATTGTTATAATTTATTATTTTTGTACTTTTGCTCTCCTTGATTGTTCCACACTTGGCAGGTGAAAAATCATCTCTGAGGATGGTTGTTCATCCATGTACTATTTCAACGAATCTTGAATTTATGTGAACATAAAGAGAATAGCCATGGGATGCAAAAGGTTATGCATAATGACCTACTATTCTTCACTGATGGGCTTTAAGTTTGTAGAAAGCATTCCATTTCGATATTTTAAAGATCTTTAGGTTTGGTACTAAAGTTTATGAATAACCGAGTTAAGAAAATACAATCTTTTAGGAATGAGTGACAAACAGAATAAAAGCATGTTAGAAATGGGGAAAAAAAGAAAAAAAGACTCCTTGCCTGCTTTTACTGTCTCTCTCTCTCTCTCTCTCTCTCTCTGAATCCAGCTACTGCCATATGAACAAGCCTGGGTGCCTACTGGGTGATGAGAGATGGGTGGCCAAGTCACCCCCATTGCCCCAGTTGATAGTCAACTGCTAGTCATTAAATGAGGTCATCCTAAATCAGCTAGCCCCTATAGACCACTGACACACTAGTGAGTCCTGCCTAGTCCTGCCTAGCCTGGCCCACATCAGTAGAGCCATTCAGTTGATCTGCAGACTCCTAAGCAGTAGCAAATGCTTATTGGTTCAAGCTGCTGAGTTTTGCAGTAGTTTGTTACACAGCAATAGCTAACTGATATACCTCCATGCTGGGAGACCTCTAAGAAGTGTTAATATATGCTTTCCAGTTTAGTCCCTGAGCCTGGGAGTTCCACTCCTCGAAGGCAGGACTTGAAATGTGGTCAGTCTCAAGTTGCAATGGTGACTCTATACTGATAGATGCCCTTTAATCTGGGTGCGGTGTGTGCCAGGCAGCTGCACTTCCTGCCACTTACAGAGAATTTGCTGTAATGCATTGTGATGCATTAGCATAATAATTGCTAAGCATTCGCAAATGAATAGCTCACTGACTGATGGATTTTGTACAGAATCTGTGAAGGTTACATCGAGGGTGAAAACATTTCACTGTGTCAATGAACATACTTAATTTTTCTGGAAGTGCTATTTAAATTGCGTCTTGTTATGACATTAGCATAACAAAGACACAATGCATTCGTTTATGCTGTAGTAGGGAACACTGCCTTAATCAGTGGACACAATGGGGGGGGGTTGTGGGAGAGAGGGGTGGGATCTGTAGAGAGTGGCCTGGGAGCTTAGGAGAGCAGCCCCATTGGGTCCCTGTGACTGTGCAGGGGAGGTCCCAGCCCTGCAAGCCACGCCCTCGACTTGGCTCCAAGGGCCCTGGGGGCTCAGGCAGTGGGTGGACTCTTTATTGGCTTGTTTTCCTTTCACTGATTTTCTCTTCTCACAGCACTGGCCACCGAATCCTGCTAATGGATGGGTGGGTCTTGGCTGTCAGAAGAGAAATCCTCAGGAGAATTAGGAAGCATTCAAATCTGGCAGGATTCACCCTCCCCCTTCAGCAGGGCAAGGCGGCCTTTACAGAATCAGCCAGCTCATCCCAGGAAGCAGTGCCTTGGGCCCTTGGTCTCTCCAGCCTCCCCCACTAAAAGCACTGGCAGAGCTGTCACAGAGAGCGTCATGAGGAGGCTGGAGGATGGCTCTGTTACCTGAATTTTCTACATTTTCTGCATATCTGGCTCTTCAAAGGAGAAGTGTTTGGGGAAGAGAGAGCCTGCTAATAGTATGTATTGCCTGCCAGGCCCTGAGCTCTAAACTTCTCAGCCAGCTGTGCACAGATGCTGGGTTTCATGGTTCAGCCCTGGGCTAAACAGAGTGAAACAGATTTCTTTTTTGTAGAACTTTTCAGAACCTCTGGTATAATAATGAACCTTATGCGTCTCCAAGAGGGAGACATAAGGGTATCAAAGCTTTAAAACAGTGGAACCTGGTTTGGGAGAGGTGGGCATGATTTCATTTGTTACTTTATAAGGACTCAGTGAGGTAAAGATTATTAACCCTATTTTAAAGCTAAGGAAATGGAAGCTTCACAAAGAAGTAATTCACACAGAGCTGGCAAATGGCCCAAGTGAGATTTTAATCCACATCTCCCTGATTCTGACACCTGAGGGATAATGTAAACTGGCTTCTTGAGGGGAAAGGAAGCGACTGTCAACCAGCCTTTGGAGGCACAGACCAAACTGAGAATGATCTACAATTGCTCCTGGTCACACCCATTGGGACTCTTACGTATGACCCTGATTGTCTGAGGGAGCCTGTTCTGGGCATCCTCAGCTGAGGTCAGGACTGAGAGAGGAATGACTCTCATCTGTCCTGTGGCCAGGGGCCCTTCTGGCTGGAAGCATGTAGCTTGGAAGTGTGAGTAACTGGGGAGGGGGTCGATCAGACCTCCCTGACCCCTGGGGTGTAGCTCACGGAGGAGGTCACTTGAGTGTCCTGGTGCTTTGGGACTGGGCTGGTATGGAGTGAAGGAGGTGAAAGGCTGCTGGGACTCAGACCCATGTGGTGACTCAGAGCCCTGGGAAGGAGTGAAGATCTGAGAGATCCAGGAACCATGGGTAGGGGATGGGATCAGCACCCTACCATCCCCTCGACCACAGTGTACCCTTGAAATACAGTTGATTTCACATTCCGCAAATCCAATTCTCAGTCCCCCCACTCAAATTCTGGGGGACAATTTGAGTGGGGTCCACTGGCTTTCCCCCCGGAGCCAGGAACTTCGCACTCCTTGAGGGATCACAAATCCTTTTAGAATCTGATGAAAGTTATGGACCCTTTCCCCAGAAAAATGCACATTCATATAATAAGTTATGTACAATATGAAGGGTCACAGGTGCCCTAAAGACCAACCCCAGGTAGAACCGCCTGTCATGGGGAGAAAGAAGCTGAGACTTGAGACCCTGGCAAAAGGGAAGAGGTAGGGAGCCCTCCCATTGGCTTACCAGGATTCATCCAGTTGCCCTAGGTTGGCATTCAAGGGCTCCTTTCACTTTCCATCTTCTCCTCTAACCAGCCCAGCACACAAAACTGCCCACTGCCCACATGCTGTCCTCTGCTGCAGCCCAGCACGACAGCTCACTGTCCCCAGAACATGCCACGGGTCTCTCTACTTTGGGTTCCTGCTTGGGATGCTCTTCTATCTCTTCTGCCAGAGCAAATGTTGTTCACTTTTGGAGTCTCTCCCCTTCCAGGAGGACTTCCTGATAACTTCTGATTCAATTCTGTTTAATTAAGCATGTATTTATTGAGTACTTTCCACATCCTATGTGCTGGGATACAGAGAGGGACAGGAAAGATGAGTCACTGATCTCACATGACCTATAGGCCAGTGGGGAACCAGACAAGGAAATAAGCACTTACAGGTGTGATGAGTATTATAAAATGGCAAAAGTGGAGGGTGCTTTGGGAGTAGTGGGGGTTTCATTTCATGTAGGGCGAGGTTTCCCAAATGAAGGTGCTGAAGCCAGGAAGGGCTGGGCCATTCCAGCAGGATCTGTCCACTTCTACTCCTTGGACCTAGAAAGAGTGGAGTCCTTGCGGGGGGTTTAAGGCAGCCCCAGCCCCAGGGAGGTTCTGACAGGCAATTCCCAGGGCTCCCAGGCCCTGTGGATTCCCCTTCAGAAATAACGGCCTCATTGGGATGCTGAGCACATGGCAGAGCCCACACCAAAGATGGATCAGGAGCCTCCACGTGAGGCCCGGCTGGGATGATTACAGCCACAAAGTAAATTGCCAGCGCCTCCTCAAGCCCCATTCTGCCTGGCTCTGTGATTCATTTCCATTCAGAGAAGTTTAGTAATTAGCAAAGGGGATTTCTAACAACAGATGGTGCCTGACCCTGGGGAGTGGTTCTGCTGCAGATGTACTTTGCAGAGAGGTAAGCTGGAGACGTTCTCCTGCTCCCTTCAAGTGGGTGTCTCAGGGCTCTGTGACTACCGGGTCTATTTGCATAATGTGGCTGCAAGACGAGCAGGAGGAAAGGAGGGTGTCATCTGGGGGCACATGGGTGTTTGTGGCTCTGCTGGAGAGAGGATGCCAGGCAGTGGTCTCCTTCACTCTGTTATTCATCTGTAGGTCTTCAAACATAGAAGGTCAGAGCAAGAGCCATGAGAGACCACTCAAGAGCCTGCCTGGGATTGGAGCAAGAGAGCACAAATGGGCTAGGAGCCTCCAGGAACCTCTAAGAGGCTTCTGATGTCCCAGCAGAAACTTTTTCCCCAGCCCCTTCTGAAAGCACAGCGATTTGCTCATCTCCCATCCCCTTCATGGTACAGAGGGACAACTTAGACGTTGGTGTCTCTTGATTTTGGAAGCCCAACTCAAAGTAGCTTAAATAAAAGGGGAATTGGCAGGCTCTCTGAATTGGACAATTGGGGAATAGACTGGCTTCAGACATAGCTAGACCTAGAAGATCCGGTCATGCCATCCCTTGACTTTGCTTCTGTAAGGCCTAGATGTGGCCTCATTCTCTTCTCTAGTGTAGGCTTTCTTCCATTGGTGTGGGAAAGATGTTTCCCCTGCTAGCTCTAGCATAAATCCTCCAATGGCCCTGGACTTGGTCATGTGTCCATCCTAGAGTTGATCTCTGTGGCCATGAGAATGACTATGCTGATTGGCCAGCTTGAACACTTGGCCATCCCTGTGGCTGGGAGAGAGAGCACCATGATTGACAGCCCCACCAGAACCATAAGGGGTAGAGGGTTTTCCAAAGGAGGGGCTGCAGAAGAGCCAGACCAAGCGTGTCCTGGAGGTCCAGAGAGAAGTGGCCAGCCATGGTCACACAGCAGCAGAGCTGAGATTAGACCAGTTATGCTTTGCTTGGCTAGTACCTTCTCACGGCTTGGCGTGGCTCCCCAGTGAGGGCTTGTTATGATCACATTCACTTAAGTGAGTTTCTACTGGGACTTGGCCAATGATCTAGGACTGTCTTGGAACAAAACACATGGTCTTTCTTCTTGTGGTAGTTGTAGGCTACTTGAAGAACAGATGTGAAAAATGAATTGCAAAACCAAGAGGAATTAAGAGATTTTGCAGGGTAGTTTGCAGAATTAAGGCATGATTCATTTCCCAGTGAGCACAGCAGATCCATTGCCAGGAATTAAGAGGAACAAGTAATCACCGTGCAGTGGAGTGGGCTTGGGAGGGAGGGGTCCTGGAGGAGAAGTCTTTTGAGTCAAATATTCAAGGATGAGCTGCATTTGGATAGGGTGTTCCAGGCAAAGCAAATGGCATGGTGGTAGGACCTATCCAACCATTAATCCAGCCACTGACCCATTTACACATTTTACAAGATATTTATTGAGTACAATGTATATGTCAGGAATTAAACTTACAATGGTGATGCAAACAGGAGAGCATGTAGGGTGAATGGTGAGCAAAACAACCCAGCTTGGTTAGAGAGTATTGTGAAAGAGAAGGCTGGAAATGGAGTCTGGGTCAGAGTGTGGGGGCCTCAAATACCAGACTTAGGTATTTGAGGATTTTCCTGAGGGCAGCCAGGCCTGGCATGGTGAGATGACCCCACTCAACACCCATGGATGCCATGGGAACAACCTCCTAGGTCAGATTAGGGGTTTCAGGAGCAGAGAGACCCTCCACTGCTCTAACCATAGAGTGATCTTTTCCCAAATCACAGGAACTATACAGTCAGTTGATAAGATTTTCTCAATCACCCCAACCCTAATCCATTTTTATTAAGCGTTTGGTGCCTGCTAACACTGGTCCCCAGGAGGTGGTAGCAGATGACATGACCAGTGACTGTTCAGTTTTCAGATAGCACACCTGACACCAAGCATCCTTGCCAGCCTGTTGACCTTACCCTTCACACTGTCATTGGTGAGAAGACTTGTGTTATGTATCTTCTCCCTGCCAAGATCGGATTTCTTTTTTTTCTTTTTTTTTTTTTTTTTTGGCGGTACGCGGGCCTCTCACTGCTGTGGCCTCTCCCATTGTGGAGCACAGGCTCCGGACGCGCAGGCTCAGTGGCCATGGCCCACGGGCCCAGCCACTCCGCGGCATGTGGGATCTTCCCGGACCGGGGCACGCACCCGTGTCCCCTGTATCGGTAGGCGGACTCTCAACCACTGTGCCACCAGGGAAGCCCAAGATGGGATTTCTTAACAGTACTTCATATTGTTTTGACACGATCATAATTTCTGTTGGCTGGATTGTTCTTAGCTTACACAATAGAGTTCTATCCGTCCACATTTTTGCAGCATTCCACAGAGAGCGCTGTGATTTCTGGGTATGCCATACCCAGAGGCATTTGAGAAGACTTGTGTTGCAGTCTGAAGCCAGGACTTTATTGAACTCTATGGGCTCTATGTCTCCCCTTGATGAATTCCTACTCATCCTTCTAGTACCTATGCCAATGTTCCCTTGGATTTGAAACCCTTTCTGATACCCTTTGAAAATAATGACTCTTTCCCCACCATAGGCTCACAGGGCACTAGCTCTACCCTAGTACTAGTTCCATTGTTAGAGTCTTCATTTCTGCACCTCCAAGGCCTAGGCACAGGCCTGGCACATGGTTGGTGCCAACACATGTTGAATGACTGAATGAATATGTTAGTGATCGTGTGTGAGAAGGTTAATTTTCAAGATCCAAACTCTGTAAACTCTGTTCCAAAAAAGCCCTGATAGTACAAAACCCAACTTAGAAACTCGTCCCACTCTCCTTGTTAACCTCTGCCGCTGGCCTCACAAGGGACACATAGAGTGAGGATGACCAGGCATAGCCCCGGGTGACCTCCGTGAGTTGAATCTGTTCCTTCCCCTTCTCCCTGGCAGGGATCTGCTCAGCCCCAAGGAGGCTTTTGGCAAGGGAGCCTCCAGGGCTGATTGAGGAGATGAGCTGGAGGATGGTTTTCTGGAAAGATTTCTTTGTCTTGGAAGCCAGAGTAATTTGGGGGAAGAGAGTGCAGCATTTGCAGTCGATTCCATTAATCTGGTCTCCTTGTGGGGAGCAGAGGGAGTGGAGAGTGGGGGGGCAGGTCCGTAGCGGGCACTCTGGTGAGGCCACTTAATTAGTTTGCTTCCCTTGAGAGAGGGTTGGAAAGGCTCTCTGCCTTGGTTTTGTCTCCAGGATGAGTCATTCTGTTGGCTCAAATTGTCGACCGTCAAACCACAGTCGAGAGTGCGTCCTGGGTGAAGGGTCAGTGCTGTCCTGACAGGCACAGCTGTTCTGGAGACACCCGCAATTGGGAATTGGAGGCCATGCTGCTACCAAGTTACTGGCCTGAATGTCTTGGCAAGGGCTCCGTGAGGGCCAGACTGGCCCCGTATGGGGCTGTGTCTGGGAGATAGGGAGGTAGGGGCTCCAGGCTGGGAGGGGGATGTAGCTACTGCGACTGTGTCCCAGTGTTGGTGGACTGGTGGGGTGTCTGTGTGTATATAAGGGGGGGGTGGATTCATAAGTCAGGGGCCTTTGAAAAGGCAGGTGAAGACAGCATCTGAGCTGCCCAGAGCTTGATTGGAAACAGGTTAAAATGTTCCTTGCTCTTGGGGGAGTCTCAGTACCTGGGGGAAGGATACTTATCCCCCTTAACAAAGAGCTTCTGACTTGCCTTATGGAAACATGTGTCAATCTCGAGGGCCAGCAGTTACCTTTCCCTGCAGGACATTGGTAATGATAGAGGGGGGGGCAGAGACAGAAAGAGACAGAGCGGGAGAAAAATAATGCTAGAGAGACAGCATGACCAGAGGGAGACAAAATGAAGAGACACAAGGAAACAAAGACATACCAACAGGTGAAACTGTGGGGAAGTGATTAATAGTGGTCCCGTGGCCCATGGTGGAAGTTCCTACCTGCAAGAGACAGGTATAGATGGGGGTGGGGTGGGGCACTGAGGGGTCTGCTACCATCACAGATCGCCTGCACGCTGCTTTCAATGAGACAAAGAGCCTGGAGCTGAATCTGGGCCTCCGTTCCCAAGTGCCTGGGAGCCAGGTCTTTAAGAGCAGGCTCACATGTATGAATGACATATACTTGACAAGCCCATAATTGCTGTCACTGATTGAGTGGTTACTGTGGATCATAGATCCATTATCTCAATTAATTCTCACAACAAGGCTATATTTTTGCTATTATTAGCTCCATTATACAGATGAGGAAACTGAGCCTTCAAGAGTTGAAGTAACCTCCCTATAAGTGGCAAAGTTGGGTTCTAACCCAGGCCTATCTGGCACCTAAGTGCATCTCCTTTGCACTTCTGTCTTTTACCTCACATCATATACCTTCTAAGGGCGCTACCTAAAGACTCCTTCCCTTGCTCACACCACTCTGTGTCTGTCCTGCTGGATTTCTGTCTTGGTTTTCCCTCCTGCTACCTCTTTACCTCCTGTCCTGTCACCGCCCACCTTCCCATACCATAGGCTGTGGCTCTGCATCCTGGTATTGGCTTTTCTCAGCTAGCCACAGATGACCCAGGAGTCTCTGCTCCCTTAGGTCCAATGTCAGGTCTTTCAGAGGTCCAGAGATGTATATATGGAGTGACCCCTAAGTGGCGAGCAGTCAACTCCTGCTGGACATGGAGGTGGGAGCAGAAAGCCAGGACAGGCTGGATGAAAACGACAGAGTCAGGAGCACTTCTCAGGGCTTTGTGGCGCCCAGTAGAAGGGACCCAGGCCCGAGCACATGGCCTCTGGTTTCTCAGTTCTCAGTGGGGAAGGGAATACCAGGGGCTAGGAAAGAGAATTGAGGACCAGAAAAACTCTCCTATACACTCACAGGCCTCTTCTACCCTTTGTCACAACACAGATCAAACTATACTGTCATTTCCTAGTGGTTAGGAGAGCATTTTCTAGTGGTTAGGGTAGGACCCAGGCATCCTGGAGTCAGGATGCCTGGGTCCTATCCTAGCTCTTCCTCTTGCTAGCTGTGTGACCAGATGATAATGTCACCTACTTCATAGTGTTTCTTAAAAGATTAAATGAGATGCTGTCTATAGAGGGGCTCAACACAAGACTTGATACTTAGTAAGAATTCAACAGATATTAATGATAATTCTCATGAACTTATTTTTCCTTCTCACCTATTAAGAAGGATTCCATACATTTGTTTTTTACAGTTGTGTTCCAAGAAACAAGCACGGTTGTCTGGCAAACAGTGGGTCTTAATATATATATGTTAAATGAATGAATGAGAGACTCACAACGCCAGGATCTATTGTGCTTTCTTTCCCTGAAGGTCAGAATCCTGAAGGTGAGAGTGCTGGAGTGGGGGGAGCGTGGTGGGGTGGACTCTACCCTGGAAGAAAGTTCTGATAAGGAGGATGCTGGTAAAGAATTTGCCACTGAATCCATGAGGGATCAGTGGTATCCAGAGTGATCCATGCATGTCCAAAGATACCTAGCTTCTTGAGGAAGGAAGAGAGGGCTCTTGCATGGGTGAGGACTAACCTGTTCAAAAAGATTAGGACCTGCCTTCCCCGTCCTGGCCTTTCCAGCTAGGGATTTTTCTCATCTGCTCTCCCCAAGTGGGGTTAACCTGAACTGTGGAAGTCGGAAGTCTGTGGTCCTTCCCGGCCTTGGCTAAGCGGAGCCTTGTTAGGAGCTATCCATGGTGCTGACCCTCCAGCCCCCATCTCTCTCCTGGCAAAGAGGCCCTGTCCAGACTGACCCAGCCCAAGCCAGCCTGCTCTTCTGAACCTCCCAAGGCCCCGGTTGCTTAGGCTCAGTCCAGGCCAAAGCCTGTCTCTCTGGTACTTGTCTGGTATCCTGTCTGGTCCCATTTCTTACTTGAGACATCCCAAATCTGCCACAAGCTGCCTCAGCTCATGCACACACTGGGCCTGTGGAGGAGGGATTGGGGTGATGAAAGGGACATGCACGGGTTTTCCTCTGTCTTCTATCCTCAGTACTTCACACTTCTGACACCAAACTCTTTTCTCCCCCTACACCAAGCAATTCCCCACTTCTCTGCAGACACCGACTGGGTATCCTACAATTTAACTCAATTCTGACCTTATCTTTTTGGAGTTGGCATCAGATCTCACAGGTTAAGGTGCTCAATCCCAAAAGACCTCCCTCACTTCAGATGCCAATCACAAGTAGCAGGTCCCCAGGTTACCCACACTTCTGTTCAACTTGGTTATAAATTAGGGGTTCCCACAACCCCTTCCTCAGGTTTGATCGTTAGCTCTAACAGTTCACAGAACTCAAAGAAACACGTACTTATGTTTACTAGGTTATTATAAATTAAAGGATATGAAAAAGGGTATAGATGAACAGCCAGAGGTACATAGGACAAGAGCTTCTGTCCCCATGGACTTGGGGTGTACCACCCTCCTGGCACATGGATGTGTTTCACCAACCTGGAAGTTCTGTGAACCCCACACTCTAGGGATTTTTATGGAGGCTTCATCACATAGACACGATCAATTATTTCTCAGCCTCTAGCATCTTTCCCCTCCCTGAAGGATAGGGGTTGAGGCTGAAAGCTCCAAGCTTCTGATCATGGCTTGGTCTTTCTGGTGACTAGCCCCCATCCAGCAGCCCACCAAAAGTCACCTCGTTAGAACGAAAGATATTTGTATCACCCAGGAAATTCCAGAGGATTTAGGAGCTCTGTGTAAGATGCTCCTCTCACCCCATCACTGCGGAAACTACAAGGAGGTTAGGAACTCTGTGTCAGGAACTGGGGTCAAAGATCAAATATTAGCAGGAGCTGGGGGCGGAGACCAAATATAATATATCTTATGAAGTCAGAGGTGACCCCTCAGGACAAAAGATAGGGTGCATCGATGCACAGCTGGCTGGACCTGCACCCTTGGCTGGTGCCTCTGACTGGCCCAGCATTTCTTGGGATCATGGACCATATTTCTCTTCCAGAGCAAAACTCATGTTTCGGGTGTGGCTGAGAAGTGCCGTTTCAGCACGTTGCTTCCCCGGCTAATACAGCAGTGTGAAGGCTCATCCCTGGAAAGGCAGATTAATCATTTCCGTCCCGAGTCACCATCCAGGCCAGATTTATGGTGGCGGGAGCATGGGAGCCCCCGACTTTATGGTCTTGTAAATTACAGAGCTGCTTGTGCAAGAGGCAGTCTGGGCTGTAAATCATGTGTAAGTGCTTGTAAATTGGCAAACAAATAGTATTTTTGCTTAAGTTGCCCTCTTTGCAATGTTTCTTAGGGAATTGAGGTTCCATAAAGGACCTTTAACCTCCCTGGGACCAAAATTCCCACTGGGACTCAGTATAAACCATCTCAGAGTCTTTCAAAGCCACATCCCAGCTGGTCTGGAGACCTTAGGGTCAAATGGAGAAGAGTTGACTGTGGTTGTCATAAATTCCTCTTTTAGGCAGGCTTAATCCACGTTTTCCTGGGACCTCCTCCCCTCCCACCCACCCCCACCCCCCACCCTCGGCTTTATTTCACATTAACCCCAAGGATCTCAACTGGCCCCCCGGCTACAGCCAATCCTCTCCAAGGCTCTGGAAAGACAAGCTCACGTGAGCTGTAGAGAATCCAATTTCATTCCTACTTATCCCCCACGCAAAGGCAGTGACTCACTCTGTTCTGGTAAGCGTGGCCTCTGTGTTAAGATGCTATGTGCTGGCTTTTTCTCATCTTTTTCCCATTTCAATGAAATTACATTTATAATCTTTTTGCCTGCCTTGGTCAACTTTGAAGAGTCATTAAATTTGCTGATAGGCAGCCTAGTAAACTTTAATTGAATCACGAATCACGGCCTCCTAAAAGGTTCAGCCTTCAGGGGACCTTGGGGACCACATAATTCAACTGCTTCCTTTGACAGATGAAGAAATAGAAGCCTAGGGTGGTTAAGTGACTTGCCCAAGGTCATCCTCTGAGTAAGGGCAGCTCTGGGATGAGAAGTGAGCCTCCTTTCTCAAGTGCTGCACTCCTTCCACTCCATAGTGCAAGGATTAGCTGTCACTTGTACAGCTCTTCTGCGTGATGAACCTTAACAGGATCAACAAGCCTTTGTCTGATTATTGAGAGAATTAGTAGCATTTCAAAACCTTCTCTAGGAAACTGGGCTGCGATGGTAGCCCTTGGTTGCTGTGGGACCTTCCTTATGGGCTCCAGCACATGATTTTTGTCAGATGCCTTCCAGACTCCACTTTTCAAAGTGACACTTGAGGTTTGAATTTGAGGCTGTTGGTTATGGCTGCTCTGATCACATCATGTGGGATAGTTGCCGGGAGGAGAGTGAAAGGACATGAATAATCTTGGATCCAGGGGCTTCCCTGGTGGCGCAGTGGTTGAGAGTCCGCCTGCCGAGGCAGGGGACACAGGTTTGTGCCCCGGTCTGGGAAGATCCCACATGCCGTGGAGCAGCTGGGCCCGTGAGCCATGGCCGCTGAGGCTGCACGTCCGGAGCCTGTGCGCCGCAACGGGAGAGGCCACAACAGTGAGAGGCCCGCGTACCGCAAAACAACCAAAAAACAAAAAACAAAATAATCTTGGATCCAGGCTGTGCTACTCTCTTGGCCAGGTCACTTCCCTGAGCCTCAGTTTTCCCATCCATCAAATGGGCATCAGGAGCTTTCCCTTGCAGGGTTACTATGAAGACTATAAAAGATACAGCATGAGAAAGCATCTAGGTCAGGGCCTGGCACATGGAGAACCCTCATCCATGCTGGTTGTATCAGAAGGGCAGAGATGTGGGGCTTTTGGTTTTAAGTGACCTGAACTTGTCTAAGGAGGCTCTATGTATAAGAAGAGGGACAGGGATAACTGTGTGGAGGGCATCCCTGGTCACATGGAGCCTGGGGTCTGACTTCCTGTCCTTGGGATCCTCATCAGCCATGCTATAGCTGAGGCTGCCGGGCCAGAGCTCGTGGACACCCTCCACAGGAAGGTCACCAGAGCTCTGACCAATCCTGAACCTTCAGCCGGTACCTCTCTGGGCAAAATAAGGGGGTGGGGAATACTGTCTAGAGAAGGACTTCAGGGCTATCCAGAGGGCTGAGGTATAGCAGCCTGAGCCACCTTGGTAGGTGAGGAGCTCCCACAGAGGACAGCACCCTCCCAGTCCTCCTTATACATCCCAAGAAATAGATATTAAAAGCAGAGGTTCAAATCCTGGCTCCACCACTTCCCAGCTGTGGCACTTTGGGTGAGCTCCTGAACCTCTCTGAGCCTCAGATGTCCAAAGAGAGTGAGTACCGATACACAGCTCAGAGAGCGGTTGTGAGGCCTCACTGAGATAATGCGTAGAAGAAGCTTAAAGTGGGGCCTGCCACACAGAAAACATGCCTTCCGACACTGTGGTTATTCATGGAACTTCCAAGCCTCCTTCCAGGCAGGCAGGAAACCATCGGGAAGCGTGACAGGTGTGACTTTCACGTTCAACCTGGCGTCCTGAGTGTCCTGGTCTCAGGAGGCCGAGCAGGAGGATTGTTTACTCCTGAAGCTGTTTTCTCCACTGCCCGCCTCCCCCAGACACACTTAAGGAGCCAAGGGGACAGGAGGCGCTAGGGAGACCTGCCAGCCTGATGGAGTGGAAGACTGCGGACAGCTCCTGTGGACAGACAGATCGAGCAGAGGACGCTGGGCATGCGGCCCCCCTGCCTGGCGCGCTGGCCCCAGGCTTGGCGTGGCCTGGATCGAGACCCTCCTCCTCTCTCCCCTTCCTGCATCTTCCTCCTCCCTGACCCTGACTTCTTCGGTCTCTTTCCCTTCCAGTCCTTGCCACTGCTTCCCCTCACCTCCACCCACCCCAGATAACTGTTGGTTGTTTATCTGCCTCTCTAGCTTTTTCTCTTTCCTTCCTCCCTTTCTTCTCCTTTTGTACAGTCTTTCTCTGTCTGGTTTTATCCCCCTCTCTGCCTCTCCATCTCTCTGATCTTCTTTGCGCTGCTCTCTGTGTCTTAGCCTCTCTGTTTCTGCGCGTGTCTCTGTCACTCATCAGTTGTCTGGCTCGTTCTTTTTCTCTCTCTGTCTCTTTCTCTAATTTGTTTGGATTCCATCCTTCCTTCCCCCAACCCGCCCCTCTGCACGAACTCCCTCTCCAACCCCCGACCTGCTCCCCTCAGGGTTGATCAGCCTGCACCGCGGACGTGCCGTCTCTGCTCAGATCTCCCGGGTTTTCTCCTAGACCTGCTGCGCTGCTGGGCTCTCTTTCTTCTTCCCTGCCCCTTCCCCCAGAAGCCAGAGGCATCACTTCGATTCTTTCCTAGAAATGGGTTCCGGGCTGGAGTTGACCTCCTGCAGCAGGTACCTGGGGGAGACTGTGAGTCCTTTGGAGCAGAAAAGGCCGAGACCTCACCCTAGGACCCTCCACCTGAGGCCCTTTTCTGAGCATGGACAGAGCTTCCATTCAGTGAGGATATATGGAGCCCGCTGTGTGCCCAGGGCTGTGGGAGATAGAAGAGAAATGGGAGAGTGCCCACTCGCAAGGATTTTTCTATCTAGTTGTGGCCAGGCAGCGAATACACACCTGTGAACTTGCTCAGAGGCAGGTACTGGACAGTTAGGGAGAAGAGCCATCCACCAGGGAGGGGGTCTGGAGTTGTCAGGGCCGGGCCGATGCTCCCACTACCACCTGGCCAGCCCCAGCCCCTCCCCGAGTCCTTCCTTAGGTCTCCCTTCCTTTCGTGTCTTCCCCGACAACCCGGATCTGGTGTCCTTCATCTGCATTCCCAGGGCACCTATACTCAGGTATTGAAATCACCTGGCTGGATTTCTCTGTCCTCCCCCATCAGGCTGGGAGCTCCCCAAGAGCAAGAACAGTTGGCTTTTCTGGTCCCTCAGAGTCCCCCATGCCTAGCACAGAGCCTGGTGCAGGGAAGGGGCCCATTCTGAGCTCGTCCTGAGAGACGCTGGGGGAATGAGGAGCTGTGACTTGAATTACAGCAGGACAACCGTGATGCAAGGGTCTTGGCACCCTTCAGCAAAATGGTTTTGTCTAGCACAACCCAGCTCTGCCATTTCAAGGCATTAGTGTTGGAAACGGCAGGACCTTGACCTCACTTTGTCCGTCCCTCCCAGTTTACAGACAGGATGCCTGAATCTCACACTGGGCCTGGTGTAGTGAGTGGGAGTGGGGAAGGGAGGGGCTCCCCGCGGGGCTCTGCCTGGGGCCAGCATCCCCGCTCCCTCTTTTGGGGGGCTGCTTCCTCGAAGACGCCGCCTCTTGAGGACCCTGTTACAGCTGTCTCTCTGTCTGCCACTGTCCGCGTCCTCTCCTGGGTTTCGTTTTGTTTTTTCCCCTCTGATGGGATAATTAATGCTAATCAGTCTGTCAGAACAAAGGTAATTTGCCATGGGCTATTTCAGACTATGGAATTCAGGCTGAGGCCCCTTTCCTGCTTGCCTCTGCATGCCCCTTGACCCCCCGCTCAGGGCTTGAGCCAGGCAGGTCTGTTGAGGGAAGGGTGGTAGATGCTCGGGGGCACATGGCTGGATGAGGGTGTGGATGAGTGCGTAGGTGCACACATGCATTGTACAGGGCTCACCTCTGTACAGGCACATGCCGCATGAGATGCCTGCAGAAACCAGCAGGACGTGGAGAGGATAATCAGAGCCGCTGTCCCTAGGATATGAGAGCTGAGGGCAGGTCATCTCTGTGCATCCGGCTCCCACTCTGGGGTGACCAGCCCCAAAGCTGTCATAGTAGTGACATGCGCACGGTGGTTCCCTGATACAGACCACATAGGCACCCTTTCTTCTCTGGGGCCTTGGACCCCCTCCTCCACCGCAGCCAGTCCGGGCCTAGAAGGGGCCTTGGCGTGTTCACTCCCTGGGCGCACTCGGTCATGACTGCGTGGGGAAATGGGGCTGGTATGCCAGTCAGCAGGGCCAGAGGGGCAGTTCTGTGTCCCAGGAGCCTCCAGGGTGGGAAGAGACTGATTCCTGAGGATCCAGGCTTAGAAGAGGGAGTCCTGGAAGTGCTGAAGGGGCAAGCCCAGGGGCTGGACGTTGCCTGCTGGGCCACCTTGCCTGCTCGTGCTTTTCTGAGTTTCTGAAGTGCACCAGGGGAGCATGGGCTTCACCCAGGAGTGGAGCCAGGGCCCCAGAGGCCACTGCTCAGCCATCCAGGCCCCCTTCACATGCCACATTCTTGCCCTCAGGGTCCCCCTCCTTCTCCAGGGGCCTCCAGTCCCCTCACCTGCCTCTCACGTTCATTCACTCGATGGTATTTATCGAACATGTAGCATGTGCCAAGGACTGTGTTAATAAGCGCTGGACTTACACAGGGTGCCTGCCTCATGAAGCTTGTAGGCCCTCAGGAGCTTCTCAGAGCCGCCACCACTCTCTGCCCTGCTCCCTGCAGTGTAAATGTCTCCTTCTCTCTCTCTTAGGAAGAGTGCAGGCCCCCGCGCAGCCTTACTCAGGGGCTTGTTTGTCAGAGCCTCAGTTTCTACTCTGTCACGTGGGCGTCATGCTTCCTGCCTCCCAGGAATGTAAATGAGGCAGTGGAGGGATGGTGCTCAAAGCGTGGTGGTCCCCACCACCCTCCCCTCTGCCACCAGCAAGCTTCCCTCACCCCCAACACACACATCCTGCCCTCTGCCCTGTCCTGGCATTTGGCTCTTATAAAAGACCTGTCCAGCAAGTCGCCTTTAAGCCTAGCCTCCCCTATACCAGCCCACCCCCTGCCCGCTGCACCCCCTCCCTCTTCTCGGCCTGCCAAGCAGCATCCAGTTTCCAAAGGGCCAACCCATGCTTACCCCTCTGGCTGGAATGCTGCCCCGTGCCCTCACTCTCCAGGCGTCTTCCCGTTCGTCGCTGTAGACCAGCCTGAGGCCTCTGGCTGTGACCCACTCCAGTTGTAGCAGGTGGGGGGGGGGAGAGGTCTTGCTTCTCGTACCCCCATGGGTGCTCAGCCTCACCCAGAGCGATGCAGATGAATCCACTGGACAGTGAGCGCTCTCAGGGCAGGGCCTCCAAGAAAGTGATGGGTTGAATGACTGCGTGATGCCGTGACTTAGTGATGGATGAGTGTTATCTCTAAGAGAGGGGGTCCAGAGCTTAAAAACAAAACAAACAAACACACCCTTTTATTTCAGAAAATTTCAGAATATGCCAAAGAAGAGACTGGCCCAGCGAGCCCTCATGTGCTCATTGCCCATTACCCTGAATTGTCAGCTCACAGCCGGTCCTGTCTCATAGATGCCCCGCCTACCTCTGAGTGACAGGAGCACTCGCAGCAGGTTTTGCTCTGTGCTCCCTGTCCCTTCCCAAGGATGCTGGGGCTCCGAGTCAGGCTCATTTTAGGAATCTTCCAAGACTGTGTAAGGATTGGCAATGCAGTGCCCTGGCCAAGAGAGGGGTGGTGGACGTGACCCTGGCAGCCCTTTTCCCGAAGACGGAAGCCTATCAGCCACACACCGGAGTGGAAGGAGTTGGTGACAGTTCTCTCTCTGATGTGCAGTTGGAATGCTGCCGTCCTGGTAACTGTGACGGTTTTGCAGTCGAGGCTTTGCGTCATTTACATGGGGCCGTTGGTGAGATGCTGCGCTGACTCATTTCATCTTCCCAAGTAACTTTCCTCTCTTGCGCTTGTGCTTATGCAGCAGGGCGGCCGGTATCCGGGCAAGGTGGCTGCCAGACCCCACCACTCTCGCAGGCTGCCACCTCCAGCCCTCGTCTTCCAGGGCTTCCTCCCCCTCTGCTGCCCTGGCTCAGCCCCACGCTGGCTTACCTGGAAAGGGAAGAGGTTGGTGTTCAAAAGGTGGGTATCAGAGCTCCTCAGGCCCTGCTTCCCAGGTTGAGGGCTGAGACGGCTGAGCAGGGCCCCAGGACTCCTGCCCAGAGGCCCTCCACGTGTCCTGCTGAGGGAGGCTGGCGGCCTGGGAGAGGAGGTGGCACACAGACTCTGTGTCTGGGCGCTGTCACCACCAGTCCTGAGAATCCCATCCAGACACCAGGCCGTTGCTGTGGAGGCCTTGGCCGTATCAGCCCCTCAGGGGTGATCAGCGGGAACGCCAGGCCCTGGCAATGAGGGGACCCTCATGCAGAAGGCCCACAAACACTCTGTGGTTGTGTGTGTGTGCGTGTGCACAGTGTTTGCACGTGTGTGTCTCTGGTCCTAAATGCCTTGGTGCGTTTGATGTATCCATGTCTATACAGCATGTACCAGGGTGTTTTGAGTCTTCTGCTACTGCGTCCGCATATACGTGTGCTTTGGCATGTGTGTTTTTTGTGTGCTCTGGGTATATCTCGGTATGTTTGAGCGTGTGCGTGTGTGCTCTGTGAGACTGCTGTGTATGAATCTGTGTTTGTCCTAAAATGTTTGTGTGTGGTTGTGTGCGTGTGCCCTGAGTTTCCATGTATCAGGGCAATGTGTGTGGTGTGTGCATACGTGTATGTGTGTGCGATCTGGGGTGTGTCTGTTGTGAGTCTGTGTACCATGTGCCTCTGCCACTGTGTTTGGTGACATGAGTGTCTGTGATGACTCAGTACTTGTGTTTCTCTATGTGTCGGGGCCACGCGTGTACTCACGCCTCTGTCGGCCTCTCTGTGTCTGTCCATGTGTTTGAATGCTTGCCCACGTGTACATGTGTGATGCTTCTTGGGGTGAGGGGGCTTGGGGAAGCGCAGTCAGGGCAGTGACTGGTCAGGCCCGGCCCTGACATCCCATGTGTGCCCCCTTCCCATCCTGCTGGCAGGTTGAGGCCAGCCCGGCCAGGCCCTGCCATTGGCCAGGCAGGCTGTCACTTAACTACGGCCGCTATTTTAGGAGGGGAAGCAGCTGGCTGGCGGGTTGACATGTTCGCCGGAGCCTCAGCAAATCGGTGAGCTCAAGTCACATTCTGGGCAACCCCCTCACTCTGCTGAGGGCTGTTGAGGGCTGCCCGGGGCTGGGGGCCCACGTGGGTGAAGCCTCTGTCTACACTGCCTGAAACACCACCATCCAATGCAGAGTCAGCTTGGGCTCTTGCCTGCTCTTGAAGGAATAAGGCTTTGCCCAGGGCTTCTCTGGGCCCGAGTCTGTGTGTGTGTGTGTGTGTGTGAGTTTGTGTGTGTGCACATTCAGATACATGTAGGAGTGTGTCCCTCTGTGCACACCTGCAGACCATTGTCCATTCTACACTTGTGTGTTAAAGTGCCTTTGTGTGACCTGCACTTGTGTGTCCCTGCGTGTCTGCCTCATTTTATCTGTGATACGTATGTGCATGTTCACCTGTGTATGCAAGTAGATCACGTGTGTGCATGGATCTGTGTATGTGTGGGGCTGTGTGACTGTGTGTACACTCTTTCCCCAGCCTCCTTACACTAATCAGGTTAAACCTTGGACACCTGTCTTTGGGAACAGACGTGTCCTCCTCCCTGTTTTCCTGCCTCCAGCCTCAGCCCCTCTCCCCACCCCCAAACATCCCGGAGCCCCCCCTCAAAGTCCTCTCGTGGCTCCCCGCTGCTTCCTCATTAAAGACCACCTGCCTTCCAGGCGAGGTCTGTTCCAGGCTTCCGTGTCACCGCCCCTCGGATGAGCTCTCGGGCCTCTGCCTTTGCTGTGGCTTCCTCCCCTGAAGGGCATCCACGAACCTTTCTCCAGCAAATTCTCGGATGTGTACTGGGCCCTGTGAGATGCAGGCAGCAGCAAGCACAGCCCTGTGTTCCTGGGCCTCTCGGGCTAGTGCAGTGACAGGATCCCAGACCTGGGATGTAAGGCGTGCTGGAGAGACAGGAGCGCTCTGCCAGGGCCAGGGCCTCCCAGCAGGAGTGCCCGCCCTCCATCTCGGCCTGGAGGAGCCCCCTCTGTCTTTGAGGATTCCTTCCACAGCCCCGTTTCGGGGAATTCTCTTCCGATGCCCTAACGGAAGATACGCCCTTCACCCTCCTTGTGCCTTCACGGCAGCATCAGACGTCGTGCTCCTGGGAGATCCCTTTCCTCCTGGGACAGGTTTCCTGCGCGAGGGCTGCGCCCAGCAGCCAGCACAGACGAGGGAGGCCAAGGGCAGTCTGACTGCAGAGGCAGCACCCTGGGCACAGAGGGGCCCACCTGTGGCTCCTGGTGTCCTCAGCGTCGTCCTGGGGGGCGCTGCCTCTGGCTGTGCTTTCCAGCAGTTTTCCTCATTCGAGCTATTGACTCTGAGGGTCCCTCTTTGTACTCTCCTCCAGGGAGCTCTTCCAGGGCCACACGTTGATTGTTGTTGAGCTAACAAAGCCCTTATGAGTAGCTCTTCTGAGCTCCAAGACCCTAGTCTCCCGCATCTCGCTCCACGGCTCCATGTGGAGACCCCAGAGGTACCCAATTCCCCAGCAAATGGCATCTTCAGCTGTCCAGTTGCACAGGCTGGGAAGCCACAGTTTCACTGCTGACTCCTTCCTGTCTGTTGCCCCTTCCCCCACCCTGCCCCACACTGTCTTGTAGGTTTTGCCTTGTAAGGATGCCCAGGTCAGTTTTCTCCTCTCCGTCCCCTCTACCACTGCCTGCCCTGGGCCACTGTGATCAGCACCTCTGCTGCTCTCCTGCATCTGCTCTGGCCCCACCTGTCCATCTCTTCCACACGTGGTATCTGGATTCCATCATGGAGACCCTCTGCTTAAAGCCATCAATGACTCCCCATCACTCTTAGGATAAGACCCAAGCCCTGTGCTTGGCCCACCAGCCGCTTCAGCCCATTAATTTCTCTTCATCCTGCAGATCTCAGCTCAGCATCACGTCCTCAGGGAGGCCTCCTCTGACCTTCCTCTCCTTCTTCCCAACTTGTGCCAGGCCAGGTCCTCCTGCCACCTGCTCTGATCACACTGAGCACCTCTTAGCACTTGCCAGGGCCAGAGTAAGGTGCTTATTGGGGATTATTTATTTCACTGGCTTCCAACACCTCCTCCAACTGAGGGCTGTGAGGCCAGGGCTGTGTCAGGGTTTGCCTAATGCCAGCAGGGAGGTCTGCAGTCTATAGACTGGGAGCTTGGCAGACATGTTCTGACGAATGGGTGAGTGGAAGGGAGAGCGAGTGGAGTGAGGACCACCTCTTCCTCCTCTTTCTCCTCCTCCTCCTCCTCCTCCAAGCAGTCCTGGGTCAGCCTGCAGAGCCCTTCAGAGGACAGTGTGGACACCTGGATGGTGGTACTGATGCTCCTTGCCACCTGCCTTGTACAGTTGTACATGCTGTTTCTCTACCCGGAGGGCTTTCCCTCGTCACATGGCTGGGCCCCTTCTCATCCTTCAGATCTTGGCTGTAAATGTTCCCTCCTCGGGGAGGCCTTCCCTGACCACCACGCATGAAGTAGACCCCTCCCACCACTCTCTATCATCTCACCTTGGCTTGTTCTTTCCAAGCACTTATGCAGTTGAATTTCATTCATTCGCATACATTTTAATTGTCTGTTTGCCCCACCAAACCACAAACTCCATGAGGATACAGACCACTGCTTACCCAGAGCCTATCACAGAGCTTGCTTGGCACACAGTAGGTGCTCAATGAGTGCGTAGATGAATGAATGAGGGATTGTGTTATGTAACTTATTTTTCAGCTCTGCAAGGGATCCATTTTAGAGATGAGAAAACTGAGGTTCGGAGGGGCCGAGAAACTCACCAGTTGTCCAGAGCTCATGAGAGGTGGAGTGGGGGGATTCAAACCCAGATTTGTCTCACCCGAAAGCCTAATTCCATCCATTCATTCATTCATTCATTCACTCATTCATTCAGTGCCTGCTCTGTGCCGGGAACTGGGGCACAGAGGTGAGTCATCAGAGTTGCTGTCTGGGAGATGTCTCAGGCTGGCAGGGGATACGACCCAGAGGATGGTCATTGGGAAGGACTGGAGGAGGTCATGGGGTCCGTGCAGAGACTTGCTTTAGGATGCACTCTTTGAGTGGGGTTTTGAGGGATGAATAGGCTTTTGTCACTGTGTGGTGCATATTGGGCAGCAGAAAGAGCACCAGATGGGGAGTCAGGAGGCCTGGGCTGCACTCATCTACCACTTGCCCCACCCATGGCTTTGGGAAAGTCACTTTCTTGCCCGAACCGCTTCCACATCTCTAAAGCAGGGTGGTTGGTCCCCTCTGCCAGTGCATGGGCCGAAGTGGCCGATTGGCAGGACATTCATTTTCCTTCGCTCCTCCCCTTTCAAAGGTCCTGGAGGGAGGGGCTGTTTGGTGGAGTGGGAGAACCCTGGGGCAGCCTCTCACTTCCTGCCCTTCTGCGCCCTGCCTCCTGTCCCCCACTGCCCTCTCCTCCCTCCCTCCCTCCTGCTTCCCTGTTTCTACTCCCTCCTCCTCTTCCTCCCGCCCCTCCTCCCCTCCTCCCCTTCTGCCTCCCCCTTTCCATCCCACTCCTTCCTTCTTTCTCCTCTTCCTCCCCTCTTGGCCTCCTCCCTTTCCTCTCCTCCTGCCCTGCCCTAGGGGGAGAGCACGAAGGGTAGTCAAAGTTAATTGAGGCTCAAGTACCTGTTCACCTAGAAACAAGGCCAGTCCCCTGGCGCAGGGCGTCAGCCATGGCCTCATTAATCTGCGCGAGGCTGGCCTTGGCGGTGCCGATGTAAGTAGGGCAGAAGCCAGGCTGCTGTGGAGAAGGGACCTTGGGCTCTGGCCGCTTGGCCCCCAGCAGTCACATGGCCAACCCCCGGTGTGCAGTGGGAGGAAGACAAAGGAAAAGGAAGGAGAAGTAAAGACCCCAGGGTGTCTGCTGTCCCTTCCTTGCATGTGCCTGTGACCACGGTCCACTCTTCCTCACCCTGAGTGCAGGGCTCTGTTGGCCCCCCGCTTCAGAGGATGCTGTGGAGCTCAGAGTCACCAGTCCCTGCCGCTGCTCACATGCACAGACCCTCAGAGGACTCCTGTGTCCAGCCTCGCGGCTGCGAGCTTCTGCCACCGGAGTGCTGGGTGACCCAGAGCAGCTTGGGCTCCCAGCTCAGCTGGCTCCCTCCACAAAGTCACCTCCCCCCAGTTGCATGCTCCAGACCTTTCCTCTCCTGGGCGCTGCTCTGGGACACTTTCCCTTTGGGGCTGAGTACATATCCTCTGTCCTGCCTTGGCTAATATTTAGGAAAACCTCTGACCCCAGCCTGTAGCTGAGGCTCTGCCATGCCCCACCTCAGGCCTCACCTGCCCTGCTCATGATAGCATCACAGGCCCCAGCATCCCAGGGGATTAAGTGTGTAATTGGTAGGTGAGCGCACGTGATCATTCATGACATCAGCTTCTGCAGGCTGTGACCCCCAAAGCCCTAGTTCAGTTCTGCAGTGAGGGAAACGTCACATTTTCATCCAGTCCCTGAGGATAAACAATGTCGTGAAGGCTCTTGCCTTTCCCAGAGCAAATTGTGCAGCGGGCTGATGGGTACCAGCTGGGCCACCGTCTCCACCACGCGTGCCTCTGCTCTGCACAGCTCGCCAGCCTCACAGCCTGCCTGGCACAGCCCAGCCCAGAAGCAGGTTGCTGAGTCTGTTCTAGCTTTGCTTCTGGAAATCTGATCCGTTCGGAGTGCAGGAAGATGGGCAGAAACACTGGCCACAACCCGACTGCCCAACTGTTGGGATTTGTCAAGGGAATTACAGAACACCCACATTTTTTATAGAAAAATATTTAATGGAAAAATATTATCTTATAAATGGAGAAAAGACTGGAAGGACCTGCACCACAGTACAGACAGTGATTTTTCTGGATGGTGCAGTCATAAGTGTTGTTACTTTTTTTCTTCATATTATTCAGTGGATGTGTATTTTGTAAGCTGGAATGAGTATATTTAAAAGTCTGAGTTTGAATGCCAAGTTGATCGAGTCTCAGCTGTGCTGTCTTTGGCCAGCCAACTCTCCTTTCAGAATTCCAGTTTCTACACCTCTAGGAATGGGTAATAAAAGTCATTTCATAGCATTGTTCTGAGAAACAAAATGAGGTGTGTGTGTGTGTGTGTGTGTGTGTGTGTGTGTACACGTACTGAAGCGGGAGCCAGCACACGTTTAGAGCAACTCCAGTATGATGGGCACACACAGATGGACTGGATTCAAATCCTGATGTTGATTCTTACCAGCTGTGTGACTTTGGGGAAGTTGCTTAACCACTCTGTGCCACTGTTTCTTGTCTGTAAAATGGGGTTGTTAAAAGGCATAAAGGGATTAATATATGCAAAGCACTTAATAGAGTACACAACAGGTGCTCAATAAGGGCTAGCTGTTATTATTGTTCTTATTATTTTATTATTGAATATGTGTCCTTTCACTTTCTTTCCAGGCTGTTAGGATTCAGAGCCCAGAGGGGCCTCAGGCTCACCTTTCTCAGAGAGGGTTCTTACCACCTGTCTGTTTCAGAGTCGAGGAGACAGGGGTCCTCTGGGAGCTTTAGTCAAGGGGCTCGAGGCCACCAGGAAAATTGGGGTTCAGTGTAATAGCTGGGGTCAGAGGTCAGACTGGGGTGACAGTCAAGGTTCAGTCTGGGCTCAGGGGCAGGACTAATTTGAGGGAGGAATCTGGTCTCTGACTGGGGTTTGGGCCCAGGTCTGTCTCTCGCTCTCCAGTGGAACCAGGCAGAGTCTGGGGTCTGCTCCATGCTGCTGGCTGTGCATCCAGAAAGGGCCTTTCCCTGGGTCCCAGCCTTACCCCTTGGGTGAATCCATCCTTGAACCTGTTTCAGCCTCCCCACAGGCCACGTGGTACTTTCCTTCCCAGGCAGTCTGAAGCAGCCAGCAGTGCCCTTGACCCATCCTCCCCAGGGAGTCCCCAGGAGCTGCCCTCTGTGTGCTGATCCCCGAGCACCCTCCAGCTCAAGGAGCGGCCAGCTCAGCTCAGGCAGGAGCACGCCCACTGCACCTGTGCCCAACCTCAGCTGTATTTTCAGAGTCGCTCCTGCCTATCCACCTGGTGGGCAGTGGGCTGGAGGTATGGAGGCCGGGCACCCCTTCCCCCAGGCAATGACAAGTTGATGGAAGGCCCAGATGCTCCCCAGAGCCAAGCTGGGCTCCTGCGCTGGGCCTCAGTGGTGATGAGCGGGCACGGAGCTGCGTGCACAGATGGCCCTACATGCGCTCATAATTTGCCAGAATAAATAGTTATTATTGATCTCCCCTGTGCTTCTCTTCTCCCCCTTCCTCTCCCATTATCTGCTCATCCCAGGCTGATTGTGAGGCACTTGAAGGCCGGTCCTGACTTGTATTTTTCTTGCTGCCCCGGTGCCTGGCTCAGGACTAGCACACAGTAGGTGCGCTCTCAGCATGAAGCCAGGCACCCAGTTGCCCGTCCCGCATCCCTCCATCATAGAAGCTCATCCAGACAAGATCTATACAGAGTAGGGTTTCGGCCAACTCATGTTGGCACACGGTAGATGCTTTCTCAGCACGGAGCCTGGCACAGCATAGGGCCTCTCCGAGTGCAGGACCTGGCCCACAGTAGAAATTCATCCAGCACGGCATTGGACACATCGTAGGGCCTCAGCCAACCCAGAGTTTGGCTGGGAGTGCGTAAGTTTCAGACAAATGTTTGCTGAATCACGTTTCCATCCGCTCTGCTACGCTCGCTCAAGAAATACTGAGTCCCTAGTATGTGCCCAGTTTGGCACCAGGTACTGTGAGAGGAGCAGGGTAGGTACGGCACAGACCTTTCATTCCTATTTAAGGAGGCTACAGCCGAATGATGAGGTACTAGCCCTGTACAAACCCCCCATCACAGGGCGGACCGAGTTGGGTGTAAGATGGGGGAGGAGGAGGTGCTGGAGATGGGGCACGCTTCCCATTTTATCTAAAGAGAAAAGGCGAGTGATAGAGAGTGGGTGGGGCCGGTTAGGACGGCTGTGAAGTGCAGCAAAGAGTACAAACCGTGGGCTGGCAGGGTGGCCATTCATTTGTTCAATAAGTGTCAAGTGCCTATGATACACTGGCACTGCTCTGAGCCCTGATGACATGGCTCAGAATAAAACCATCCCTGCTTTCCTGGGGGCAGGGGATGGCAAATCCAGTGTATTAGATGTCAGCTGTTGATCCGTGTTTGAGGAAACATAAAGGAGGGGAAGGGGATGGAAGAGGGGAGGGGGTGAGCTCTTTCGCAAGGTTTGACATGATGTGATGTGATGACATTTGGGCTGGAACCTGACTCCAGTGAGGGAAAGGGCATGAGGTTAACGGGGGGGGGGGAGCTGGCAGGTGGAGGCGGGGCAGGGAGGGGGGGCGGATTTAGAAGGGCCGTGAACACCAGGGTGAGGAATTGGGACTTGATTCTATAGGCGGCGGCCAGCCTTGGAAGGCCTTTGAGCAGAGGAAGGACATGGTCAGAGCCTTAGGAAGGAGAACCCGCAGAACTGGAGGCTGAGGCCGGGGCAGGGGGTGGGTGGCAGCGGTCCTGGTGGGAGATGATGGGCCTGGTGGGGGGAGCGGGGAGGAGAGGGCCAGATGCCATAGATCTTTAGTGGTGGAATTGGTTGCGTGAGGTCGAGGGAAGGGGAAAAAACAGAAAGGCTGTGAGAGTGAACTGGGGCCGAGATGAGAAACGGAAACACCAGCACGCGGAGTGGGCTGGGGGAGCAGATGGTCGGTCCCTCTGAAACTGCTGTTTCCTCCTCCTCCCCTTCCTGAGCCGCTGTCCTCTCCTTCCCCATCCTTTCTTTTTCTCCTCCTCCCTCTCCTCCTCCTCGACCTCCTTCTGCTCCTCCTCCTCCTCCTCCTCTTCCTCCTTGACCTTCTTCTGCTCCTCCTCCTCCTCTTCCTCCTCCTCCTCCTCCTCCTCCTCCTCCTCTTCCTCCTCCTCCTCCTCCTCTTCCTCCTCTTCTCCTCTTCCTCCTCCTCCTCTTCCTCCTCCTCCTCTTCCTCCTCCTCCTCTTCCTCCTCCTCCTCCTCTCCCTCCTCCTCCTCTCCCTCCTCCTCCTCTCCCTCCTCCTCCTCTCCCTCCTCCTCCTCCTCCTCTTCCTCCTCCTCCAGCACCTCCCCTACAGCCTAGAAACTCCACAGTCCACATCCTGAGTACCCTGCCTCCTCTTCTTCCATCTTACAGTGTCCCTTTTTCCTTCTCCTCTGTCCTTCAAACCCCTTCTGAGCCAATCTTCTTGGAGCAATATTAAAAATCAAATTGTCAAGGTCTTTGTGGGGCCTCTGGCAGCCTGACGGGGTGAGGACCACATCAGAAGTAGTTAAGTGCCCTGGTTTTGTGTCGGGCAGAATAGGGTTTGAATCCCAGCTCCGCTGTTGACAAGCACCACAGCGTTGACTGAGTTAATATCTCTGAACCACGGATTCCTCAGCTGTAAAATGAGAAGATGCATGTGCAAGCGCAGGGCCCAGCACAAAATCCGAGTTCAGTGAGTGTGGCTGTTGCTATTGTTATTTTATTTATTCACCAAATGTGAGGCTGTTCACCTAGCTGGATCCTTCAGATGCCAGAGCCACCTTCAGGGAGCTATGTGTCATTTGGAATCAGGCCCATCTGCCCAAGTCACTCCTGATGCTGGGCACACCCAAGTGTCCAAAATATCCACTCCGGACAGGCTGCCCAGTAGCCACTCAGGGTGGCCTTTCTTCAGCCCCCAGTAGATACCAGATCCTCAGTCTCCCTGCAGAAGGCCCAGCAGACATTGCAGACCCTTTGCTGCCAGCTGGAGCTGCACACTCTGGGTTGCCCCAAGGCCAGGACCTCAGCCTGCACTGTGGTGCCCCCGGGACCCGTGTCCCCTCAGGCAAAGGACAGGTGTCCCCTCTGTTCTCTCGGGGTGCAGCCCTGCCTCTCAGCCCTATGCCCCAGTCCTCAGGGCTTCCACGGAGGCTCTGGATGCAGAGCTCATTTCTGGCCTGGCCTGGGCTGGGCTGGGCCACAGCGTTAATGGTGGAACTTCTGGCACCTGTGCTCTCCACTGACCACAGGCCCAAGAATCGCTGACTCTTTACCTTTACCACCAGACTGGAACTTCTGGGGACCAGGAATTTGTCACCCTGGAGAAACCAGGGTACCCTAGAAGGTGAGACTCTTTGAGGCACAACAAGGCTTTGTCCATGGGGACCCAGAGGAATGAGAGAAGCATCCCCATCTAGCATGGGGTGGTAAGAGCAGAACACCCAGTGCTACCACACATCAGCTGTGTGACCTTGGGCAAGTCATCTAACCTCTCTGAACTTTTGTTTCCTCGTCTCTGAAGTAAGACTAGTAATTCCATCGTTTCAGGGCCAGTGTACTGATTAAATGAGATTATAAACACCAAAAGCACCTTGAAAGCTGTAGCATGCTGGGGATTATTGGTTATGGATCAATACCTGGGTCAGGAGGCCCAGGCCCTGCCTCTGACTTGATGGAAAACTTTGAACTATCAGCACTCACTCTCAGGTCCCCAGTGTCCTCCTGTCTGTTGTATGAAGGATCAGTTTAAATGGTGTTGCAGGATGAGTCTTAATCATGTCACAAGTCCCTGCCAGCTCTGAAAGTCGGTGATGGACACTTGGATGTTTCCATCCGCAGTGGAAACCCTGAGCCCTGGGAGCCCATCCCCGCCCAGACCTGGTCCTCAACACTGACTCAGGCCCCCCTCTAGCTGCCCAGTCTCATCCCGCTCCCCCCAGATTCCCCTCCTCTGCCCCTTTCCCCCTAAACAGATGTATTGTCCAGAAAACTGATTGCTGTGACCCCAGTGTTTATTTGGAGACAATACAAGCCGATTGAAACTGCCGCATCAGGAGAAATGTGTTCCACTTAGATCTTTAAATTAGCTCAGCACTGGCCTTTGATGAGGCTGGCCTGGGAGAGGCACCCGCCGTCGTGCTCCACTGACCATTGGCCATTGCAGGCCATTTGCTTAATGAACAGTGTGGCCAGCGGCCAGTGGGCAGGACCATCTGGGCACACCTGCTGCCCAGAGGCTGGAGTGGCTGGAGTGACCTCACCGTCCCATTGTCTTGGACCTCTGCTCGGCAGCCTGCCCTTCTGATTGGAGAGGACACTGAGGTCAGCTGTCACTGCTAATGGCCATAATGCAAAGATGGTACCAGCCACCCATTAGTAGGCGCTTCCTGCATCCTCTGCCAAGTGGGCTGAGCTCTCTGCAGACATTACCTCACTGAAAATTAGAGCAGCCTTGAGAGGTCGGGGCTGTTGTGGACCCATTTTGCAGATGAGGAGACTGATTTAGAAGCTCGTGGAGGTCAAGGGGAGAGGACAGGAGGAAGGGGGTTGAAGTGGAGCATGAGGAGCCATGTGCTTCCTGCCAGAAATGCAAGGTCACAGGAACCATTACCCTGATGTCTCCAAGGCCCTGTTCCTCTTCCCGTGGGTTCTGTGGCCTCAGCCCTGGGAGCAGGCTCTCTGCAGCCTCTCCTCGTCGCCCTCCTCCTCTGCCTTCCTCTTTTCTTCCCCCGCCTTCCATTCCTCCCCCTGCTCTGATACCCTGCAACCCTCAATTTCCTGCCCCATCACCCCACATCCCTAAAGTCGGGGACTACAGAAGCCGATGGGAGGCCTGCAGCCCTTTCTACCTGAACGGCCTTCCAGCAAAGATGCCCCTTTGCTATCTCTCATATCGATTTCCAGGGAACGACATTCTCGGAAGTTCGGAATTCACAGTACCTCCCAGCTGTTCTGTTTACTAGCAGGGACTGTTGCTCTTGTCACTTTTCTCCTTTATTTCCTCCTGTGGTTATTCCAGGCCCTCCTCCTGGGGGATAGGGAGTGAGATTTATACGTCAGGGCTGCAGCCCTTTGAAGAGCTCCCGGTCTGGGCCAGCTGTGTACAGCCCGAGTGGAAGGGGGTGGGTCGTAAGCCCCGGGACTCAGTTCTGTGGATTCTTCCGATGCCCTGTATGAGATGCGGGTCCTGAGCTGGCTTACAGCCTGACGAGAAGACACTGAGGGGCAGAGCTCTCACCTCCCCCAGAACTGCTGCATCTGTAGGCCAGGCCGAGGTCTCTGTCTGGGAGTCAAGCCTGGCAGGTACCTACAGGTCCCTCAACAGGGTGGGGCCAATGCCTGAACAAGCCCAGCCCCCATATGGGTGGCACAAGGCCAAGACAGCATCCCTGGCTTTGCAGGGCTCCCTACTAGACTATAAGCTCCTCCAAGGCAGGGCGCATGCCTCCTCCTCCTAGACTCCTTGACTGCTGTCCGGCAGGGGGGTGTAGCAGTAGACCAAGTATGAATGAACGGTAGCTGAGTATCATTCATTCAGCCGCTATTCCTTCATTTTCTTTTATTCACTTGCTCACTCATTGTCTACTCTTGCCGGGAATTTTCTGGTCCAGATTTTTAACGTGTAATTACCTCCAGGGCCAGACTAGGGAGAGACTAATGAGGTGCCTGAGGCACAAAATTTAAGGAGACACTCTAAGGGTCATGTGAGTGCCTGATTATTTCGGTTCCTGAACATAACCTTGCTAGTAGGTATTGTAATTTCCATTTTATAGACGAGGAAATGAAGTCAGACAAAGGCTAATTACTTCCCATGGTCACCTGGCTGGTAAATATTTGCTCCCAGATCTGTGTGACTCCAGTGCCTGTGTTTTCTACCTCCAACTGGTGCTCAGTTTCCCTGCCTTGCCTGACGGCTGAGCAGGATCCCCAGTACTGGGGAGGGAGGATGAGTTGCAGCCACTTCCTTCTACGAGTTATGCTCTCCTCCACCCCGTCTCCTGGACCCTGAGCACAGATTGGCTACCTAAGGTCTGGTCCCATCTCCTCTGCTAAGGGACGACCTTGGGCAAGTTACTTAAACTCTCTGTGCCTCAGTGTCCTTCTCTGTAAAAAGGGACAAAAGAGCAGTCCCCATTTCATGGGTTGCAGGGAGGATTCAAATGAGTAGGGATGTAGACTATATACAACACTTAGGATGCTACCTACCACCTAGTACCCTTCGTGGATGTGTTAGCTGTTATTTTCAATAGCTGGGGGACCTATTATCACCTGAAGGTGGGTAGAGAGTGCAATGAGCCCCAAACTCTCAACACACTGAGCCCTCGGGGTTCAGTCCCCGCCTCCCCAGGGTCAACAGCTCCCAGGGTGTCACCTCAACTCTCCTGCGATGACAGTGCCCAAGAGTCCCTGGGAGGTGGAACAATGGGGGTGGGGTTTGACACCCCAGTTCCCCTCCAGCTCCAGGAAAGGGAGCAGCCTCCCTGGCTCCTTCCAGCCTGAGCTCTCCTGGAATTCACAGAAGGTTTGGAGAGAATTCACACTTCACTGAAGACGTGTTTCGAACAATTAGCAGGTCTTTACCAGAGGAGCCTTTGAAGTAGAAGACCAGACCCATGGCTGTGAAGGATTTCTCCAGGACTGACAGGCTGGCAGATAGTGCCGCCAGCTCGGTCCTTCCCTGGGTGCCAGGGCTCCTGGGAGTCCCTCTGTGTGTCAGCTCCAGTGTCCGTCTCCAGCACAGAAGGCTGCTGTTACCACGGGTAGTACGACGGAGCTGGGCTCCCACTCGCGTCCTGGGTTAAGTCCACGGGATTGTTCTGCTCTCCAGATCTTTCAACGCATAGGCTAGGGCAGCTGAAGCCTTTGACTATGAACTTGGACCTCCTGCATCCTTAAACAGTGCCTAAAACTGTGTGTAATTATTAGTCGAATAAATGTGTGGGTTCCTCCAATGATTGACCCCGTGGCCTGGAGCTAGCCTCCATCTCCCCATCTGCAAACTAGAGACGGGTGGGGTGGGAAGGGAATGGGCTAACTGATCTCTAGGGCTTGGAGCTAAACCTCACTGTCCTAGGAAGGGCTCATATTGCAGTGGAATGAAGGTTGGGTCCTAATTCTTCTCCCCTTTAAGCTGCATGATCTTGAGCAAGTCAGTGAATGCACCTCAGTTTCTCCCTCTATGGAAGGGTTAAAATAATCTCTATCTTGCAGAGCCATCGTGAAGATTAAACCAGGTAATGCCTAGAAAGTGCCTGGTACAGTTCAGTGCTCGGATTTATTGAACACAGCTATGCTTCTTCTTTTTTTTTTTTTTTTTTTTTTGCGGTACGCGAGCCTTTCACTGTTGTGGCCTCTCCCGTTGCGGAGCGCAGCCTCCGGACGCGCAGGCTCAGCAGCCATGGCTCACGGGCCCAGCCGCTCCGCGGCATGCGGTATCCTCCCAGATCGGGGCACGAACCCATGTCCCCTGCATCGGCAGGCGGACTCCCAACCACTGCACCCCCAGGGAAGCCCCTATGCTTCTTATAGTGCCTTTTCTGATCTCTTCCTACAGAGCCACAGTGAACAGTTAGCTATGGTGGGAGGGGCCCTTTATGCAGCATCCCTACCCCACAAAACTGAGTGGGGGGGGCAGAGAGAGCCAGCAAAATGGGAGCTGAAAGGGCCTGTCCCCACTCTCCCGGCCCATGAAGCTGTCTGCCCCCTGGCCTGGGGCTCTAGGTTGCTGTTTGATTCCCTCTCCCTGACATTCCATCCATCATCATAATTGCTTCTCCTGAAAAATGAATTTGTAGTTGATTTCTTCAAAAGAGGGAATCAGCCAACAGATAAAAAGGTTGTTTTATTTAATTTGCATGAAGAGGCTGCCTGCTGCCGCCCAGCTGTGCCGGCTGGGTTGGGGGGAGGGCTGCTGGTGGCATGCAGTGGGCGTGCACAGGTAGGCACAGGCGTTCCCTGGCTCAGGGCCTGCCTCCCAGGTTGTTGCGTTCCTGGTCCCAGAGGTCTGATCCCGGTGGGCACACTGAGCTGAAATCATTCTATTTTAGGAGACCCCTACCTGCCCCACATCTGTCGTTCTGGGACAGGTCAGGGATTCTAGTCCAGGAGGTTGAGGGCCACGAAGCCAGACAATCATGGGGGCAAAACACAGGAGACCAAGGGCTCTGTAAGGTCAGGGGCCCCACATACAGGGCAAACATCAGTAAGTTTTCTCAGGAGGAAGGGGTATTTAAATTGCATGTGTGTTCAGGCCAACTTGGGAACCCTGGGCTCCTCTTTGAGACGTATTTCACCTAAGGGTGTTGTGTTTCCTCTCCAATTCAGCAGACACTGGTTGATTTTCACTTGTGCCCAGGGCATGGCTTGTTCTCTCCAGAAGCTCGTAATGCAGTGAATGTGAGCCCCATCTTCAGGAGAAATCCTTGGCAGGGGGTGGGAGTTAATGGCCAAGGCAAAGCCACCAGGGGAAAGAAGTGGGATCAGGCAGGGAGGGCCATCTGAAGAGATGCCTCCCCCTCTGCCAGGCCCCTCAAGGGCTGAGCAGTGATCAGGGAGGTGGGCCCCAAGGTTTTCCGGGGCAGAATGTGGTAGGATTCCTTGTGCTGTCCAACATCTGGAGAAGATGTGAAACATTCATTCTGGCATCAAGATGCTCCAGGGATACAGAGTACCTAAGTACTTTATGGATGGGGGGGGCATATAATTTATTGTCTAAACCTGGACAATTTCACAAGTGGAAATGGGTTCTATTAATTACTCCAGGACAACAGGTGTAAACTAGAACTGTCCCTGGTGAAGCAGACATATGATTACCCTAACCAGGTACCAGGTGTGATGTGGACTTAGGCCAAAAGGGCATCCTCCCGGAAGTTGCCAAAAAGAGCATTGTATATTTCTGGATAGAGCCACAGGACATCTTTGGGGGCTACAAGGGCCACAGACTGGAGGTGGAGAAGCAGCTGGGGTAGAGCAGTCAGGGGTTGGGTTCCATCTCCTGGGGCTGCTGCTTAGAGCAAGTCATTTACCCTCTCTGGGCCTCCATCTCCTCTCCATGAGATGCTGATTGTCCAGGTATCATATATTGATGACATCCTGTAATTGTCTTGTTCCTTTATTTGTTTACTTGTTTGTGTCCCCAGCTGCCATGTAAATCTCTGAGAACAGAGGCCTTGTCTGTCTTACTCACTGACGTGTACCCAACTCCTAGAATGAGTAGACACTCAACAAGTGGGACGCAGACTTGAGGAAACTCTGAGGGGTCTCATCTGCACATTTGCAGGTTCAGGAAGATGATTATGTCAGGGTAGTCCAGGGCAGCTTTGGCAAAGGCAGGTGGTAGACCAGTTGTCTTCTGGGAGCTCCTTCTTGCTCTCTGCTGCTGTTTCCTTGTCCCCCTCTCTGACTCACATGGAATTCCTCCACCTCCAATGTGTAACATTCTGGATACAGAATCTGGGTTGCAATTATTAAGGCAGGTTTGTGGGTGGGATGGAGCAGAGGGGTCCCTGACTTAAAACTTTGTGAAAATGACAATAATGACAAAATACTACTTATCACTTTCTACCAGTTAACTTAAAAAGCATGATGAACAGCAGCTGTAGCTCACCCTGGTGGGCTTCTGATATTCATTTCCACTTCTTTTCTTCTTCCTCGATTGCTTGGTGAGAACCCCTGCCTGAGATCTGCGTTGTACCGCCTGAATTGCTCCTCTACCTGAGTCATCCCCCGCCCCGCTCCCCCAGTGAGGACTCTCTTTGTTCTCTGTGTGGTCCAAGTCCCACCGCTCTGCGCTGGGATGTGCAGCCTTGTGTCAGCATGGCCCTCTTACTGTTTGCAGAAGGGGTTGGTCCTCCACTTGCAAACACACCAATCCAAGTGCAGGGTCTTTCTCTGTTGTTCTGTATGGGAGAGTTTCTTCCTTTGCAGCAACCTGCCGGGAGAAAGCCTGCTGTTCTGACTGTGTCTTCCCCACTCGGGTTGTATTATCCCTCGGGGACTGGGCCTCTCCCACCAGCTCCCTCTGTGGGTGCACCATCAGCTTTCCGTGTTCCGCTGCTACGCGCCGTGTGTTAGAGGGACATTAGGGCTTGATTACAAGTGGTGGAAACCTCATATCAAGTGGCTGACATGTCAGTAGAGGTATTTATTGGCTCATACAGCCAAATCCAGGGGGCCAGGGCAGGGTGGCCTAGCTTTAGGGACAGCCAGAGCCAGGGGCAAGTCAGTCCCTCTGTCTCACCCTCCGCCTCTCTCTCTCTCCCTCTGTCTCTCTCTGTCTCTCCCTCTCTCTCTGTCTTTCTCTGTCTCTGTCTCTCCCTCTCTCTCCCTCTGTCTCTGTCTCTCCCTCTCTCTGTGTCTCCCTCTGTCTTTGTGTCTCCCTCTCTCTCCCTCTGTCTCTGTCTCTCCCTCTCTCTCCCTCTGTCTCTGTCTCTCCCTCTCTTTCCCTCTGTCTCTGTCTCTCCCTCTCTCTGTGTCTCTCTCTGTCTCTGTCTCTCCCTCTCTCCCTTTGTCTCTGTCTCTCCCTCTGTCTCTGTCTCCCTCTGTCTCTGTCTCTCCCTCTCTCTCCCTCTGTCTCTGTCTCTCTGTCTCTCTCCCTCTGTCTCTGTCTCTCCCTCTCTCTCTGTCTCTGTCTTTGTCTCTCCCTTTCTCTCCCTCTGTCTCTGTCTCTGTCTCTCTCTCTCTCACACACTCTCTCTCCCCATTTTGCTCTGGCTCACGTGTCCTGCTTTTCCCTGTGAGTCAGCTTCACTTTGTCTAGCTGGCTTCTCTGTGAGGCCCAAATCACAGCCTCCGGGAACTCCAGGCTTTCCCTGGTTATAGTCTTATGTAGAAATAAAATGTCTTTTCTCTCCCGCCTCCTGTTAGAAAGACCCCAGGAAAGGACTCAGGTGGCTCACCTTGGGTCAGCCACTGACCCCACAGCCAATGACTGTGCTCAGGGAGTCGGCTCAGGTAAGAGGATAAGCGTCCGCCTTGGGAACGCAGGCCAGGAGTGGGAGGCAGAGACCCTGCCGCCTAAGAAGATGGCGGAGTGCGGGATGATGCAGATGTTGCTGCCAGGGGGATGGGGTGAGCCAGGCAAAACCACGCCAGTTTATGACTGACACATGAGGGGCGTTTCATCTCCTGGCTTCTCGGCAGGAAGAACTTGGAGCGTCAGTCCAGGCTGAAAACATTTCTCCAATGAACAGAAATGCCGGCACCATGGAATTCCTGACTGACACCATCGATTCCTTCCCTGGCAGCAGCAAGGCGAGGCTTCACATTTAATCAAGGCGAACCCCTGCTCTGTGGTCAGTGATTCAGCTCTGGGCTCCGGGGGCCTGCCTTGAGCAGAAACACCCCCTGCCCTTTCTGGGAAAGGAAGTCAGGTCTTCCCTGACTTCAGTCAGGTATCCCCTTGTCTAGCTCAGAGTGGGGCCTGTCTCCCCATCCTCTCCCTTGGCCTGGGCTGGGTGAGAGCCAGCGGCAGTGGACCCAGGAGGCGGTGCCCATCCGTTTGTGCATTAGAGAGGCCACCCTCTGCTTGTGCCCTGCCCACCAGACACAGCCTGTGCCCTCAGTCTCTCTGCCGCCTTGCCTGTGGTTACAGACTTTGTTGAAATGGTGTGCGTTTTTCTCTCCTGCTGGTCCATGAGTGCCTTAAGGGCACAGACTAGGTCTTGTTTGTTGGTTTGTCCAACACGTGACATAGGGTAAGGCACCCAGAATATCCTCAAGGGGATGCTTATTTATTATTTATTAATAAAAGAATGTGTATGCGCTCGGAAGGCACGCAGGCAGATTGGGTGAGCAGAGGGCGAGGTGTCCAGCAGAGAGCACTCAGTGCAGCCTGACTAGCATTTATCTGAGGGCCTTCCAGACTGACTACAAAGTGCATTGCCCTCCAACTGGGTTGGTTCATGGCTGTAGTGGCCCTTGGATTGTTATGAGTAGATGTGGAGCTTGACTGTTCATTATAAACCTAAAGCGATCGCAGTTGGAAAGGCTGTATTTAAGACCTAGTTTTTCCCTCCCTCCATCCCTCCCTCCCTTTCTTCCTCTCTCTTTCTCTTCCTTCCTTCCTTGGAGGCTGCGTCGTCTCCTCAGCTGGATTGTCGATTCCACAAGGCAGGAACTGGGCCTTAACCATCTCTGCGCCCCACTTCCATCCCCTACTCTAATCGTATAGGGATGTAAGGGGGCAGGGCATGACTCTGGGGTCATTTTTCTCAACCGAGATTTCTCTTTCACTGAATCACAATAAACTCAGGCTGAGTTTATTTATCTGGGAGGTCTGAGATAGTCATCCCATGATGAGGAACAGTGCACAAGGCCTGATAATATCTCTGTCTTCCAGCATCGAGTTTTGGACCTCAAAACTGAGTCTAATTCCATCCATGCATTCAGAGTGAAGCAAGATCTCACCCTCCTCCTCCTCTTAGATTCCCTGCTGATCTCTGTAGCTTTCTTGGAAGCCGATTCACCCTGGGCTGGTTGATCACTGAAGGGGGTGCCACTAAGCTACGTCTCCCCATCCTGCGCTGTGGTCCAAGGATGGGTTTCAGTGTACTCCTGGGAGAGCTCATCTTGTAGAGCTGATCCATTGTCCCTGCTTGCCAAGATTCTTCCATCCTGATTCCCAGCGCCATCCCTCTGGCTTTGTGACATGCCCCTCATTTGGTGACAAGTTGTGGGAGAAACAGAAAGCCCATCTTAGGTCTCTTAGCTTAAGTTATATTTTCCAATACAACACTTCCAGGGATAATACAGAATGAGGGGACTTCCCTGATGGCGCAGTGGTTGAGAGTCCGCCTGCCGATGTAGGGGACACGGGTTCGTGCCCCGGTCCGGGAAGATCCCACATGCCACGGAGCGGCTAGGCCCGTGAGCCATGGCCGCTGAGCCTGCGCGTCCGGAGCCTGTGCTCCACAATGGGAGAGGCCACGACAGTGAGAGGCCCGCGTACCGCAAAAAATAAATAAATAAAAATTAAAATTAAAAAAAAAAATACAGAACGAGGAAGGAACGGGGGTGTCTGGGACACTGGTGCAGCTCCTGACTGGTTAAGCAGTACCTCCTCTCCTGTTCGATTCACGTGCTTGTACCCTTCCTTGGTCAGGAGTCCCAGGCACCCCCAAACCCAAGGCCCCTTCAGCCCCATCACCCAGTCTGTAGATTCTGGCTCTTTCCTGCCCTCCAGGCCTGTGCACCTCTCTCTTACAAGCACACAGTGTGGCGAGGAAGCCAAGCTCTTTCACCCTGGGCTTCCTGAGCAGGAGTGTGTATCCAGCCTGTACAACTGCTCCTCCACCCCCCTCCCTGGGGATGCCCTGGGTTTGGGAGAGCCTGCCTTTCCTGGGACACAACCCAGACAGATGTCCAAGAGGCCTCTCTACCCACCCTGACTCAGAGCCTCTGCTCTACTGCTTGCCAACGCCCATGATCTCACCCTCTTTTCCTGGTCACCTGTAAACCCTTCTGAATCTCACCTTCTTCCTGATCCTAACCCCCATCGTTTTTCCAGCCCTAGCCACGATGACTCTGTGTCAGTTCCTAAAGAAGCCAGGCTCTTCCCGTCTCAGAGATTTCAAAACGCTGTTCCCTCTGATGGAATGCTCTTCCAGCCATCCATCTCGGCTAACTCTTATGTCTCAGCTCAAATGTCACGTCTTCAGATAAACCTTCTCCCACCTCCCACTCCTTGTTCTTTTCCTTCAGAGAATTTACAACAAACTGTAATCATATATGAATGCTGCAAGGGTAACAGATCTCCCCCAGCGCCATGCTGGTTCAACCTCACCTGTGAGCCACTCTCCTGGCTCCCCGTCCTGGTGCCTGCGCCTCCTTTTCTTCTCTGTATTTGGTACCTTCCCTTTCAGGTCTTGATTTCCTACTGTATTTGGAGTAATTTGATCTTCTCCTGGTTCTTAAATACCTTCCTCCTCCCCATTGCCCACCAGCCAAACAAAAGGTGTAAAGGGAGCAAGAGAGTATCTAATAGATGGATTTGTATTGAATTACATACACGTAGGTGTATTTGTTTGATGACATCCCACTACTATATTGTAAGTTCCATGACACTTTCATGGCTTCATGGATGCTTTCTCACCACTGTATACCCAGTGCCTAACAGGTGCCTGGCATGTAGTAGGGGGGTCGATAAATATTGACAGAATGAAAGAATATCGTGTTTCTCTATTGAAACTCATTACCGATCTCAGCTTGAATGTTGGCAGCCCCTGGATATCTAATCCTGGGTACCCATATACCCAGTTAGAATGTCCCTGTGGTATAATAAGAAAGATATGTGGTCTTTGTCCCCAGTTCCTGACACAGAGCTTCTAAAACATCTTGGAATTTCCAGAGTGGTAAGGGTGACAGGAGCATCTTTTGTTCTAACAAGGTGATTCTTGGTGGGCCCCTTGGTAGCTTAGGATGAGGGGTGGTTGCCAGAAAGACCAAACCTTGATTAGAAGCTTGGAAGTTTCTGTCCCACCAACCTCCTGGGAAGGGAGAGGGGCTAGAGATTGAGTTCAATCACCAATGGCCAATGCTTTAATCAACCATGCCTACATAATGAAACCTTCATAAAGCCTCTGAACAATGCGGTCTAAAGAAATTCCGGGTTGGTGAATATAAGGAGGCGCTGGGAGAGTGGTACACCTGGAGAGGGCTTGGAAGCTCCTTACTCCTCCACCATATCTTGCCCTATGCATCTCTTCCATTTAGCTATTCCTGAGCTGTATCCTTTATAATAAACCAGTGACAGTAAGTAAAGCGTATTCCTGAGTTCTGTAGCTGTTCTGTACATCAGGGGATCATTGGAACCCCTCATGTATAGCAAGTGTGTTAGAAGTACAGGTAGCCCAGGACTTGCAACTGTCATCTGAAGTGGGGACAGTCTTGTGGGAACCCTTAACCCATGGGGTCTGCACTAACTCTGGGTAGTTAGTGTCACAATTGCATTGAATTGTTGGACACCCAGTTGGTATTGGAGAATCAGAGAATTGGTTGGGTAGAGGGAAAAACCCTTCAGGGTTACCATAGACTGTGCACATTTCTGGCCTTTTTAATCTCCTGGTACAGGCATTAGCATCCAGAACTCCCAACCACGTTTGGATCACACTCATCCCATGTAGGTAAGGGGTCCTCTGCATCTGGGATAATGGGAAAAACCATCTCCTCTCCTCCTCCCCTCCCCTATCATCTCTCCCCTGCCCTGCCCTGCCCTGACTCCCCGTAAAGATAAAGAGAATGACTGAACAAGCATGAAAGTTATGGAAACTTCCCTCCTGAATGATCCCGCTAATGGTAAATTGATGGGATTGAATACATTTGAGTCGGAAATGATCCAAGTATATGCTAATGAGGCTGAATATGCATTATTTAGACTAAAACAAACTAACTGTGAGTCAGGAAATAAAGTAGGTGAATTATTAGTTTGGCGACTCAGAGAATCGGAAAACTCAAGCACCGTTCCAGAGACAGGCAGAGGCAGGCAGGAAAATGTGGTTAATGAATTCTAAACCAATTAACCGCAAATTGATGGCGCACTGGAAGACTTAACACCCCCAGCTCGACTCCCTCAGGTTACTTTCTGCAAATTTAGAAGGGGAACACTGTTGCCATGTACTTTTCTTGTTTTCACTTCCTAAATGTGCTCCCCTGGAAACTTGAGTGAAACAAAAAAAAGAGGAGAGGAAGAAAACTACAGATTCCAGATTCCTCTATTTTGGCTACACGGGGAGATAAATAATGCAAGGAAGAACTTCTCAATTCTTCTTTGTCAAAGATAAACATCTTCAGACTGAAGAGAGGAAAGCAAGCCTTGATGGGAGAGAGCGAAAGCCTGAGATGGGTGAAGAAAATGCAAGAACACGCCTTGCTTGTCCAGACTAGAACAACTTGATTGTCCTGGCTGAATTCCAGCCTGAGGCACATAAGATACAAATTAAGTCCTGGTGAGACTGTGAGACTGAGGAAGTCACTAGGAAAGGGTTAGAACACAGGAGGTGGCAAAGATGGAGTCCATAAATTCCAAGGCATTGGATGACGATCATAGAAAAATCTCAGGTTCAATTCTTTAAAAGATGTAAGTTGTGAGACCTTAGGAAAGTGAGCAGTGATTAGTTGGAGCCAGCATGGGTTCACCATGTACTAGATCTTTGCTGAAAGGGCACCTTTGTTGATGAAGGCTCTCCTGATCTCTATAGAATATAGCCCCGCTCACGAACCCTACCCCTCATCATGTTCATTCCCCATTGACCGCTTTATTTTTCTCTATAGCAGTTCATGTCATCCAACACACATATACAGTCGTCCCTCGGTGTCCTTGGGATTGGTTCCAGGACCTAATGCAGATACCAAAATCAAAGTATGCTCAAGTCCCATGGTCAGATCTTTGTATCTGCGGTCCCACATCCAGGGATTCAATCAGCTGCGGGCCGTGTCGTACTACATGTTTTTATTGGAAAAAAATCCATGTATGAGTGGTCCCACAGAGTTCATCCCCTGTTGTTCAAGGGTCAACTGTATTTACTTGTTTATTTTCTTCTCCTCCCATAGGACTGTAAGCTCCATGAGGACCAGGACTTTGCCTGGCACATGGTAGGGGCTCAGTAAATATCTGTTGAGTGAGTGAGACTTCCCCCTCATTTCACATTCACCCAGTATGGCCAGGCCCTCAAGGCAGACCTGTCCTCACCCACCCACCCACTCACAGACAGGAACACTGGAATAGAGCTGGAGGGCAGCCCCAGTGCCCCTACTCTTCAGGTCTTGACCTCTAAAGCACATATCCTGTCCTCCTGGAAATGTGGCCCAGTGGACTCTGAATACTCAGATTGACCATCCTCATCCCACGGTGGGCACAAGGAGGGCGCAGAGGAGGGCAAGAAGCTCCCGGGGAAGTTCCGCCTTCCTCTGGGAAAAAGCAGAAGCATGAGGAGAGGGGCAGGGATTCTCCCCTCCCCCGTACCTGATCTAGGAAATAAGGAAATGAAGGAGAAGGCATAGCTAGTGAGTTCTCACTGTCAGCCTTGTGCCCCTTCTACTGTACTCTGCTGCCCCTGAACTTGGAAGTAATATTGGAGAAAAGTGTGTAAGATACATGAAGGACTTCTGCTGCTTTAAGCCAACCAAAGCAACTGGAGATACTCTACCTTTGATTAGGAGAGAGTCACTCAGTTATCTGTGGGTAGATTAACTGGGCTTGCAGGTAAACCATGGAAAACACATGATAATAAGGGAAATAATGGGTCAGGGGGCAGATGTGAAAAAAAGTCAAATGGATTACCAAATCAGTAACAACATCCTTCTTTCAGAAGATGCCAGCTGTGTGGAACCACATACTTACATTGAGGTCCACACTGTGCCCTTGGCAGCGTGGAAACTTCCCCCTCGATCAGCAATTCATTTGGGCAGCACATGGATGGAAGTAGAGCAGTGAGGACTCCATGAGTGACTCTGTGACAAGCGTGGACTGAGGTCTGACACCTTGAGCCCAGCGGGGTCACCTGGCAAGGAGGTGGGGGATGGCATAGGTTGGGGGGTAGGGGCTGCTCACTAAACCAAGACCCCGAAGCTGCTGGGCTTTGTCGCCTTGGCCCAGGCAGGCTGCCAGACTGTTTAGAAAGCAAAGAGCTCAGCCTGTTCGGTGACAGACCGTGTTAGTGTAAGCTTTGTTCTCAATTCTCACACAAAAAAAGATAGCTCAGATAGAAACAGACAGTGTAACAGACTGCAGAATGAATGGTAAATGTGTTTCTACATATTGGAAGTGACTGTAACAGAATCAGCTGACACCACGTGTCCTTTGGCATGTTTTGAGTTTTAGTGTTAACAGTGATTTGGGGTTCTCTGTGACTTTTTCCCCTCCATTATCCCAGGACATTCATTCAAAATAGATGTATGTGCCAGGTGCTGGGCTAAAGATGCAACAGTGAGCAAACAGACGTGGTACCTGGCCTCGGGGTGTTTACAGGCAAGAGCTGACTACAGATGCATCTGGGAGAGTGACCAGGTGTGACTGCCTCTCTACTCTTCTTCAAAATGAAAGGAAATGGTAGAGTCCATTTAGGAAGGGGAGTGGATGGATGTGAAATGACAGTTTGGAAAACAGTGTGGATCTTATTTTAGCCAGGAAGCTTCTTAGTGGAGGAGGCACCACTGGCTGTGAAGTGGTCATCACAGTGGCTGAGCATCTGTTGGAGAATATTGCCTCCATATCCTCCAACTTCAGAGGCCAGAAGGGAAACTATGCAGAACTCCAAGTGTCTGTGGTAGCAATGGCAAAGAAAGGCAAGGAAGGCCTTGGAGGTGCTCAGGTGTCTCCTGAATGTCTCTCTCTGGTGGAAGAGGGAACTGTGCCACATCTGAGCCCCGAGGGCCAAAGCAGACTGTAGGCATCACTTGCTTGGGAGTGGCATTCACTGAGTTTCTAGAGATTGGGCGCAAACCAAAACCCTGGGTTGGCTTTCTATGCCTGGGAGATCTATAGCATGATAAAAGTTAAAATGAGAATTAGATTATGTAGAAGCTAACATCACTCAATTAGAGTTAATGTCAATCATCAGGAAATTGCCAGCATCAGAATTCAAGTCCAAGGGTCCTTCATCTTTGCCTTGGAAAGGGAAGGAGAAACAAGCTGAGAGGCCAATAGTTGTGTGAGATGCTGGCTCCCAAAGAAGCCCCAAGCATAAAGTGGGTTCACCCAGGAAGGGGAGAGAGTGAAGAATCCAGTCTGTCCCAGCAAGCATCGAGGACCAAAATGCTCTTGTCTCAGGGGGCTGGACAGGATGGAGAGTGAGAAGTAGGCTGACAAAAGGGTTGATGCAAAGCCTCTGAAAGATCCAACCAGAACCAGACAGGAGGAAGAAGAAATGGACAGTCCACTCCTGAGAAACGGGGGCTGACAAGAGTGGGGTCAGCAAGTCAGCCCAGCCAGCCATCTGAAGAACAGGCAGCGCTCCTTGCCAGATGCCAGAGACACAGCATCTGAAACCCAGACAGAAGGAGACGTGCACGCCTCTCTGTGGGAGTGGGTTGGAGAAGCTCTCATTTGGTCCTGATGCCAAATTAGGAAGATGGACTCTCTTCCAGATGTCTCTACTCTTGGGCATATGGCAAAGGAAAACCCTCTTCTACCAAGGCAAGAACAGTCATTTATAGAGTGCCAGCATTGTGCTGGGCACTGAGGACAGCGTGGGGAATCAAACAGTCATTGTCCACATCCTCATGAAACTTGCAATCTTATAAGGGAGATAGACAATAAACAAGCAAACAGACATGGATAAGTACAGAATGTATTAAGTGCTATGAAGGAAACAAACAGGATTCAGAATGAGGAATAATAGGTGATGAAACCTTAAAATGTGATCAGAGAAGGCTCTTTGAGGAGGGTGAGGTTTAAGCTGAGGGCTGCAGAATGATGAGGACCCACTCATGCCTCTCTTTAGGGGATACTGGGGCTGAGAAGGAGCTTATTTCAGCAGTATGGGCAAGGGAGGTGTTTCTATTTCTATTCAGTCTTGCTCCTTATTGAATTCCCCTGCTTATCTTGATGTTATTGTCATCTTGGGTTGACTATAATAATTTGACAGATTTGCTTTAGAGAGAAAGAACATGCTTATAGAAACCTGTGACAGATACTTTGAGTCCCAACGGCTGAGTGCAGAGGAGACCCTGCTAAAACTGGCTCCACCAGCCGCTTGTGACAGTGACCAGAAAGGCAACCTCTGTGTCTAGAAGGACATAGTCCCTGGGGGTGTGCTGTACAAATTCAAGCTATGCCAGAGATACAGGGTCAGCAGGCATCTAGGGTGTACACAGCTCTCCCACCTACACGGGCAACTGGTTGTACTGCTATACAGGTGGCTGAGCTCATGTTTGGAGAGGAGAGTGGGTGTCAAATTCAGCTTTTTTTATTCTCAGCTTTTTTTGTTTTGTTTTGTTTTGCGGGACGCGGGCCTCTCACTGCTGTGGCCTCTCCCATTGCGGAGCACAGGCTCCGGACGCGCAGGCTCAGCGGCCATGGCTCACGGGCCCAGCCACTCCGCGGCATGTGGGATCCTCCCGGACCGGGGCACGAACCCGTGTCCCCTGCATCGGCAGGCGAACTCTCAACCACTGCGCCACCAGGGAAGCCCCTCAAATTCAGTTTTTGAGGAGAAAGCTCCTAGTTCCTATTGTTCCCTAGGAACAGTAGAGAAGTGAGTCACTCAGAGAAGTGAGACAAATATGAATTGGGCTCCCAGGAGCCCATCCCATAATATTTCTCTCATACCCCACTTCCACTCCACTAAGTAAGAACTCTACTTCCACCATCCCTGGCCTAGAGCCCACCATACCCTTGACCCAGTGTAGTCAGGTCTGCAGAAAGTTCAAGGCTTTGGGTAGGGATGTGATGTACCCCTGGAATTTCCGGCCATTGGATTTACATTCACATCTTGTCAGGCATGTGTGATGGAGAAGGAACACAAAAACTGCAAGTCATGGCTTGTCACTAACCTTTTCTGTGACCCTGGACAATTTCTTTGCTTCTATTGGCCTCAGCTTCCTCATCTGAGGAAACCTGAAATAAGAGTTTGGACCAGATGGCTTCCAGCTCTGACACTTAGGATTTATGATTCCGTGAGGTGAAGAGTTTTAGGAGGTCAAGAGAGGCAGCTAAAGAGAACAGTGTAAAAACCAAGTAGTCATTGGGCATGGCTGTGAGAGTTCAAAATAGAAGTCTGTGTATACCTGCAGGCCTAAAGAGAGGAGACACACATTTATCACCAAGTTCCAGAAGCTTACACCAGAAGGCCACCTGCATAGCCAGCCTCCAAGAAGGTCCCAGAGTGATCCTTGCCTCCTGGCCTTCATACTCTTATGTATTCCTTTCCCACGTTGTATCAAGGTTGCCCTGTGTGACCACTAAAACGTGGTGGGCTCAGTAGTTTGTCTATAACCCAGTGCTAGGTCATAAAAGACATTGCCACTTCCACCTTGCTTTCTTGCATCACTTATTCTTGGGAAGCCATGTCATGAGGACACTTGAGCAACTCTATGAAGGGTCCATATGGTGAAGAACTGAGGCCTCCTGCCAGCAGCTAGCACCAACTTGCCGACCACGTGAGTGTGCCATCTTGGAAGTGGATCCTAAGTCCCAGTCAAGTTTTCAGATAACTGCAGCCTAGACTCATCCTGACTACAACTCATGTAAGACCCCGAGCCAGAGTCATCCAACTAAGTTGCTGCTGAATTCCTGACTTATGGAACATGTGTGTGATTGTATTTATTGTTGTATTAAGTTGTCACGCTTTGAGATAATTTGTTACATGGCAGTCAATGACTAATACACCCACCATTCCTTATATTCCAAAAACGGTGACTCAAAGATGGTGCTTCCCAAATTTTGTTTGCTGGGGCTCTGCTCCCAGGAGATGCTCACCAACCAAAAGAACTTAAGAAGCCCTTAAATAAAGAAGCCTGTTTAGTTTTGTTTAACCCAGAGTTCTCTAAGCTCACATGACTATGGACACGCTTTTGTGCCTAACATTTCAAGGAATTCATGCCCCATGTCATATGTTTTGGGAGCTACTGTTCTAGGACAAGTACGAGGTATGATTTTTACTAATGCACTGTAATCTTACATCCTTTTTACCCCCAGGTCTGTTTGGGTTCAAAATACACCTACATTCATTCATCCATCCACTCAACCGCATTCACAGATGCCTCATCTCTGCAGGAACCCATGCTGGGTACCAGGAGTACAGAAATGAATCATATAGTCCCTGTCTTCAAAGGCTCACAGTTCAGTGGGGTTTAGCAGAGGGGCTATGATGAGGGCTCAGATGTCATAATGCCTGATTCTGAAGCCAAGATCTGTCCCTTACAAGCTGTGTGACCTGGGGCAAGTTTCTTCACCTCTCTGATTCAGTTCTCTCATCTGTAAGTTGGCACTAATAATCATGGTATCTATCCCACAGGGAAGGTTTTAGGGTTCAGTGAAATAACAGAGGTAAAGCACTGATTATGTGCCTGGCACATAGTAAGTGTTGAATAAACATGAGCTGTTCTCATTATGTTTGTTGTCCCCTCTGCAGAGTTCAACAAAGGTGTCATCTCCTCCAGGAATTGTTCTCTGGCAGCGTGCCCCCAAGCTGATTAAGGTGCCCCTATTCTCTCCTTCCTTGAGAATATCATGACCTTACCTCCATCAAGAGCATTTTCCTGCTGCATAACTGGGTACAGTGAGGGGCCTGCTATGACCAAAGCAGAGAGTATAAGAGAATGAATGAAGAGGTAGTGTTGGGGCCTTTTTTTTTTTTTTGCCAGGCTGAAGTCTAGGCTAGATACCCTGGGAGATGGGAAGCCAGGGAGGGTTACAAGGAAGGGTGTGGCCAGCTGGCCCTACACCCCCAGGCCTGGCTCAGCCTGCCATCAAAATGATGTCCTACGTGGCGGTCCTTACCCACTCATGAGCAGAATCCTGTTTCTAAGCCCTGTGTTGGCAGCCAGTGGTTTTGCATGGCAGAGTGTGACATCATTGCTCCCACCACCCCATGGCACGGCCACTTTTGTTCAGACATATCCAGCATACCAGGTAATACCCTACTTTGTTCACCTGGGCAGTCACAGTGAAAGGTTCGAGTGATGGCGTGGAAACCCCTTCGGTCCCTGGGGCCTGCATCCCTGGGGTGGAGGGAGCTGGGGACTGAACTGTGGCTGTAGGAGTCCCTTGTCTTGTTGCAGCTGCAGTGCATACTCAGAGGGGTTTTGCAGAGAACAGCTGGTAAATTCACTTCAGTATCTGCCTCCCCCAGCCCTTTCCAGTGCCCTGAGTGGGTGGCCTCTCCATCAAGACACAGCTCTGAAGGAGCCTCCAGATGACTCCAAGGCCCTCCCAGCTCCCCAGAGGCAGCTCCCAACCAGCAGGCCTGGCTCCGAGGCTCCTTAACTTCCCTCCCAGCCCACTCTCTTTGAGCAGAAGAAGTGGCCATGTGCCAGCAGCTGCCGGGGGATCGAGGCGAGGCCGGATGCCTCCACCTCTTCTCTCTTTCCCTCTCACACACAATTCTGCAGGCGGAATTCTAGACAGTCTCTTTTTCTTAAATCTGTGAAATCAGGAACCAGAGGGCAAACTAGGGCTCCGAGTCTCCAATTATCTCTCTCCCCCTGCCTCTCGGGGAGCCTCACACTCTCCCGCTCGACTGCAAGCAGTCAACAGCCTCTCGGAACCTGTTGAAATCTATTACCGACCTTTGGTCTCATCACCACAAAGGGGTTTTCTGCAGCGTGGAGATGGATTAAACAGAAATGAATTGGCCAGAGGAGGCTTTGCGACCCTCTCGGTTCTTGCCTTCCTTTTTCCCCTTCTCTCCCTCTTTATCACTTTTATGTTTTTATAGAAAGCCAGCTGGGCAGAGCTGAGATAAGGCAACGTGGCCCACGTGGACTGAGGTCACAGATACCTGAATGAAATTCACTTTGTTCATTTTGCAAACTAGGATACTGGCAGTTCCACGGCATGGGGCCTGTTAGTGCTAAATTCATCGCGTCTGGCAAAAAAAGAAAAGAAAACAAAATGAAAACCCCATAAAGTTAAATATGTTAAATATTTAGGTCTTGTGATGAACGGCAAGTCATAATATTTGTTGGATTGCATTTGCTATTCAATGCATCTTTTTCCACTTACGGCCCCAGTTTGGGGAGGTAGATGGAGGAAAACTAGATGGATTGGGTTGCGTCAGAAATGAAACGTGGGCTTTAATTTAACCTCAAAAGACAAATCTCTGTCTGCACATCCTGGGCTGCATGGCTGTTAGCGCTCTTGAACGGGGGTCTTCACCTCCCCTGGAGCCTGTCTCTTCATGTTCACACACAGCTCCGTGTGTAATTAAGCAGATGCTCTTCGACGTTCGGCTTAAATTATCACATGTCAGGACATGACACTTTATTTGTGTATGTTTTCCTTGCTTAGCAATTCAGGCAGTACCTGGGGAAGGGAGATGTCTCTGCTCAGCTCTAGGAAGGAGCCTCTCCTTGTCGCTCTGTGTCTGAAATTCTACTCTTAGAGGTTCACTTCTTTGGCTTATTAACTCTTCAGGCAAATTCCCCATGCAGACTCAGTTACTTACCTGGTCAGAGGGTGTGTTAATAAGATCTTTTCTTAAGAGCAAAAAAGGAGAGTGAATATAAGAACTTGGGGAATTTAAGAGGTTGGGAGGGGGCGCTGGCCTTGGCTCAGAGACCATAGTAGATTCCTTTTCAACAGGCCTGGGATGTCCTGCTGAAAAAGCGGGGGAGGTGGCAGGAGAGAAGGAGAGAGAGGGAAGAAGGGAGGAGCCTCAGGTGTGTTGTAACTTGTATGTAAATCACCAAGTTCACCTGAAGCACATTCCACCCCTCCCCCACCCCTGTTCTTTGGTACTAACCATCTAGTCAGGAAGTTTGACTGCTCAGGGCTTGCATTTTTGTCAGGATCCCAAAGGGCCAAGGCAGAGGACAGAGACAGGCCTTCCTCAAGTAGAAGTCCGGCCCCCGGAATGCTTGGCACTGGCCCTAGGAATCACTGTGATCTCAGGGGTCAGCCAGAAATGGTCTTAAGGATCTCTTTCCAGTGACTACCTAGATCATCATGCAGTGACCTTGGGAGTCAGTGAGCAATGACCTTGAAAATTACTGAGAATTGGTCTAAAGTATCAATCTTTAATGACCTTGAGAACCAGCAAATGGTAACCTTGGAAATCAGTGACTAGAGATCTGGTGAGTCAGTGAGTGAAGATTCCCAGGGGAGGGCGCTCAGAGAGGCCTGGAGGCAGTGGGTCAGGCCAGGTGCCCAAGTGGGCAAGACCAGTGGGGGCTGAGGTGTGGGTGATGCTTAGGGTTCCCTAGCCAGACTCCTACCACACCAGCAGTGAAACCCCTCTGTCCCCTGGGTTGCTAGGACCCAAGTAGCCTTTTGCTGAGCTGACCAGGACTCTGGAGAAGTCTGGTCACCAGAGCTGAGCCCTCCCCCTCTGTTGCCAGACTCTTGTGCCAGGCTTGACTTGTGGTAGGGGCCATACTGGCTGCACCCTCAGCAGAGCCCCAGCCTCTGGGAGGGCCACTTGGCAGGGCCTGGCTGAAGCTGAGCTCCCAATCTCAGCAGGCTTGTTTGCTTCCGTACAACATCTGGGGCTTACTGCCACCATCTGGACTTGCTCCCCATCAAAGCCTGCTCTCTCCTGCTGGCTGCCAGTGCTGTTGTCGACATCAGCCAGGTAGCCTGACCAGAACCTGGGAAGGTTTCAGGGAAAGTGCTCACAGGGCATGGACTGGCTCCCTGGGGTAGTGTGTCCAGGGCCCTGGGGGTGCTGAGGCAGAGGGTACATGGGCTGGGAGGGAAGCACTTGTGCCGTGCATATGTGTGTGTGTGTGTGTGTGTGCGCGTGCGCAAGTATGTTTCTGTGACTGAGCATGTGTGCAAGTCCGGGTTTATCTCTACGTGCTTGTTTGTCCATGTCAGTGTGTGTGTCTGAGTGTACATGTGTACATGTGTGGGTGGGCAGGTGTGTGACAGCGTAGTGAATGGTAAGGACACTAGCTGTGGAGTCAGCCTACTGGAGCCTCAATTTCATCATGTGAAAAATGGGAGAGTTGTCGGGAGAGTTGGACTAGATGATGCATATTAATCGCTTGGAAATAACACACAGTAAGTGCTCAGTATATAGGGCCCATGGGTTTGTTTGTGCATCTGTTTGTGTATTGACGGTATGTGTGCCTCTGGGCCCCTGTGTGTGTCTAGGGAGTAAGTCTGCGTGGATGTTTGTATCTGTGTGTTGGCATGCTGTGCCCCGTGCGAGTAGGTGCGTGCACGTGTGCTTGAGAGCGAGGCGCGTGCTAAGTATTTGTTTTGCTGGGCCCTGGGGAACGCAGTTGGCAGAGCTTCCAGCACTCGTGCCATGTTTCTGACAGCTCGAGCGCGGCCTCCGGAAGTGTGAACTTTCTTAGGGTAAACAGCTAATGATACTCTGATGCTAGCGCTGACCCCCTCTGGGGCCTCCTTGCAGGCTCGGAGTCATTAGGAGGCTCCTGGCTGGCGCCTCCTTCTCGCTCCCCCAGCCTGGCACCTACAGCCAGAAGTATGTGAGATGGAACAATGGGGCTCAGTACTCAACCCACACCCCTGCCACTCCCCACCCTGCCTGAAGCTGTCAGGCTAGCGGTGGAAGAGAATAACATCTCTTGGCCAATCTCTCCCTGCCCTCGGCCAATCAGCACCTTGGAGAGCTCCTGGCCCATGTTGTGGGTAAGTGTAGAGCGGTAAAGCATCAACCCCTGCTTTTAGTCCAGCTGCAGCCAGGACTGGGGCTGTGGGACTCCAGCTGCTCCAGGTCTCTGGATCAAGGGAAGCCCTAGTAAGGATGTGATTACTTGTTAATTTATGCAAAACCTCACTCTTGTCTAAATTGGGTCACAGCCTCTGGGAGCTCCTGAAACCCTGGCAAGGTTTCTATTTCGTTGATGAGAAAAGTGGCCCTTGATCCTCTGCCCCAGCAGCGCCCTCCCTGCGCCTCACCCCACTGCTGTCTCTGAAATGGGCCTGATACCCTCCTGCCCGTGCACGACCAGGACAGGGCTTCACCTTTTATGCAGCTGTGTGTGCCTTCATGTGGGAGCTCTGAGTCTGTGTGTGTGTCTGTGTGTGTGCAGGCTTGCTTGTACGTGTGGGTCTCTGGATGCAGATGCATGCCTGTACGGGTCAGCCAGTGCATATATGTGTACATGTAGGTACACACATGTGCGTGTAACCAACAACATAGACACATGAGCGCCCTTTTGTGCTTGTGTGTCACAACAGGGGTTTCCCAATCGTCACACAAGGGCAAGGCGTGTCTGGATACACTCCGGATGGGGCTCAGTTCCCACTAGGTTATCTGTTAAGGGTAAGGACAAGGTAACACTGACATTTATCCTAGAAGCCTATGATGTGGGAGAAGCAAGAATTGGGAGAAGAGTGTTGAGGATTGTTTCATTCTCTTCCCCAGTTTACAGATGAGAAAACTGAGGCCCTGCCAGGAAGTTGGCTTGTGTAGAGTCTGCAGGGGCAGAGCCGAAGCCACACCTGTGATCCTGCTTCCTGCACAGTGTCCCCTCCCCCCAACCCCCAGCACCACCCCACCTCATGACTAGCCCACTGCTTCTGCCTTGAGCCCCCTCCAAGGCTCCAGAAAATCAGGGTCAAAGACTCCAGATTTCTCAGGTCTCCAGTAAGGCCCAACGAAGCCGCCTTAGGTTTCTCTTCCCCACCTTGCCCCACGCCAAGCAGTTGAGATCCCTTTAACAGATGGGTCAGGCCTCCCACCCCTACCCCCTGCCGCTGTTGCTGAAGAGAGAGAGCCTTTCCAGACAGCCCCTGTCTGTGTTTCATTACAAAGACACAGCCGTATTCCATTAATTCCTCATTAGCTATGGGCTAAGCACTGATAACGTACATTTTTACCTGGGGTGGTTTTAATCAGTTAATTTAACCAGAAGCATTAATAATGTATTTCTTTGCCACTCAACTGCCCATCTGTTGAACAACTTACCTGTTGGAGAGCAGTGTCACCTCCTGTGACTCAGAGCCCTCCGCTGCCCGGGAACAAGATGAGATTCTGCATATCTAATGGCTTTGCAGACCAAGGGTGAGAGCGGAGGGTGCTGCTCCCTGCTCGGCATGGGCCCCAGGCTGCAGCTGGCAGCACGGCCTGCCTTCTCCCTGGGCTCCAGACAGACGCGACCTCCCCGCCTTTGATCATGCTTTGTGGGTGGATTCTGGGTTGCAGGACAGGTTGGATCCCTGCTTAAAGGTTAAGGAGTGGAGGGTGCTGTGTGAGCCAGGAGATGCCGGCAGACAGATCCGTGCTCTGACTGCATCCTAGCCTCTCCCTGGGCGAGCAGCTGCACTCTAAGCCTCAGTTTCCTCCTCCACCTCTTGATCTGTGGGAAGGACTCAGTGAGAAAGTCTGTGTGAAGTCCAGGCACAGGGCCAGGCACAGAGTGGGTGCCCCAGATAAGAAGGTTTCCTTCCTTGAGACTAAATAAGCTCATGGCCCCATACCGTCGGGACTGATCCCAAGGAAGCGGAAAGCCGGAATTATCTTGGGGGAGTCAGGGGTGATATTCAGTAACTACCAGCCTGGGAGGGGGGTGGCAGCAGCCAGTCAAAACCCCCTTTGGGGCCAAGCATTAACTGTTTAGTTTCTGGATCATGGGAAATTCAGGGAGGGGGAGCCCAGGGAGGGGGTTGAAGCAGTTGAAGCAGCAGCAGAACTTTCAGAGGCTTTGGGGATGCTGCGTTGCTTGAGGAGGTTGCGGGTGCCACAGCCATAGGACAGAAACCGAGACCTGACCTCCCTTAGATCTCGCCTTTCCTGGGATTCTCAGCTTTGTACTCCTTCCATAGAAACCATGGAGCAGCCAGAGCTATCCCACTTCAGAACCTTCCCCTCTGGGACTGACACTTAGTTCAGGTCTGTGTCCCGTTTTCCCACAGCCCTGGGGTCACTGGAGGGTGGCAAAGAAACTGTGCTCCTACCTAGTGGCACAGTGAGGACGGGATCCCAGTGCACACCCACCAGCTGGCCATCCAGCTCTCACCCACCCTCACCTCTTCAGGGCCCTCATGAGCAACATAAAAGCAGAGCAGACGCCTCTCTGAATAAGGACTCCAAACGTCCCTGTGGAAGGACATCGACCTCACTCCCAGAGGAAGGAGCAGGCAGATGTCATGGAGGGGCAGGAGAAGGGTGGGTCGGGAGGGAGTCACTGGATGCCAGGTGACCAGGACTTGTTCCGGGGGCCAGGGGCGGGGGTCAGGGCATGTGGGATACCCCCAGGATACAGCAGGACCAGGTCCTCAGTGAGAACTCTCCTTCTTGCCTTGGTCTGCTTTGGTTTCATAAACACTGAAACACCACTGGCGGTAAGATACATAATTTGATGTACTTCCCTAAGAAAGAAAAAACTGCCAGCAGTTAAACTACGACACAGTGCTTTCTTATCATCTATTGCAAGACCCATCTCCATTTCAGGGCTGTTAAAATGTTGACAAAAGAAGTGTGATTTGGAATCAACGGAAACATGGTCATAAAAACAACCCTCACCGCAGTTTATCAAGAGTTCTCTGCTGAGGGCTATACGTGCAGCATCTCACTCAATACTCCCAGACTCTGTGAGTCGAGATATAGTTCAGAGAGGTTAAGCAGTGCTACAGGGTCACACAGACGATCCTAATAATACTTACATAGTGTTTGACTAAACTGAAATACTAGCAAGATCTCTCCGCGAATCTATAGTTAAGGCCTTTGAGACACACAGAGCTTGACAAGCTTGTCTGAGGTCATGCAACCTGTAGATGGTGGACGAGTTGGTGTGGGCTGACCTCTCCACTGTCCTGTTATCAGCTAGCAGGGGCAGAGCTGGGCCTCAAACCCTGCCTCGTGGAAGTCCAGGCTGTGCTCCTAACCACCAGGCATCATTGCCTCTTTTCAAGAGAAAAGGGCACCAAAGCGGGTTGTTCTGCATAGGTGTCTACCTACAGGACTCACCCTCTCTCTGGCCCTCCCAGTCCCCTGGAGGCTGCTCCCCACTGCCCACCTCCCACCTCTGGATGGGCGTTTGCTTTCCCTCCTGGCTGTGGCCGGTAGAGGGTGATTCCCACCTCTCTGGCCTCCTTCAGGATCCTAACAGCCAGTAGAATGAGGGGGAGCAGCAGGCAGGCAGAGATGAGGCAGAAACGGCGAGCGAGGGCTGCCTTCGAAAACTCACAAATTGGTCCCAGAGAGAAATGGAGCCTCTTTTTTGCCCATCAGCTCACTCCCCCAACCATTACCAAGCAAGCAGAGTGAGGGCCTTGGCTGGAGCAAAACCCAGGCATGGGTATGGGGAATGGCATTAGGGCAGCTGTGGCTCCCTCTCAGAGGGGCAGGGAGACCCTGGGAGCCAGCCTGGACCCAGCCTCCTCGGAGGAGAACTGGACAGGAACACAGAGCTGGTGCCTGGGGGAGACTTGACCCAGCTAACTTCAGGTGGATGGGAGAGGCCAGGGCCCACCTGAAGTGGGGAGAAGGGGCAGGTGCTGGGTAGGCAGACCCACGGGGCTGGGGGACCCAAAATCTACCCCAACAGCCGATAGTGGCTCTTGGGGATCAGGCATGGGCAAGAGGTGGGACTGGAATTGTAGATTCAGGAGTCACCCTTATCCCAAGCTACAGACAGAGAGCAGTGGGGGCGGGGGAAGGGGGAGAATCAGAGGAGCATCCACTCTGTGCCCAGCACTGGACCAAGAGCTTTAGGTGCATCATCTCCTCTAACCCACCCAGCAGCACTGGGAGGTGAAATTCCCATTTCACAGATGTGAAAACTGACATTCAGAGGGGGTGAGTAACGGCTGGTTGGTGGCTGAACCTGGACGTGAACTGTCCCAAAGCAGTCTGACTCCAGACCACTATGCTGTGGTGCTTCTGCAGAAATGAGGCATTAGACAAGCGAGCCAGGCAGGGCAAGATGAGCTCCCAGAGCCAGACACACAATCAGCACAGATGAGCTTCAGGGGCTAGTATGCTGTGGCTCCTGAATTCCCTCCCAGCCCTGCTCAGCTGTGGTCCTCAGCTGTGTGCTCAGCTGTGGCAGGGCTGAGTCGGGGGTGGGACATAAGCCTTGCTTCTGAGAACTGGAAGCCAAGCAGCATCCACTAGGTATCCACAGCTGCAGCCTGCATGCTTCTGCTGACAGCCAGGATGAAGCTGGCTGTCCAGCTAGGAGGGGTGTTCCATCCTTTCCCCTGCACCACGTGCCTCTCTTCTGAAGATGAGGATGCTTGCCAGCAGTAGGTGGGGCCTGGGAGGCCCTGGGCACTGTGCTTTCCCACAAGACTCTCCAGTCCTCCACTGCCAGCCTCACTGGCAGCCCCAGTGCCTGCTGGGAGATGCTATGGAGATGCACTCACAGTGTGTTGGCTGTGAGCAGAGCACAGCAGCACTGGAGAAATGTGTAGCACTTCCTAGAGGCAACAAGTCTTTCTGAGTCAGGGACTGAGAAAACTGATACCTGAGATGAGATCGCCTGGCAGGTGGGGCCATGACCACACCTGGCCCCTGCCTGCTTGCTGAAATCACTAGGTTCTTTCAGGCTTCACTCCTGCTGCTCCTCTGCCCATTCAGCCCTTTTACTATGATGCTTGATCAGCTTCTACTCACTCTTCAGGGCCTTGCTTAAATATCACCTCCTCTAAGAAGCCTTTGGGGATTTCTCCTGGCCATTTTCATTCCCTAAAACACTTTACATTAATCACAACAGGACAGTCATCACCCTTATTGTTAATTATTTCTTTGACTTTTTCCCCCTTCAATCTGTGAGCAACTCTCATCCAATTTTCTATTCCCCTGCACTGAGAAGGTACCAATGAATGTTTGTTGCATTGAACTTCCCTTGGGAGAGTGATAAAAAAACTGTCCCCCATAGACACTCGCTATCATTTCGTCTGTTTGTTCCTTTCATAGCTTTTATAACAAGAAGGTTGGCACCTAAGAGGCAGGGAGCTTGTTTGCTTAAATGAACACTATCTCCCCAATTCTGAAAACAGTCCTTTAACACAGAGTAGGTATTCAATGAATACTTGTTGAGTTAATGCATGAATTAGAAAAAGGCTGCTCTAAGTGTTCAGACATACAGGACCCAAGATGTGGGTCTTATTCTCACCTGCTCAGTTGCTGGGCACTGTGCTGGGCACAGGGTGACACATTCCTTGAAGGCCCCGCAGTCTAGTTGGGGGACTGACATGGAAACAGTGACAGGTAAATATCAAACCAAAGATTGAGCCAATCACTGTAGTGTATGGGGAGGACATACCTGGACACACCTGGGATCCAGGTGTGAATGGAGGAGAAGTTACTATACTCTGTCTAAACTTCAGTTTCCTCATACATAATATAGTGAGAATATGATATTTAGGGATATTGTAAAGATTAAACAAGATGATGCTCATAAATCATTTGGCACAGTACCTAATTAATGCATGAGAAGGTATCAAATACTTCGTCACCATTAATAAGGAACATAATGTCATGAGCAAAGGCATAAAAATGTGGCAGTTAATGGAGTAGTTGAGAAACTGATGGGGAGACATGTAGCCAGAGAGGTTCATGGGAGATAAGGCAGAAAGGTCGATGCAGAGGCCAGATTTAGGAAGACGTTGAAAACCAGAAAGAACACTGGGGCCTGATCCTCTGGGCAGGAGGAAGTCAGGTAGGCTGTGAGGCTGAGCACTGGCACCAATGAATTTGAGCTTTGGGAGTCCCTGGGGCTGATGCATGGAGGGCGGACTGGTAAAAGAGAGGGCGGAGGGATGAAAGCATGAAGGGGCTGGTGCCACGGTGCAGGGCATGGGCTGGAGGGTGACGATAGAGATGGGAAAGACAGATGGCAGAGTCATCTGGGGGGCAAAGAGTGATGCAGGAGATGGGGCTGGGAGGTGAAGATGATACCAAGTTTTCCAGCCTAGACCACTGAAGGGTGTCGGTGCCCTTCCCTGAGACGGGAAGCCCAGGTAAAAAGTAGGTTTGGGGAGAAGATGCTGTATTTGATTTCAGAAATGTTGGGTTGTAGATATCATGGAGGACTTGAAGGTAGATCAGAAGACAGATTCTTACCCAGACAAAAGCCCATTCCTTATCCACAGCCTGGATGCTGCCAACCTCTCATCAAAGGCCACATGGAGGTAGGAATGGTGCAGAACATCCCTCTCCTGGGCGAGGGTGACAGGCAGCCCACCCAGGCATGACCAGGCCATTCTGGAAGGGGGCATTGACTTAGTCTGTTTTCATGGAAAACAAGATTTCACCTGTTTTATTCTCGTGGCCTAATTCCCTCTACTTGGAGATACCTAAAGGTTTCTGTTGTTGTTAATTATAACCTTTTAAGGCAGTGGAAGAATTAGTTGGAAATGACTGAACCCATACATAGAAAGAAAACTACACACCATGGACTAGCAACACTAATTTATGAATAACCTACAGATTTGAGGACCCTCTGGGTGCTGGTGTTAACGACCAGGTGAGATCCTTTCCCAGATGAGGCTTAGGAAGGGGATCCCTTCTTGGTTCTGGGCTAGATGCTCATTACCAGTATGCTATTTACAATCTTAGTATGTGTTAGTATGTCTTCTTTGGAAAACCAAAGCAGAGCATGACTCCTGGATCTGCAGAAGCTGTGCAATTTTGGACAAATCACTAACTTCTCTGAGCTTCCATTTCCTCCTCTGAAAAAATGAGGATAATAGTAGAATCCCCCCATCGAGTTGTTATGAGAATTAAATGAGCTAAGGAGTAGAGAAGGCTTAGAACACAGACTCAGTAGGTATTAGTGATTCTTGTTACTGTTATTATGACTTCTGCACTGCTTTTGGTTCCCCTGCTAATTCACACTGGATGGTTATGCAGAAAATTCTGTCTTTGTGTTTGTTCAAAGTACAAAGTTCTCCCTGTGATGAGAACTCACGATTTACTCTCTTAAGAACTTTCATAGATGTCATACAGCAGCGTTAATTATATTTATCATGTTGTACATTACATCCCTACTACTTATTTATCTTATAACTGGAAGTTTGTACCTTTTGACCACCTTCAACCAGTTCTACCTCCTGCACCCACCCCACCCCCACCCCTGGTAACCACGTATCTGATCTCTTTTTCTTTCTTTCTTTCTTTTTAAATTGAAGTATAGCTTGTCTACAATATTGCATTAGTTTCAGGTGTACAGCACAGTGATCCAGTTATTTTTGTTTGTTCGTTTGTTTTGTTTTGTTTTGCGGTACACGGGCCTCTCACTGTTGTGGCCTCTCGCACTGCGGAGCACAGGCTCCGGACGCGCAGGCTCAGAGGCCATGGCTCACGGGCCCAGCCGCTCCGCGGCATGTGGGATCTTCCCGGACCGGGGCACGAACCCGTGTCCCCTGCATCGGCAGGCGGACTCTCAACCACTGCGCCACCAGGGAAGCCCGATCCAGTTATTTTTTCAGATTATTTTCCATTATAGGTTATTACAAGATACTGAATATTGTTCCCTGTGCTAGACAGTAAATCCTTGTTGCTTATCTATTTTATGTATAGTGGTTTGTATCTGTTAATCCCATACTCGTAATTTATCCCTCCCCCACTCCTTCTCCCCTTTGGGAACCATAAGTTTGTTTTCCATCTGTGAGTCTATTTCTGTTTTGTTTTTCTCTGTCTTACATCACTTAGTATAATATTCTCTAGGTCCATCTATGTTGCTGCTAATGGCAATATTCCATTCTTTTTATGGCTAATATTCCGTTGTGTAAATATACCACATCTTCTTAAACTAATCGTCTGTTGGGCACTTGGGTTGCTTCCATGTCTTGGCTATTGTAAATAGTGCTGCTATGAACATTGAGATGTATGTATCTTTTTTTTTTTGAATTTTATTTATTTAGTTTACACAGCAGGTTCTTATTAATCTATTTTATACATATTAGTGTATTTATGTCAATCACAGTCTCCCAATTCATCCCACCACCCCTGAGAGATGTATCTTTTTTTTTAATCATATAAGGTATCTTTATTTTTTTTATCATTATCCTCATTTTATTATTTTATTTTTTTAACATCTTTATTGGAGTATAATTGCTTTACAACGTTGTGTTAGTTTCTGCTGTATAACAAAGTGAATCAGCTATACGTACACCTATATCCCCATATCCCCTCAGTCTTGCATCTCCCTCCCACCCTTCCTATCCCACCCCTCTAGGTGGTCACAAAGCCCCAAGCTCATCTCCATGTGCTATGCGGCTGCTTCCCACTAGCTATCTATTTTACATTTGGTAGTGTATATATGTCAGTGCCACTCTCTCACTTTGCCCCAGCTTACCCTTCCCCCTCCCCATGTCCTCAAGTCCGTGCTCTACGTCTGTGTCTGTATTCCTGTCCTGCCCCTAGGTTCTTCAGAACCTTTTTTTTTTTTTTTAGATTCCATATATATGTGTTAGCATACAGTATTTGTTTTTCTCTTTCTGACTTACTTCACTCTGTATGACAGACTCTAGGTCCATCCACCTCACTACAAATAACTCAATTTCATTTCTTTTTATGGCTGAGTAATATTCCATTGTATATATGTGCCACATCTTCTGTATCCATTCATCTGTTGATGGACACTTAGTTTGCTTCCATGTCCTGGCTATTGTAAATAGTGCTGCAGTGAGCATTGTGGTACATGACTCTTTTTGAATTATGGTTTTCTCAGGGTATATGCCCAGTAGTGGGATTGCTGGACCACATGGTAGTTTATTTTTTAAAGAAGTTCCATACTGTTTTCCATAGTGGCTGCACCAATCTACATTCCCACCAACAGTGTAGGAGGATTCCCTTTTCTCCAGCATTTATTATTTATAGACTTTTTGATGATAGACATTCTGACTAGTGTGAGGTGATACCTCATTGTGGTTTTGATGTGCACTTCTCTAATAATTAGCAAAGTTGAGCATCTTTCATGTGTCTGTTGGTCATCTGTATGTCTTCTTTTGAGAAATGTCTATTTAGGTCTTCTGCCCATCTTTTGATTGGCCTGTTTGTTTTTTTTATATTGAGTTTTATGAGCTGTTAGTATATTTTAGATATTAACCCCTTGTTGGTAGCATCATTTGCAAATATTTTCTCCCATTCCATAGGTTGCCTTTTCATTTTGATGATGGTTTCCTTCACCATGCAAAGGCTTTTAAGTTTGATTAGGTCCCATTTGTTCATTTTTCTTTTATTTCTTTTGCCTTGGGAGACTGATCTAAGAAAATATTGCTACTATTTATGTCAGAGAATTTTTTTGCCTATGTTCTCTTTTAGGATTTTTATGGTGTCATGTCTTATATTTAGGTCTTTAAACAATTTTGTGTTTATTTTTGTCTTTGGTGTGAGGGAGTGTTCTTATTTTATTGATTTACAGGTAGCTTTCCAGCTTTCCCAACACCACTTGTTGAAGACATTGCCTTTTCTTCATTGCATATCCTTTTCTCCTTTGCTGTAGATTAATTGACCATAGCTGTGTGGGTTTATTTATGGGTTATTTATTCTGTTCCATTGATCTATAGTTTTGTTTTTGTGCCAATACCATGCTGTTTTGATTACTGTAGCTTTGTAGTATTGTCTGAAGTCTGGGAGGGTTATGCCTCCAGCTTTGTTCTTTTTACCCAGGATTGCTTTGGCAATTCTGGGTCATTTGTCATTCCATCTAAATTCTAGTATTATTTGTTCTAGTTCTGTGAAAAATGTGATGAGTATTTTGATAGGGATCAGATTAAGTCTGTAGATTGCTTTGGGTAGTTTGACCATTTAAACAGTATTAATTCTTCTAATCCAAGAGCATGGATATCTTTCTATTCCTTTGAATCATCTTCAGTTTCCTTTATCAATGTTTCATAGTTTTCAGTGTATAATCTAGAAACCCCTTTGGTTAAGTTTATTCCTAGGTATTTTTTTGGACCCAATTTTAAATGGCTTTTTTTTCTTTTCTTTTTTTTTTACTTTCTCTTTCTGATATTTCATTATTAGTGTAAAAAAATGCAACAGATTTCTATATGTTAATCTTGTATCCTGCTGCCTTGCTGAATTCATTTGTTAGTTCTATTAGTTTTTGTGTGGAGTCTTTAGGGTTCTCTACATAGAGTATCAGTGTCATCTGCAACTGATCTCTTTTTCTACGAGTTTGTTTATTTTTGAAGTATAACTGACCAACAATTAGGTTGGTTCCTGATGCACAACATAGTGATTCGATATTTCTATACATTATAAAATGATCACCATGATAGGTCTAGCTACCATTTTTCACCATAATAAAGATATTACAGAATTATTGACTATATTTCCCATGCTGTACATTTCATCCCCGTGACTTTTGTAACCGGAAGTTTGTACCTCTTAATTTCCTTCACCTATTTCACTCATCTCCCCACCCCTCTCTCTCCCCTCTGGCAACCACCTATTTGTTCTGTGTCTATGACTCTGTTTCTCTTTTGTTCTGTTTGTTCATTTGATTTGTTTTTTAGATTCCACATATAAGTGAAATCATCCAGTATTTCCTTTTCCCTGTCTGACTTATTTTGCTTAGCATAATACCCTCTAGGTCTATCCATGTTGTCACAAAGGGCAAGATTTCATTCTTTATTATGGCTGACTAATATTCCATTGTATATATATGTGTGTGTGTGTGTGTGTATACACACACACACACACACACCACAACTTCTTTATCCATTCACCTATCAGTGGACACTTAGATTGCTTCTATATCTTGGCTATTGTGAAAAATGCTACAGTGAACATTGGGGGTGCATATATCTTTTTGAATTATTGCTTTTGTTTTCTTTGGAAAAATACCCAGAAGTGGAATTGCTGGACAATATGATAATTCTGTTTTTAATGTTTTGAGGAACTTCCATACTGTTTTCCACAGTGGCTGCACCAATGTACATTCCTACCAACAGTACACAAGGGTTCCCTTTTCTCCACATTCTTGCCACACTTATTTGTTGTCTTTTTGATAACAGCCATTCTGACAAGTGTGAAGTGATATCTCACTGAGGTTCTGATTTGCATTTCCCTGATGATAAGTGATATTGAACTTCTCATGTGCCTGTTGGCCCATTTTTTAATCGGTTGTTTGTTTGTTTGGTGTTGAGTTGTATGAGTTCTTTGTATATTTTGGATATTAATCCTGCAAATATCTTCTCCCATTCAGTAGGCTGTGTTTTCATTTTGTTGATTGTTTCCTACACTGTGCAAAGGCTTTTTAGTTTGGTGTAGTCCCATTTGTTTATTTTTGCTTTTGTTTCCTTTACCTGAGGACACATATCCAGAAAGGTATTCCTGAGACCAATGTCAAAGAGTGTACTGCCTATGTTTTCTTCTAAGAGTTTTATGGTTTCAGGTCTTACATTCAAGTCTTTAATCCATTTTGAGTTTATTTTTGTACATGGTCTGAGAAAGTAGTCCAGTTTTATTCTTTTACAGGTGGCTGTCCAGTTTTCCCAGCACCATTTATTGAAGAGCCTGTCTTTTCCCATATTGTATATTCTTGCCTCATTTGTTGTAGATTAATTGACCATATAATTGTTGGTTTATTTCTGGGCTCTCTATTCTGTTCCAATGATCTATATGTCTGTTTTTTGTCAGTACCATACTGTTTTGATTACTGTAGCTTTGTAGTATAGTTTGAAACCAGGGAGTGTGATACCTCCAGCTTTGTTCTTCTTTCTCAAGATTGTTTGGGATATTCAGGTCTTTTGTGTTTCCATACAAATCTTTGAATTATTTGTTATAATTCTGTGGGAAAAAATGCCATTGGTATTTTGATAGGAATTACATTTAAAATGTAAATTACCTTGGTTAGTATGATTATTTTAACAATATTAACTCTTCCATTCCATGAGAACAGTATATCTTTCCATCTGTTTGTGTTATCTTCAGTTTCTTTCATCAGCATTTTATAGTTAACCTCCTTTATAGGCCTTTTGCCTCCTTAGTTAGATTTACCCCCAGGTATTTTATTCTTTTTTATGCAATTGTAAATGGGATTATTTTCTTAATTTCTCTTTCTGATACTTTGTTGTTAGTGTTTAGAAATGCAACAGATTTCTGTATATTAATTTTATATTCTGCAACTTAACTGAATTCATTTTTTTGTTCTAATTGTTTTTTTAGTAGCATCTTTATGATTTTTTATATATAGTGTCATGTCATCTGCAAACAGTGACAGTTTCACTTCTTCCTTTCCAATCTGAATTCCTTTTTTCTTTTTCTTGTCTGATTTCTGTGACTAAGACTTCCAATACTATGTTGAATAAAAGTGGTAAGAGTGGGCACCCTTGTCTTCTTCCTGATCTTAGAGCAAATGTTTTCAGCTTTTCACCATTGAGTATGATATTGTCTGTACATTTGTCAGATATGGCCTTTATTATGTTGAGGTATGTTCCCTCTACACCCACTTTGTTGAGAGTTTTTATCATAAGTGGATGTTGAATTGTGTCAAAAGTTTTTTCTGCATCTGTTGAGATGATCATATGATTTTTATTCTTCAATTTGTTAATATGGTATAGCACATTTACTGATTTGAGGTGATACTGAAGCATCCTTGCATTCCCAGGATAAATCCCACTTGATCATGGTATATGATCCTTTTAATGTATTGTTGAATTTGATTTGCTAATATTTTGTTGAGGATTTTTGCATCTATGTTCATCAGTGATATTGGCCAGTAATTTTCTCTTTTTTTGTGTGGTTTCTTTTTCTGGTTTTCACATCAGAGTGATGCTGGCCCTATAGAATGAGTTTGGAAACATTCCTTCCTCTTCAAGTTTTTGCAATAGTTTGAGAGAAATCAGTATTAACTCTTCTTTAAATGTTTGTTAGAATTAACCTGTGAAGCTGTCTGGTCCTGGACTTTTGTTTATAGGGAGTTTTAAAATTACGTATTCGATATCATTACCGGTAATTGGTCTATTCATATTTTGTATTTCTTCCTGATTCAGTATTGAGAGATTATACGTTTTCAGGAATTTATCTATTTCTTCTAGGTTGTCCATTTTATTGGCATATAATTGTTTGTAGTAATCTCATATGATTCTATTTCTGTTTTGACTTCTCCTCTTTCATTCTGATTTTAATTATTTGGGCACTTTCTCTTTTTTCCTTGATGAAAGTCTGGCTAAAGGTTTATCAATTGTATTTATCTTTTCAGAGAACCAGCTCTTATTTTCACTGATCTTTTCTATCGTTTTTGTAGTCTCTATTTCATTTATTTCTGCTATGATCTTTATTATTTATTCTATTAACTTTGGGTTTTGTTTGCTCATTTTCTATTTCCTTTATGTGTACATTTAGGTTGTTTATTAAACCAGTATTTTAAAAATGCAAGCTATTTCTTTTTGCCATGGCTGCTGACAGCCTATGCAGATTTTAAGATTGCGACTTTGTGTATGATGTGAAATAGTGGCCTAGTTTTATTCTTTTGCATGTGGCTGTCCAGTTTTTCCAACACCATTTATATTTTTTTCATATGATATCACTTATATGTGGAATCTAAAATATGATACAAATGAACTTATTTACAACACAGAAACAGACTCACAGACATAGAAAAAAAACATTGTTACCAAAGGGGAAAGGTGGTGGGGGGATAAATTAGGAGTTTGGGATTAACAGACACATACCACTATGTATAAAATAGATAAATAACCAGGACATACAGTATAGTAAAGGGAACTATACTCAAGATTTGTAATAACCTATAATGGAAAGAATCTGAAAAGAATATATATATATATATATATATATATATATATATATATGTATGTATATATGTGTGTGTATATATATATATACATATATACATATATATATATAATATATATATATAACTGAATCACTTTGTTATATACCTGAAACTTTGTAAATCAAATCTACTTCGATAAAATGAAAGAAAATATCCAACACCATTTATTGAAGAGACTATCCTTTCTCCATTGTATGTTCTTTGCTTCTTTGTCATAAATTAATTGTCCATATATGTGTGGGTTTATTTCTGGGATTTCAGTTCTGTTCCATTGATCTATGTGTCTGTTTTCCAGCCAATACCATGCTATTTTGAATACTATAACTTTGTAATATAATTTGAAATCAGAGAGTGTGATACCTTCAGCTTTGTTCTTTTTTCTCAGAATCGCTCTGGCTATTTGGCCTTTCATGTTTCGATATAAATTTTAGAATTTTTGTTCTATTTTTGTGAAAAATGTCATTGAGATTTTGATAGGGATTGCATTCAGTCTATATATTGCTTTAGGTAATATAGACATTTTAACAATGTTAATTCTTTCAGTTCATGAGCCTGAAATATCTTTCCATTTCTTGGTGTTTCTTCAATTTTATTCAACAATGGCTTATAGTTTTCAGTGTACAGGTTAATAAATTTAACTTCCTTGGTTAAGTTTATTCCTAGATATTTTATTTTTTTGTAGTTTCAATTGTAAATGGGATTGTTTTCTTAATTTTTATTTCTGCTAGTAAATCAAAATGGATCAAAGACTTGAATGTGAGATCTGAAACCATAAAACTCCTAGAAAAAACATAGACAGTACGCTCTTTGACAGTCCTAGCAATATTTCTGGATATGTTTCCTCAAGCAAGGGAAACAAAAGCAAAAATAAACACATGGGGCTATATCAAACTAAAAAGCTCTGCACAGCAAAGGAAATCAACAGAACAAAAAGACACCTACCTAATGGGAAAAGGTATTTGCAAATCATATATCCAAAAAGAGATTAATATCCAAAATATGTAAAGAACTCAACAATAAAAAAAACAAACAACTTGATTGGAAAATTGGCAGATTTGCCAATTTTTGCCAACATGAAAAGATGTTCAACATCACTAATCACCAGGGAAATGTGAATTGAAGCAATTAGATATCACCACATGCCTGTTAGAATGGCTGTTATCAAAAAGGCAAGAAAGAAGAGTTGGAGAGGCAGGCTGTGGAGAAAGGGAACACTTGTGCATTGTTGGTCAGAATGAAAACTGGTGGAGCCAGTATGGAAAACAGTATGGAGGGTCCTCAAGATATTAAGAGTAGAATTACCATATGATCCAGCAATTTCACCTCTGGGTATTTAACTGAAGAATTAAAAAAAAAACCCACTAATTTGGAAGATACATGCACTCCAATATTCACCATAGTATTTTTTACAATAGCCAAGATATGGAAACAACCTAAGTGCCCATCAACAGATGAATGGATAAAGAAGATGTGGTATATGCAGTTGACCCTTGAACAAAGCAGGGATTAGGGGCACAGTCGAAAATCCAAGTATAACTTATAGTCGACTCTCCATATAGGTGGGCCCTCTGTATCTGCCACTCCACATCTGCTGATTCAACAAACTGTGGATCATGTAGTACTATGATATCTACTATTGAAAAAAATCTGCATGTAAGTGGACTCATGCAGTCCAAACTCATGTTGTTCAAGGGTCAACTGTATATAGAATGGTACACCACTCAGCCATAAAAAAAAAGATGAAATCTTGCCATTTGTTAACAACATGAGTGGACCTTGAGAGTATTAACGTAAGTGAGGTAAGTCAGACAGAGAAAGACAAACACTGTATGGTTTCACTCAAGTGGAGAATAAAATAAAATGAACAAGCCAGACCAAACAAGAACAAACACATAGATACAGAGAATGGAGTAGCAGTTACCAGAGGGGAAGGAGGGTGGGCAACACAGGTGAAGAGGGTCAACTGTATGGTTATGGATGGAAACTAAACTTTTGGTGGTGAGCATGCTGTAGTGTATACAGAAGTCGAAATATAATATTGTACACGTGAAACTTATATAATATCATAAACCAATAAAATAAAAGAGAGTGCAATTTTGCTCCAGTCCTGGGAATGCACCTGCTGTCCTGCCTGTTATAAACTTGGGCTTTTCTGAGTGGCTGTGACTAGAGGGGATTATGAGTCTTTCTGGCTTTTGGTAAGAAGTGTTCAGCTTTCTGATCTCAAGCCTTCCTATAAGGGATCTCCCCCACCACTTTAAAGCCCCAAATTATATTCTTACTTTTTGTGGTGTCCCCTCCTATCACGTCAAGGCATAAAAGCTACCACCCATGTGTTACCTCCCTGAAGTTTTGTTGTTTAGCCATTTCATGCTTGCTTAAACTTGTACATTCCAAACATATTCCTTTATAATCAAGAAATACTTATTAAGTGCCTACTATGTGCCAGGCATTGTTCTAGGCACTGGAGAGAAAATAATGAACAAGCTCTTTATGCTCAAAGAGCTTATATTATAGTGGTAAGGGTGGGGGACGAGGCAGACTATACACTAGATAACAGATATTTGAGATCATTTCAACCTGAATTAAGAGCTTTGGGAAATAAGCAGGGTATTTCAGGGGTAGGGGTCTCCCCTATTGTTTATCTGCTGTGTGCCTGGTGCGTGACACATGGGAGGTGCTTCCTGAGTGTTTGGAGAACGAAGGAAGGGCTGAGTAGGTGAACAGCTCTATCAGTGGTATCTGTGGGGGGACAAGGTCACTTGAAATTCCTTTGTAGGAGCTTAGAGCTTGTGAAGATACAAGCAGTCTCATTTGCAAATAATCATATTTAAGTCAGAATCTCTTATTTCAACCCAGTGCCTTGGGGAGAGAGGCACAAAGCATTTGGCTGGTGAATTGGCTCCCCATGCTTCCCTCCCTGCTGTGCCCCGCCCCTGTGAGTTGAGTGCCCACACCTGCCCAGGTGCACACGCACACACATAGACACATGCTAATGAGAACCTAGCAGAGTAATCACACCTCTAAGCTGTGTTAAAAAAAACCTGTAGGGCTTCCCTGGTGGTGCAGTGGTTGAGAGTCCGCCTGCCGATGCAGAGGACACGGGTTCGTGCCCCGGTCCGGGAAGATCCCACATGCCGCGGAGCGGCTGGGCCCGTGAGCCATGGCCTCTGAGCCTGCGCGTCCGGAGCCTGTGCTCCGCAACGGGAGAGGCCACAACAGTGAGAGGCCCACGTACTGCAAAACAAAAACAAAAACAACCTGTAACTTGTGTCCCGGAATCAATCCACTAAAAACAAAACCCGTCACATGGACCCCCTGACTGTAAGTAGATCAAATGCTTTCAAAGTATACTCTGTTATACTTTCTTCATTGTTTCTTTGTGTGTCTCTGGTGCTCAGGGCTGGGGACCAGGTTATGTGGGGCAGACTGAGATGTGAAGGCTTTAGCCCTGAACCTCAAATAACTCACTCCTCAGAAGGGGAAAAGAAACTTTTGCCCAAATCACTGTGACGCAGCAATTCCCAAAGCGTGTTTTCAGGGAGATGCTCTGCCAAAAGAGGTTTCCATGGTTGTCAAGTAAGTTTGGGGAATGTTGCCTATGCTTCCTACCTCTCAGAGGCTGCACATGAGCACAGCAAATGCCCAGAGAACTTCTGCAGGAAAGGAACCTGCTCAATCTTGTTGGGGGGGGGCGGTTTGGGTTTTTTTGTTTGTTTGTTTATTTTTTTAATTTTTGGCTGTGTTGGGTCTTCGTTGCTGCACATGGGCTTCCTCTAGTTGCAGTGAGCGGGGGCTACTTTTCGTTGCGGTGTGCGGGCTTCTCATTGTGGTGGCTTCTCTTGTTGTGGAACATGGGCTCTAGGCGCGCGGGCTTCAGTAGTTGTGCTGTGTGGGCTCAGTAGTTGTGGCTCGCGGGCTCTAGAGCGCAGGCTTGGTAGTTGTGGCACATGGGCTTCATTGCTCTGCGGCATGTGAGATCTTCCCAGACCAGGGCTCGAACACGTGTCCCCTGCATTGGCAGGCGGATTCTTAACCACTGTGCTGCCAGGGAAGTCCTCAATCTTGTTTAACTTCTACTTTCCCAAACATATGGAAGACTTCAGCCTCCCTACACGCCGACGGTAGTTTCCCAGCGTTGCTGAAACAGCAATGACACAATTTTCCCTCCAGTCAAGACAGAGGTGCCCATTCTCGGTTCTACCCAAGGCAGCTTAGTAGATGGAGTCAGAACCCGGACAGGGAGAGAAGAGAAAGCGACAGGACACGTCTCTGGAGCAGGAGAAAGGAATCTACTCCTCCTGGCTGAGGAACCCCGGCTCCCTCAACTGGGGTGGTCCAGGCACCACGGGGCTGCAGCATGGGCGTCCCTGGTGAATAGGGAGCTATGGGAGGGACCAGAGGGGTGCCAAGGTCAGCTGGGCTGTACCGCCTAATTCCAGGAGGCCAGTGCAAAATCACAAGCTGAGACCCCAGGGGAGGTCAGTGTATGTGAGCAGAAAGTGGACTTCGAGAGATTTGGGCAGCATTTGTGTTGGTTTTTTCTTTAATGGAGGGGAGGCCTGCAGGATGGGTGGGCTGAGAGCAGACAACCATACTGATATTTTCAGCACCTTGAAGTCCTGTCTTTAAGAACTCCCACCTGGGAGAGGTGTGCCCAGGAGGCCCACCTGGGAGAGCTCATCCCAGAGTCAGGAGCCATGGGGGAGGGGGTGGGGGGGCGGGGCCTGCAGGTCAACTTTGTGTTGCGGTCTAATCAAAACAGCACGTGTTTTGCTCCAACAAACCCCCTTCTGTCATTCCAGCAGCTTTGTCAGAGAAGAAACAAAACAGAGAAATGGAGGTTGATTCTATAATTAGTGCACTTTCTTCACTGTTCATTCAGGATCTCCAGAGATCAATTAGCTTGCTTTTAAGCTAAAAGGCATCTGAATAAGTATTTAACCTGCCTAGCAATTGATATTTAAAACAGATGAGGATGGGATTAATAATGCAGAACAGGCTGGCTCCTTCCTCCGCTAATTTCCCAGGTTCTACTCCCCCTGCCCCTGCCCCTTGCCTCTGCCCACACCGCATCCCAGTGGCCTTAGACTGGCCTCCTGGCCTCCTCAGGGCAGGGCTGTGGGCAGGCAGCTGGTGCTGAGGGAGGGCTATCTTCCAGATGCTGACACCACTGTGGAGCGGGGCCCCGGGTTTGGAGAGGAGCTTCGGTTAGGGCTGCTTTGAGGATCCACCCCCAGCCAGAATCAGGTCCTTTCTCTACAGCCATCCAGCCATGTCACCAGGCACATGGCACCCTATCTACTCCTGCAAGGGGCAGGGGCCTGGAAGGTTGCCTACTGAGGGCACCCCAGCCTCAGCTTCCTCCTCTAGTAAGAGCCGATCATGGCCAGAGATGGGGAGACGCAGGAGCTTGAAAACTGCAGGACCTGGGTATCCGCCCTGCTGGGCATCTTCCTGGCAGGCGGTCTGGAGGATATTTGTGTGCTTTTTACTTTGTCATTTAAGTATCAAAGTCCTGAATAGGAATTAGCTTTTAAAAGCAAGTAGTGTGTGTGTGTGTGTGTGTGTGTGTGTGTGTATACAGGCACACACTCATGTACTTATGGACGTATTTATTTAATAAACATGTCTTAGCACCCTCTCTGTGCTAGATAGTGTTAGACACTGGAGCGGGAAAGAGATGCCAGGACCACTAAGGTGTGTCTCCACCCTCCAGATGCCCACAGCCTAACAGGGAGGGAGTGGGGGACATGACACGTAACACAGGTGAGGGTGGGTACAGAGGATGAATTTGGAGCTTAGGGAAGGCGTCTTAGTTGGAAGCTCCCCAAAGCAGATCCTGCAACAAGTTAGGGTGCGAGTAGCTTATCTGGGAGATGATTCCAGGAAGTATGGCGATGGAGCAGGAAAGTGAGATGGGGAAGGAGGAAAGCCAGTGCAGGTGTGTCCGCAGGTGGCTTGTGCTGTGGGTAACTGGGGCTCAGCCCCACTGCAGCCCTGTGAAAAACTGGGTAGATCGTGCCTCGGAATTGCACCTCTGGGGCGAGGAAGCCGGGGTTCTTCCGCCTGCTCCCTGCCTCCTCAGCTGAGGGTCTGCTGAGCTCAGCTCCCTGGCTCTTGTGTTCGGCCCTCGCTCACCACAGCTGCACCATCACCAGCGAATTCCAAGGGGGACACAGAGGAAATGTCTGTAGGCGGCCCCTGGCTGGGGAGGGGGGAGGAGGACACAAGGACAGCGTTTGCTACACAAGGCTCAGAAGAGAAATATGGAAGCCAGCTTTGGAAGGAGGAAACAGAAGGAAAGGCGAGCCAGGCAGAGGGGGAGCACACTCGAAAGCACAGAGGCATGAAGGGGAGGGTGACAAGTACAGTGTGAGTGGAGGGTGTCCTGCGTGGAGGAGGTCAGGCTGGCCCGGGAAGGGCCTCGAATGCCAGGCTTATGGCTGGCCTTTCTGCTGTGGGCAGGTGTGCATGGGGGTGGGCTGTGTGACAGCTCTGCCCATCAAGGAGGTGGGACAGCCCCACCAGGGACTCGGGATTCAGGATCTTCTTTCCTTTGGCCCCTCCGGCAAGGGCGCTCACGGCCCCTGGGCCCCTGTGCAGCAGCCCCCTTCCCAGCAGCCCTGGCTCCTGCGCTTCCACCTGATGACAGCCCATCGGTCATCAGGGTCTCTGGGCAGCACGGGAGCCTCCAGCCATCCTCCCGACATGGTGGATTCTGAAATTTTTTTTTTTTGCGGTACGCGGGCCTCTCACTGTTGTGGCCTCTCCCGTTGCAGAGCACAGGCTCCGGACTCGCGGGCTCAGCGACCATGGCTCACGGGCCCAGCCGCTCCGCGGCATGTGGGATCTTCCCAAACCGGGGCACGAACCCATGTCCCCTGCTTCGGCAGGCGGACTCTCAACCACTGCGCTGCCAGGGAAGCCCGGATTCTGCAATATTTGACTTGCGCATCCCTGAGTTGTACAGACAAAGCTCCGCGTATCATCAGATCAATTAAAACAACTGCCACCAGGCTCCGGGACTCCATCAGGAGCCCTCCCCTGGGGCCCTCCGGGATTGCAATCCTCTCCTCAGATCTGTTCTTTCTCTGGATACCCCCATTTATTTTAAAGCCCCCCAGCTTCCCTGTCGCTACAAAATTGTAACTTCTTGCCCTTATGAGGGCTTACAATGTGCCTTCGATGATTTATGCCATTTAAGCCTCAAAATAGAGCTATGTTGTAAGTGCTACTAATATCCCTGTTTTCAGATGACCAAACACAGGCCCAGGGCAGGGAAGGGATTTGCCCAAGTTTGCACAGCTGGGAAATGGCGGGGTCAGTTCAAATTCAGGCAGCCTGACTGTGGAGTCCACAGGCTTGACTGCAGTCCCATTCTGGTCCAGACTTCAGGGTCTTCTTTGATGCTCCCTCTCGCAGGCCCCCACCTCCCTCCTTCATCTCATCACAGATCAGTCCTAGAGAAGCAAACCCAGCAGCTCCCCTCCTGCCTGGCCCCTGCTTCACTCCCTCCCCACTGGCCCTGCCCTAGCCCAAGTCCTCATCCTCAAGAATCTACCCATGGCCATTCTCTGCCTCGCCGGTGCCATGTTCCTTCCACAGCTCAGTTCTGAGCAGGACAGATGCTGCCTTATCCATGGAGACATCCATGACTCCCTCTTCTCCAGCTTTCCAGACATTCTGATCACATGGAGAGTTTTTACCCATAGCGATTTTATGTGTGCCCCTTCTCTCATTTCCTCTTCCAAGCTGTGAGCTCCTGAAGGCCTGGGAGTATGCCTAATCTCTCTCTGACTCATGGTTCCTTGTTCATGGTTGTAGCCTATAAACTGCTTGGGGAATGAATGAATGAATGAACGAACGAATCAACAAACCCAGAGGAGGGGAGACACACAGACTCCTTGTCTCCTCTCCCTTGCCCACGACCTCAGAACGCCTATCCTTGGCACTTTTCCACTGGGCACTGCTTACCTTCTGTAAACCACCTATTATGCCCAGTGGGGGAAGTCAGCCAGTGTGTCCCCTCATCTCCTTCTGCTGAGACCAGGGCACAGAGAGGCCCAGAAGCAAGTCCCCAGGCACTGCCGGGGCCCTGAAGAGCCGGCTAAGGTGCAGTAGAAAGCAGAGCCTGGTTCTTCCAACCCACAGGCTACAGAGAGCCGCAGGGGCCCTGGCAGGGAGAAGAGAGAACCCTGATCAGAGCAGACAGGAAGGTGGCCCGGGAAGAGGCTGTTAGCAACAATGTCACTGATTAGCGTCTCAATCTCTACGATACCTTGGAAACTTCAGAAAAAGAACAAAGCAGACTGGAAAAGAAAGAACAGACTTAGGCCCCAGAGGACTGACGGTGCCTGGGCCTGGTGCTGGGAACGTGAATGTCTCCTGGGACTCGGCTGCCAGACAGACAGGTGGCGGCACGTTGCAGGCTTGGCCGCAGTCTGCCAGGCTCACTGCAGTCGGGGCTGGGCTGGCTGGGCTGCCTTTGCAAGGGCCAAATTCAAGAGCACAAAGTTGTTCAAGAGAAAGGAACATCTCAAGACTCCAGACCAGCCCTAGACAGTCATGAGGTCATGGGCTTAATCAGGGGACTCAGTCTTCGGCTTGCATCTGCCCTGGGACCTGTGCGCTGGAGGGTCTTTAGGGCCACTTGCCCAGAGGGAGTGTGTGTTGGGACAGCAGGGGCTGTGGGCGGTGCCTCCTTGCTCTTCATGATGAGACGTGGCAGGACAGCACCGCATATTTGAGGTCACAGGCCACCATAGGTCACCTGGGAGGCAGGGCAATGCCACCGTTTGGGCACATTTCCAGAGACAGAAAAAGCAATCTTAAAAATAAGGGTGTTGGGGCTTCCCTGGTGGTGCAGTGGTTGAGAGTCCGCCTGCCGATGCAGGGGACACGAGTTCGTGCCCCGGTCCGGGAAGATCCCACGTGCCGCGGAGCGGCTAGGCCCTGAGCCATGGCCGCTGAGCCTGCGCGTCCGGAGCCTGTGCTCCGCAACGGGAGAGGCCACAACAGTGAGAGGCCCACGTAACGCAAAAAAAAAAAAAAAAAGGGTGTTTATGCTTAGAACAGTCAGAATGTTTCTCGAAACATATGACAACATGTCACTGTAGAAGGAGCAAGAAGGAAATCGGTTCTGGTTGACACAGCTAGTTCGAGCGCTCCTCCCCCACCCCCGGCCTTGCGTTTCGCTGTCTGTAAATGAAGTTAGTTCTGAGCAGTGGTTTTCATGCTGCGCCTGGTGGAGCCCTGGGGGTTACAGAGCCTTCTCGGGAACTGTGGCATCCAGTCTTTAAGAGTCCAGATGATGGAAATGGGCTTGGGCAGTGGTGTGCTGGTAATCACACTCTCCAGGGGGAAAAAAAAAAACCACTCTCATTTGTAGCACCGGCTTATTTCTGTGGTGTAAACATTCTCGTTGTGGCTGCTTTCAAGCTGCCAGTGGTTTAGTAACTCCTTTCACAACTCCTGAAAAGTTAACAGTTGGCATTAACAAGCTGGCTTTGGTTGCAGAAGAGAATTTACCACATAGTAGTTTTCACAACCTCTTTAACCTCCCTGGGCCTCCGTTTTATCTTGTGTAAAATGGGGCCATAATCATTTCTGTCTAGTGGGGTTGTAGAGGTTCTTGTAATAAATGAAGCAGGTGGAAAGCATTCAGCATCATCCCCAGCACATAATCAGTTGTGTTATTGTTATTATTATTGTTATTTGTTTTACCCATTGGGCTTACACTCAAGATTTTGTTGGAAGAAAATGATCCAACTGCACCTGTGCTCCACCCCTGCTAACATCTTCTGGGACCCATCACACAGCGCGCGCACACACACACATGCACACACACACACACAATCCTATTTCCTCAACAGCCCTGGTGTCTCTGCTCCATTTTATTAAAGCAGAAAGCAGTGACAATTATTTTCATAATGAACTAGCTCTTCAAATTAATGCCAATTACGCTATGCAATCATGATTAAGATTATGCATTAATCAACGGTGCCAACCTACTTATTAGCCTCTTTAAATAATGATCATGAGGAATGTATGGGAAGGAAGAGAATAGGGAGGAGCCAGTTGAATGGGGGAGCTGCTTTGAAGCGGTGTGGGGTACTCTTTCCAGAAGCCAAGACCCAAAGCAGCCTTTCTTCCATGGGGCGGAGCCTGAATTAGAACCCCAGCGCATCAGATACTGAGCTTCCAAAGCTCCCTGAACTATAGAGCCCCCTGCAAAAAAGAGAAAGGGGGCAAGAGGACCCAGAAGGGAGAGGGTAGAAGAACCCTCAAAGGTTTTTCAATGGATGAGGTTCGGTGCCGCCCTTCCCTTCCTCCAAAAGAACTGAAAGGTAAGTGTGGTTGATACTCTCCCTGAAGCAACGTCACCTCTATCTTAGGTCAGGTCCCCCAGATGCAGAGCCTGAGTCAAGGATTCAGATACCTGGGGTCGATAACAGGGAAGAGCGCTCTTTAGGAAAACCCTGTCGGGGTGTGAGCAAAGCAGGATAGGGAAGGGGACAGGGATGGACCAAGATGCCGCCTTGGGTAAGATCTGGTCTTCATCCGATGCAAGGTGGGGCTGTGGGAGGGGCCGTGGAGCATACCTGCACCACAGAGTTATACCCTCCCTGAGGCAAGGGGACCACCCTTTTGAGCCCCAGTATCATTCAGTCATTGGCTACACACTGCCCCCCTGGGAAGAAGTGAGAATAGTTCTCTAGAGAGAAGGGCAGCCTGTGAATGGGACCAAGACTGAAACCCGTGTCTGCTACATCCAGAACCCACTCTCTGAACCTCTGCACTGTATCTAAATATTTGCTGCCCGGGTGTCCCAATACATTCAAATTTGGGGGATCATCTTGCTCTTAATGTTCAAGTAAAATGACCCATCCTTGCCTGTGTTTGGGGAATAGAGATGGGGGAACAGCCTCTCCCCAGCAACATCTCTGAGATGCCCCAGGGCTTCTGGTTTCTCCGAATCACCTCTTGTTCCAACTCCCTTCTCTGCTGAATTTTCCATCCCCTCTCATCCCACCTCCTGCCCCTCCTGTTCTCTTTCTACCCTGATTCGCCCTGTGCTGGACTCTGCCCACCTTCCTTCACTGTCCCCAAAGGGCACAAGCTGGGGTCGGTTTTCTGTGACCAACTTTGCTAACTGATGGGGCTCCGGCACGGGGGGGGATGACAGTACACACAGATCAGGCTCGCTGGGCACTAAGTACCAGACGTCACTGTGTTAACACGGCCCTGCCTGCCGTGGCCTCGCCCGCCTTTGGTCCTGCGGCGGATTGTCCTCTTCTTTCTCTCCTTTTGGGCCCACTTCCTGTCTATTCCCTTTCTCTTGGGCCCTTCTCTCCAATCCTCCCCACACAAAACTTCAACATCTCATCCTTGTTTCTTTTGCACAGCAATTCAGTACTATCGTCGTCTTCTCTTCTCCATCCAGGCCCTAAGGTGCTTTTCCCTCTGAGATAAAGGCTGCCCTTCCCCTGGAAGAGGGCACAGACTACAGCCCACTGGCCAAATCCAGCTCACCACCTGTTTTTGTAAATAAAACTTTATTGAAACATAGCCACATCCATTGTTTACATATACTGCTTTCATGCTACAATGGAAGAGTCTATTAGACCTTCTGGCCCACAAAGCCAAAAATATTTACTATCTGCTCCTTTACAGAAAATGTTTGTCAACCCCTGCCCTAGAATGTAGAAGCTCAGAATTCATTTTGTTTTTCTTTTTCTTTTTTTTTTTTTTTTTTGCCGTACGCGGGCCTCTCACTGTTGTGGCCTCTCCCGTTGCGGAGCACAGGCTCCGGACATGCAGGCTCAGCGGCCATGGCTCATGGGCCCAGACGCTCCGCAGCATGTGGGATCTTCCCGGACCAGGGCACGAACCCGTGTCCCCTGCATCGGCAGGCGGACTCTCAACCACTGCGCCACCAGGGAAGCCCCATTTTGTTTTTCTAAATAGCACTGTTTCACTCCTACTTTAATAACTGTCCTTTACTAAGTCCTCACCATGTCCCACGCATTTAGCTACATTGTTTTCTTTCTTCCTCGCAACAGTCAACCCTTGGAAGTGTGTACCCCATTTTGCAGACGGAGAAACTGAGTCTCAGAGAAAGTAACTTCCTCCAGTGGGTAGAGCCAGGGTTTGGACTGAGGCCTGACTGTCTCTGGAACCTGAGTTGGGAACAGCTGATTAACGCACATGCTGGTTATGGTCATCTATGGTCATCTGTTTATTGTCAGCTGAGTCCTTCTTAAGAACAGAGGCCCAGGACTGACTTCTTTTATCCCGGCACCCAGTGACAAGTGGGCAGAGACCAGTGGGTATTCATGGGACTGAATTGTGTATTCTCTGGGCTTGGGTCTCAGTGGCTTGAGACCCCCTCTCTCTTCTCCTCCCCACCTGCCAAGCTCTGAGAGGCAAGCAAGGATGTGTGAAGCCCTAGGAAATTGCCCACTGTCCCATGACCATTGACCCTCGACCCTCATTTGGGATGGGGCTCTGTAATGACTAGATTTCTCCTCAGCCTTTCTTTGAAGAATATTTTTGATGTTTACATTTTAAAATATTAAAAATAATAGTTATTCATTGTAAATAATATGGAAAAATCAAGAAACTACAAAGAGCAAGATTAAAAGTACCCATAAACCTCTTCTTCCCAGAGAAACTCACTGGTACCATGGTATAAATCCTTCCAGTCTTTTTTCTATAAACATAGTTATGTGCTTTTTATTTGATAAATAGGTTTCATACTGTAATATTATTTTGTTGCCTTTGGGGGCGGGCAGGATGAGCATTTCCTGTATCATTAAGTATGTTTTAAGAGCGTTTTTAAAAAGCTTTTTTCCTCATTACCAAAGCTCCGTGCAGAACATTTGTGGGGGAAAGCACTAAGCAAAAGCAATCCATTATCTTTTTACTTTATAGAAAGAACCTCTGTTAACATTTTGGTGTACGCCCTTCTGGTATGTCCTTTTTGATTTTAATTGGAATTGCATTAAATTTGTAAATTAATTTGAGGAGAGCTGACATCTTTACAATATTGAGCCTTCCCTTCCAGGAGAAAGTTATGTCTCTCCATTTATTCAAGTCTTCTTTTATGTCCCCCAGTAAAGGTTTGTAGTTTTCTTGATATAGGAATAGCACATCTATTGTAAAGTATTTTATTTTTTTGTTGTTGCTTTTGTGAATAGGGTCTCTTTTTTCTCTTGTAATTCCTCACTGTTTATTGCTGATTTATAGGAAGGCTATACATTTTTCTATATGTTTTATATGCTGGTCCCCTGGTGAGCTTTCTGTTTACTTTCTACTAGGTTTTGATATGATTCTCTTGAGTTTTTAAGAGAATGGTAATAAGCATCTGCAAATAATGTGTCTTTTCTCTGACTGCATGACCACGATTTGTTATTTTTGCCTTATATACTATGATTTTAAAGACTATTTTATTATGGAGGACGTCTGTCATATATACTTAGGGAGAATGGTATAATGAATCCCTGTGTACCCACCACCTGGCCCCAGCAATCGGCGACCCATGGCCTTTCCTACCCTATCTGCATTCCCTTCACATCCACCCTTCCCATATTATTTTGAAGCAAATCCCGGACACCATATCCTGCCATCCAATACCCTGACTGTTAATGCCTGCAAGTTGTTCTGCCATATGGATGGGTTTTAATATATTGAGTAATCTGCTTTTGAACATCAAGTTGTTTCTATTTTTTTCAATATTATTTCAAGATACTATTTCAAGAATATCCTTATACATAAATGTTTGTGTTACTCTAACTTCTTCTAAATTTGTATCCATAGAAATGGAATTACTGGATCTTATGGTATTTTGATCACTTATTTTCCTTTAAACACATACACACAATCACATGATGACTTTTCTGATTAGAAATATAACACATGTTCCCTGCAGAACTTTTTGAAAATACAGAAAAAGCACAAAGAAGGAAATTCAAGTCACCTGTAATCCTCCCACTTAGAGAGACCCCCTCTTAACATTTGGGGATGCAGTCTTCTTGTCTTATTTTACAGATGTGCTCAGCGTGTTTCTGCATCCCCACACAGACTCACATGCATGCACACTATGTGTTACAAACTGTAAGCCTGCTGGAATACCTACGGGGGTGGGAGAGCAGCAGATTTATTTGTTTACTTTTTTAAATATTCACTGTTTTTTAAAAAAAATTTTAAACAATTGAACAACCCGGATACCCATCAACTGGTGGTGAACGGGTAAATAAAATGTGGTACGTGCATAGAAAGTAATACTATTTAACAATAAAAAGAAATGATGTCCTGATACGTGCTACAACATAGATGAGCCTCAGAAGCATTATGCTCAGTGAAAGAAGCCAGATGCAGAAGACCACACACTGCATGATTCCATTTAAATGAAATGCCTGGAAAAGACAAATCTCTAGAAAGAGAAAGTAAATTAGTGGTTGCCTGAGGCCGGAGGACAGGGGGTGAAAACAATGATTGACTGTAAGTGGGCACCAGGGATCTTATTGGGGTGATGGAAATGTTCAGTAGCTGGATTGTGTTGATGGTCACACAATTTAGTAAATTTACTAAAAATCATTGTACACTTAAAACAGTGAATTTTGTGAAATTTCTTCATGTAAATAATACCACAATTAAGTTGATTTTTTTTAAGAATAGAGGTTTATTTTGGGAAAATAAGCAGAAAGAACAAAATAAGAAATCTATTACATAGGACTGTACACTTGTGTTGTTTTGAAATGCCTCCTCTTCTCTTGTCAATGATATGAATCCCTCCTCATCTTCCTTCTATTCTTCCTCTTCTAACATGGGGTCACACTGCATCTCCTGCTTTACAACTTTTGTTTTTCACTTAAAAATATATCATGGGGCTTCCCTGGTGGCGCAGTGGTTGAGAGTCCACCTGCCGATGCAGGGGACACGGGTTCGTGCCCCGGTCCGGGAAGATCCCACATGCCGTGGAGCGGCTGGGCCCGTGAGCCATGGCCACTGAGCCTGCACGTCCGGAGCCTGTGCTCCACGACAGGAGAGGCCACAACAGTGAGAGGCCCGCATACCGCAAAAAAAAAAAAAAAAAATATATATATATATATATATATATATATATATACACATATATATATATATATATCATGATATATATATATCGTGGATACTTCCTGATCATTACACGTTTGCTATTATATGGGAATATGTAACAAATTGCCATTTATTTACTGTTTCTCTGGTGTTGAGCATCTCTAGATCTGCCTCCTCACACATGAGCTATATGCCCATCGTTGGAATCAATTCCTAGAAACCAAAGATATGAGTTCAAAATGTGAGCATTTTTAAGGCTTTTGATACATTTCTAATGGCCATCAAGGAAGGAGGGTGTACGGGTTCCCACTCCTACCAACAGTTAAGCAAATGTTTGTTTCCAAACACCCTCGGCAAAGCTGGGACAGGCAAAAATGGTATTTCACTGTTGGTTTAAATTGAGTTTATTTGACTATTAGAGTGGATGCACATTTCTTCATATGTGTTAATAGCTCCTTTGTATTTTTTTTTTCTTTTGTTAAGTGCCCATCGTTGCCCTTTGCACATTTTTGTATTGGAGCATTTGTCTTTTTTAAGTGTTTTAAATGCTTTTTATAAAATAAGAACATCAACCTTTATACTGCCATATACGTTACCTATATTATTTCCAAGTTTGTTGTTTGCTATTTAATTCTGTTTATGGAAATGCTGAAATCTACACATTTTATATTATTTCTGTGGAGTTATAAATCTTTCTCCTATGGTTTCTGACTTTACTGGAATGCCTAGGAAGGCCTCCTCCACATCAGTATTGTAAAATATTCACCTATATTGTCTTTTTAGGTAGTTTTGTAGAGTTATTTGCCCCCCTTCCTTCCCTTACTTTCTTGCTATTTAATCTTTTCTCCATCTGGAACTTTTTTTTTTTTAATAGCTTAAGATTGGAATCTAACTTAAATTTCTCCCAAATAATTGAATAATTGTCTCAGCACAATTAATGAATAATTCATCTTCTACCTTCTGATTGGAAATAGCCATCTTTATCATGTCTTAAATACTTATCTCTACTTGAATCTTTTTCTGGGGGATTTTATCTCGTTCCATTGGCCTAACTGTGTTCTCATATACCATTAGGACATGGTTTTAATTATCTTGGCTTTATGATATATTTTAAATCTGGCAGTGCAAGTCATCTCTCATCTCTTTTAGGCTGTCTCCTGTTTAATCTTCCAGATGTATTTTATAGTCATTTTGTCAAGTTAAAATATATATATATATATATATACACACACACACACACATATATATTCTTCTATGATTCTGATTGGAATTACATTAAGCTGAAAAAGTAATTTGGAGAAAAACTGACACCTTTACCCTTGACCCTACCTACCCAGGAACATGACATGCCTCCTCGTTTAAATCTATTTTTATGTCTCTCACTTAAGGTGTTTTTGTCATTTTTAATATTGGAGTTGGTTCATGATTAGTTATTTACTATTTTGTTGATATTGTAAAGGAAATCCTTTTGCCATTAAGTTTTTACTGGTTGCTGCTGGTTTAAAGAAACACTTAATTTGTGCTAACTGGTCATTGAACTTGAGTCTCCTACTAGTTCTTACTAGTTTTCAGGTTTAGGGATTATTTTAAGAGCTTTTAGGAAGGCATTTATATCATTGGCAAATAAGAATTTTTTTCTTTCCAAGGGATGTGCCTCTAAATTCTTTTTCCTTCTTATTTCATTGATTAATGGTGTGGTGTGACTCTACACACCTCCTCTTTTTTTTCCTTTAATGAGAATGCCTCTAGTGTTTCACTATTAGTGATATTAAAGGCCAATTTGAGCTGAAGATGCTTCAAGGAAGTATCTCTTCTAGAGCTAGATTATTAAGCATTCTTTTTTTTAACATCTTTATTGGAGTATAATTGCTTTACAATGTTGTGTTAGTTTCTGCTGTATAACAAAGTGGATCAGCTATACGTACACCTATATCCCCATATCCCCTCCCTCTTGCGTCTCCCTCCCACCCTCCCTATCCCACTCCTCTAGGTGGTCACAAAGCCCCAAGCTCATCTCCCTGTGCTATGTGGCTGCTTCCCACTAGCTATCTGTTTTACATTTGGTAGTGTATATATGTCCATGCCACTCTCTCACTTCATCCCAGCTTACCCTTCCCCCTCCCCGTGTCCTCAAGTCCATTCTCTACATCTGTGTCTTTATTTCTGTCCTGCCCCTAGGTTCTTCAGAACCTTTTTTTTTTTTTAGATTCCATATATATGTGTTAGCATATGGTATTTGTTTTTCTCTTTCTGACTTACTTCACTCTGTATGACAGACTCCAGGTCCATCCACCTCACTACAAATAACTCAATTTCATTTCTTTTTATGGCTGAGTGATATTCCATTGTATATATGTGCCACATCTTCTTTATCCATTCATCTGTCGAGGGACACTTAGTTTGCTTCCATGTCCTGGCTATTGTAAATAGTGCTGCAATGAACATTGTGGTACATGACTATTTTTGAATTATGGTTTTCTCAGGGTATATGCCCAGTAGTGGGATTGCTGGGTCACATGGTAGTTCTATTTTTAGTTTTTTAAGGAACCTCCATACTGTTCTCCATAGTGGCTGTACCAACTCACATTCCCACCAAATTTTATCAAATGCTTTCCTGTATTTTGTGAGTTGATCATATCTTTTTCCCTTTGAACTGTTGATGTGACGGAATGATATTCATAGATGTATTTATATTGAACCACGCTTATACTCCTGGAATACAACTCTGTGGTCATGGCATGTTATCCTTGTAATAATATTCTGGTAGATTCTACTTGCCAGCACTGTACTGAGAATTTTCATAGCAATATTCATAAGTTGGTCATTTTATCTGCGCTCTGTTTGTCAGTCTCTGTTATTAGGAATTTGCTAGCTGAGTGAAATGAACTCGGAGGATTTTCATATTTCTTATGCTCCAACACAATGTCTACGTATGGGAATAATCTGGCATGTTATTGAACATTTGGGGGAAGAATCTTGCCCATAAAACCTTCTGCACCGGGCTTCCCTGGTGGTGCAGTGGTTGAGAGTCCGCCTGCCGATGCAGGGGACACGGGTTCGTGCCCCGGTCCGGGAGGATCCCACATGCCGTGGAACAGCTAGGCCCGTGAGCCATGGCTGCTGAGCCTGCGCATCCGGAGTCTGTGCTCCACAATGGGAGAGGCCACAACAGTGAGAAGCCCGCGTACCGCAAAAAAAAAAAACAAAAAAAACAAAAATCAAAAAAACAACCCTCTGAACCAAGCGTCTTTCTTGGCAGCCCTCCTCCTTCCCCAGCACACACAATTTTACCCATCTCTCGCAGGAGGAATCTTTGAGTATGCAGACGGCCCCAACGCCCAGATCATGAACGCCGAGGAGCATGCCTTTCGATTTTCTGCCAACATCATCAACAGAAACAGGACACTGCTGCCCAACACAACCTTGACCTACGACATCCAGAGGATTCACTTCCACGACAGCTTCGAGGCCACCAAGAAGGGTGAGTGGGCCGCCCCCACTGCTCTCTTTCTGGCCTTGGGAGGGATAAGGCTGTGTTTGCTGTCCAAGGTCCTTAAAATGTGCCAAAGCTCTGGTTGGGTTTGGGGCCTAGAGCCTTTTCTGCCTGGTTTCAGGACCAGCCTCTGGCGCAGTTCGCTTAGGTCATGTCATCTCTTAGGAGTGGCAGTTTGTCCATCAGGAGTTTCCAGGCCACAGGCAAAGGCTGTGAGGAAATGAGGGGGGCCTTGGGAAGGGGTGGGGTATGAGGGGTGGGGTCCTGAGGTGGGTAAGGAGGCCAGCCCAGCTCTCCAAAGCCTCTGAACCAAAGCCAGCACTTTCAAACTTAGTTTTTCTTTCATTGGAATCCTGCCCAGTATATCAATGTTTAAAATATATATAAAACAGATTATGTAGAAGTTCAAATATGCAACACTTACTTGCATAAAAAGACTTACTAAAAACAAAAACAGCTGCTGCTATGGGTACAACAAGTTGACCCCAGCTGTGGATGACACTTGAAGTCTGCCATTGGCCTCAGCATTCAGTACATTTCCATATATATTTTTTTTTTGGCTGCATAATAACAAGAAAACCATAATTCACAAAAATAATTGTAGTAAATCCAATCATAGTTTTCCCCATACCTGAATTTTAAGAAATCAAAAATGAAATATTGGGCTCTGTTCTTTCGCATTAGTGACACATTTACAATAAACTCCAATGACTGCACAGAAAGGACGGAAGAACTTTATTCTAAGATCCTCACTAAAAAAACAAAGTAACTTGTCAATACCTGAATGAGCTAGCAGGTTCCAATGTGGCATATATAGCACATTTGAGTATACCAGTATGCTCTTTTTTTTGCTGTCTTTAAAAATATCATTCATATATATGTGTAATTGGAGTTTAACTTAAAGTCTTAGATAACTCTGGAAATAACTTCCATAGAACCCTAGAGTTCCATGGAACTCTATTAAAAACACCCCTCAGACCTAAGGAACCTCATTCCCAGGGTCATCCTTCCTATTGTATGCTATCATGGCCCCTTGCTTCTCTTCTTCAAGGCCCTTATCACAATTTGTAATGAAATCATCGTGTGTATTTAATGTCTTTCTCCTCCTCTTCAACACAGCTGAGAGGAAGGCTCCTTCTTCTTAACTGATATAGCCCTGGCACCTAAAAGACTGGTATATATTAAGTGTTCAGTGAAATGACCATTGAATGAATCAATGAATGAGTAGTGTGAGAATGGGGCATGGGAGGCTAAGCATCATTGCCCAGAATCCTTGCTGGCAGCATTATCCATGCATCTTGGGGAGACAGGCCCATCCACAAGATCCCCTTGGTCTTTCTAAGGGGTTCCCGGTGGCTAATCAAGGGCTCCTGGGCTCTCAGGTACACACCTGCCAAGGTGCTGCCTGCTGCCATCTCTGTTTTCCAAAACCCCATTGCGGGTAGACACCTCAGTATAGAAAGGCAGAGTAGCGTGGGCTTGGAGCCAGACATCCTAGAACTGCACTCTGTCCATTCTGATATTAGTTGTGTGACCTTGCACAAAACACCCAGTGCCTCAGCTTTTTTTGTCTACAAAATGGGCACACCTCTGTGAAGTGCTTAGGACAGTGCCTGGCACATATGAAGTACCATTGGACTTGTTCTTATTACACTGGCTGCCTTGCTGTCCACTCCCTGAGCCATCAGGTCAGGGGCCTCACACCTTCAGGCACTTTCCCAGTGCTGGTCCCTGCCTCGCCCTCCCTGCTTCTCCTTGCCTTGTGTGCTGAAGGTCGAGGGTTTCCTGGCATTGAACACAGCTGTCACTGACATTTTAGAGGCCACTGCCTCAGGGCCAACCTGCACACAAACTAGAGGCACCCCACCCTGTTAGCCTTGTAGAGTGGTCCTTCGCCCATCACGCCATCCCTCCTCTCCCCGTGCTGACGTGCACTCCTCCCTGCCCACATCCTCCTAGCTCTTTCCCAGCATGCACTGCGGCCAACACTGTGTGGTCAGGTCTCCATCTCCCTGCTGAGAGTCCACGCTGGCACCCTTTGCCCAGCCTTGTCCAGCTAGAAGATGACTGACCTCATTCAAAACTGCTCAGTGAAAAGGTCAAGACACAGAACAAATGCCTGGAGACGGAACAGAGAGGCCCGTATGGACACCACCCCCCTAAGGGCTGGGTTGTGTCTTCTGTCCCTTTTGTCTAAAATTCACTAAAGGAATAGATGACTCTTGAGTGGTGCACATGCCACTCAGCACAGGGACTTTCCCTGGCAGTGAGCCCAGGACAGAGCTTCAGAGCCTGCTGAGGCACTTCCTCCAGCAGGGGCTCACAGTCCCACGCTATGTGGAGTTGCCTGGCGGTGGGTGAGTAGACCCGAGACAGAAACACTCAGCTCTGGAAGTCCAGCCAGATGGGTCCAAGTGACCAAAGCCACAGCCCCTCCCCATCCTACAGCAGGTCACGTGCCTTGTTTGTTGGAGGGCCTACCTAGTCCAGCACTGACGTGACCCTCCAGCCACATCTGTGCCACTGGCTCCCTCAGTCTCTGGGTTCTAGCCATCCCTGCCATCCTCAGGTGCCATGCTTCCTCCCACCTCAGGGCTTTTGCACATGCTGTTCCCTCTGCTTATAATTCCCTTTCCCCATCCCACCTCTTTGTCTAAAGAACTCCTCCTCTCAGCCTTCTGATCCTCGGGGGAGCCCTCCGCAAGTCCCTGGACAAGGTCAGGTCTCCCTGCTTTCATCTTATAACACTCTGGACCTTTTTTTCACATCCCTGACCCCTGGTGGTGTGGGTGTGGGTGTGGGTGTGTGGGTATATTTATGTGATTATCGTCCATCTCTTCCGCTAGATTGCACGTCCCTTTGCCTCCTCGCTACCGTACCGTAGAATCACGGTTCTGACTGCTGGCGCCATATACCAGTTCTGCCTGGTTTTGAACTTTACATGAATAGAATACCAATGTGTACTTTTTTGAGTCTTGCTTCTTTCACCCTACAGTAGATCTGTGAGATTCATCTATGTTGTTGGATGTAACAGTAGCCTCTTGTTCTTCATTGTTGTGTAGTGTTCCATTATATGAATAGACCACAGTTTTTAAAAATCAAACTTACTGTTGAGCATTTGAGTTGTTTCCATTTAAGGCCACAGAGTAGTTCTGCTATGAACATTCTCATCAATGTCTTTTGGCGCACAAACGTGCACGTTTTTCATTGGATACATACCCAGAAGTGGAAATGTGAGGTCATCCAATGTGCATATGTTCAGCCTAACAGTTTTCCAAAGTTGCTGTACCAGTTGGCACTCCCCCCAGTAATGCGAGACAGTGGTAGTTGCTCCACATCTTTGCTAACTCGTGGTAAAGTTCGTTTTATTTTCGGTGGTTTATGTGGCGGATGTCTCACTGTGGTTTTATTTTGTATTTCCCTGATGACCAGAGATATTGAGCATCTTTTCAGATGCTAATAGATCATTTGGAGCTTCCCTTTCTTCGAGTGCCTTCTGGAGGCTTTCAACCACTTTTGAAAATTGAGTTGCTTGTCACTTTCATATTGATTTGTATGAGTCTTTTATGTATTCTGGATATGTGTCCTTTGCTGGATATACATATTGCATATATCTGTTACAGATGAGCTCGCCTTTTCACTCTCTTGGTAGTATCTTTTGAGGACCAAACTTTTTCATTTAAAGGAGTCCAATTTATCAATATTTTCCATTATGGCCAATGCTTTTTGTGTTCTGTTTTTGTCTATCCTAAGGTCATGAAGATATTCTCCTATGTTCTCTTCTGGAAGCTCTATTGTTTTATCTTTCATAGTTAACTCTATGATCTATCTCAAATTGATTTTCTGGGTCAGGTGGGAGGTAGGAGGTGAGGTTTATTTTTTCTACATAGTGCTGGTGGGAGTGAAAACTGGTTCAACTTCTCAGGAGAACTGTTTGGAAGTATCTACTAAGGTGAAATGTATGTCTGGAAGGTTGTTCCTAGCCACTTTCTTGATAATAGCCAAGAGTTGGAAATAAATGAAAGGTCCATCAACAGAAGAATGGATAGGTGGGGGGTACAGTTATACAATGGAATTGAATCCGCAATAAAAAACAGAACCAGCTCTTGCTACGCACACCATCCCAGATGAGGCTCACAGACATATTTTTGAGTGAATGAGCAGTGATCACCTCTGGAAGAGGGATATGAACTGGAAAGGGGAAGACAGAACCTTCTTAGGTGTTGGAAATGTTCTATGTTTTGATCTAAGTAGTAGTTACATGAGTTCGGTTATATGTAAAAATTCATAAAATTCTGTGCTTAAAATTAATGCACTTTACTGAATTGTATTATATCTCAATTAAAAAATGTAAGTGGCTCCTCTCTACTGTCACTCTCCCTTAATGTCCTTTTGATAATATACCTAAGACAGACCCCTGCTGTGGTTAGAAGCACCCCTGTCTGACCCTGGAGGCATTTCTGCTGTTGGATCATGCTCCACAATGGGGACCCTCCATCCCTCGGGGAACCCCACGTTCTGTGATCTTTATTTTTTCTTTTGACTTTGGTTTTTAAAAATGTATTCCTCGGGAGCATCATTAGGACTCTTCCAGAGGGGTGAACTTGGGCCTCATTCTAATTAACCCAATGATAATTCATTTTCCCTAGGCAGAGGTTCTCATCACAGCTGGATCCAGCCACCTCGGGCCATGTGGGTTGAGGGGATGCAGAGGCACGGAGCCTGGCACCACCTGCCCTGCCAGCTCTGGTTGAATTAGTCCTTTCCTCCACATGAGGCCCAGGAGGCCTTTGGCCATTAACAGGGACTTTCACTTATTGTCTTTAGTTTTAAATGTTTTGTGGAAAATTAAAAGATCAGTGACTGCCAGGCAGTGCCTGAGCCAACAGCCCAGAGAACGTCTGTGTTTTCTTCCAAGCCTGACCAAGTGGGCCTGGAATCGACCCAGCCCTCCCCAGGCTTCTCTGCCTCCATTTATTCTCTGGGCTGCTCAATTCCTTTTAAGACACAAATTGATCGGGATAATTTTTGCTATAACTACAATTGCCATGCAAAGCGGGTGGGGGGAGCTGCATTCAGGCTGTGGACTCCTGCAATGACTGTGAACCACTGAGTTACTATAAAATGACCAGAAAATGGATTCAAAACTGAAGCCACAAATAATGTAATTACTGCTGTGTGTGCTCAGGGCTGCCAGAACAAGAGTTGGCTGCTGCCCTGGAAACATCTGGAGAGAAAGCTGCTGTGGCTGCTGCTGCTATAACCCTACCCTGGTCCCTTTGGGGCAGCAGTGTTCTTCCAGGCAGGAAGCTCCTCAGAGGGTGGAAGGAACATGGAAGGGATAGGAAAAGGGATGTGGAGAGAGGCCATGGAGAAGAAATAGGTGAAGGGCAGGCAGGACTGATGCCTCCTGCCGCCCAGCAGTGAGATCTAATCATTGCACCTCTGGGAGAATGAAGCCCAGCGTGTTCATCATGATCATATCACACTGTCGTCCCCACCATCAAAACCAATGCAGTATCACCACCGTTACTGTTATCACTGTCAGCCGTGGTATCACCTCCACTCTTCACATCAACACCACCGTCATCACCCCTACTATCATCCTCAGAATCACTGCAGCGACAGCAACATCTTCATCATCACCAATCTCATCAATACCAGCATCATCACCACCACTCCTGCTCTCCTCATCCCTGTTACAGTCATGGCACTAACATCATCATGACCAATCTTATCAATACCATCAAAATTGTTATCAACCCCACTCACATCCTTGCCAACATGACCATCACTGTCATGGCATCAGCATCATCACCATCGTCACCACCATTACCGTTATCACCATCAACATTGTTGTCACCTCCTCCTCATCAGCACTTACATCACCATCATCTTTCCCACCGTCATCATCACCACAACTGTCACGACACTGACATATTTATCATCATCAGTCTCCTCATCACCATCCCACCATTGTTATAAAAAGCAAGAAATGCAAAAGACAGGTTCTTGGAGGGGGTAGTGGGAGGGAATGAGACATAAAAGTTATTCAACCAAGTCATCAATCAGAAGGTCCTAGAAGGAAAAGAGAAAGGGTAGAGACAGGAGATAGTAGACTGGAAACCAGGGACATCAGAGGACCGCTAGGAGGTTCAAAACAGAAAGAGGAGGTAGAGCATGAGAGACACCTACAGATTTCACAGGGTGCCTACATCTTCAGGTTTGGGCAAGAGGGAGTGGCCAGGCCTGGATGGCTGTCCCTCACTATCATCATCTCTTCCATATTGGTGTCCAGTCTCTATGGCTACAAAATGCTCAGGGAGCACCTGCTCATAAGGGGACGAGTGGTCAGAGAGACATTCAGTAAACCCAGAGAGCAGAAGAACAGCATGAATGGACAGTGAGCCCACAGGTCAGGGCATGGCCTCCTTGGGGCACAGGCCCTGAAAAGGAGAACTGTCCCCAGATTGGACCATTTACCAACAAACCTAGAGTTCCAATTTTTGAAGCATTTATTATCTCTGGGGTTTATGTCACACACAGTCACACAGAGTGCTGCCCTAGGTTTATTCACTCTAGGGTGACAATAGCAGGGATGAAACAGTGCTTCCCAGACTTGATCTCCAGTCCCACCACTGTAGGAGCACCAGGAAGGCACCATGTGCCCTATGGTAGGTCCTCTCTTGCACTTGGCATTGGCCATGAGGAATCCTGGTCACCCAGGAGATGCCCTCTGTGCTGGGCCTACCTTCCACACATGGCTGTGCTGTCCCGTGCTCCAGGTGCTTCCATCAGACTCCCGGCAATAACTAGCCTACCCCCAGAGTGCTCTTTCACCCAGACCGTAAGTGGCATTCTCTGATGTTCTTGGGGGAAGTACAAATTTCAGGAGAAATAACTACATTATACAATATCTCCTATTCCTAGGAGGCGGTAAGGGAGGAGGGGTGGATGTCAATGGAGAGGAAAAATACCCTGAAGACCATACATTATGACCAATTCAAACCACCCTGTATCTTTGGATCCCTTAGTCCAGGCAAGAGGGGCTCTTTCCCAGGGCCTGTGCTTTGGAGGGGCTGCCCTTACCCTCCCCTGGTTGATGTCTCCTCTGAGTACAAGGGGTCAGTCAGACCAAGGGGACTTGCCCACCAGGAGCCTGTGCCTTGCCCTTCTAGTCTTTGCTCCAAGTATCTAGAACCCTGAATTTCCTGCCCACTTGGCTCTGTGCCCATCTCTAGGCCTGCACGAGCCTCTGCCCTGGCCTGTCCTCTGGAGGGAGAAACACACTTCCATGGTCACAATCCTAGGCCCTATGTAGGGGTGACCAAGAGACAGCTGTTTGCAAGGAGTGTGGACAGAGCTTGGACATAAGAAGTGGGGTGTCCACATGGAAAGTTCAAGGCCCTTTATGGTTCAGGGTGGAACCAGTGGTCAAAGAGGAGGGGGCAGTGTAGAGGCTGGTGCCTTCTCTCCCCACATCACTGAGTAGGAGAAGTCTCCGTTCTCACCTGACTTTACAGGTTGTTAGGAAGGCATCTTTGCCAAGGTAGGAGGAAATCACATGTTTTATATAACAGTTTGTTAGCTTGACTTAAAAACATTTAAATATTTAGCCACTTGGTATGTGGGCCTCTCTTTGTTCTTTGGCCCTGGGCCTCGCAAATCTTAGGGGTGAGCCTGAGCCCAGTAGGTCATTCCCAAAGGCTCTTGAGGCAGCCAGGATGTGTCTGAATCCACTGTGTGTCCATGTTTTGCCTCCTCCTACATGCATCATATGTTCATACGTGTGCACATAGTGTCATTCCCATGGCCACGGGCTGGTGGGTGTGCTGATGCTCCATTGATGTCTGCAAGTGACAGAAAGCCAAATCCTAACTTGCTTAAGCAAAAAGAGAATGTATTGGTCCACGTAACCAAAGTCCAGGGCTCCACTTGATCATGGGTCTCACATTTCTTTCTCTCTCTTAGCTCTTCTGTCCCCCACACTGACTCCGTTCACAGACAGGCACTGTGCTTTTTCTGTGAGCACAGGGGGCTACTCCACCTCCACATCTTACCTCCTCCCAGGTCCAGTTATAGCAGGAAGTTCCCCCTTTTCAGTGGGAGGTCTCATGCCATCCCATTGGCTCCAACTGGTCACATGACCATCCTCCAAACCAATGTCTGTGAACTGGGGGCAGTGAGTGAGCAGTCGGCTGGGGTCTGGGTCCCTCGCACCACCTCTCCGGGATTGGAAGTGGGAAAGGCAGTGGAGCCCAAAGGAAAACTAGAGACAGTTGCCAGAGAAAGGGCAGTGGTTCCTGGGGAGCCCCTGACTGCCCCTGAGAGGTCCCACTTTATGGATTTTTTAGACACAATCCCTGTAAGCCTATGCCCCGCTTTGAGGCCCAGCTGCCCTCGTTTCTGCTCATTTCATGCTCTGCTGTGCCCGCTGATGCTTGCCCTTCCCAGAAGCATCTGCAGTCTGACCTGCCTGAGTCCTTGGGCCTCCCCCAGGAATGTGAGCTGTTTGAAGGCAGGGATTCAGCATCCATTCACTCAGCACCTACTCAGACCAGATTTAAGCACTGTTGAAACAGCAATAAACAACACAGATCAAGCCCTTGCCTCTCTGGAGCTTACCATATTTTAGTGGGATGAGAAAGTCAACAAATGAATAAGACTTCAGTGTTCATTTAATAGACAAAGAAACAAAGCAGGTGTGGGTTTTCGGGAGTGTGGCTGGACAGGGATTGCTGTTACAGGTTGGGCAGTGATGTGTTTCTAATAAGACACAAAGATGCAGAGACCTGGAGGAAGGGAAGGAAGGAGTCATGTGGATATCTGAGGGGAGAGCATTCCAGCCAAAGGTGACAGCACGTGCAAAGGCCCTGAGGCATAAGTGTGCTAAGCATGTTTGAGGAACATCGTGGAAGCCAGTGGGGCTTGAGTAATGTGAGGAAGGGAGAGGAGGATGTGAGAGGAAGCCAGAAAGTGGTAGTGGTGACGGGGACAGGGTGGGGAAGATCTGCAACAAGTAGGTCCTCATTAATCACTGTAAGGACTTTGCCTTCGAGACTGAGTGAAGCGGGAGCCCTTGGAGCAAAGGAGTGATGTCATCCACCCTAGGTTGTGAAAGGTAAGATGGCAGGAGGATTATGGAGGAAGCCAGAACTGGTGAGGAGCCTTCTGCAGTAAGGCAAGCAAAAGTTGATGGTGGCTTGGACGGGGGTGGGAGTGGAGAGAAGTGGTCAGATTCTGATATGCTTTGAAGGAGAGGCAGCAGGAGTTGCTGATGGGCTGGGATGTGGGATATGAGAGGAAAGGAGTCAAGACAAAACCAGGGTTTTGGGCATAAGGCACTGAGACAGTGGAGCTGCCCTTTACTGGGATGGGGGAGGCTGGGAGGAGAAGAGGGGGTGACGTTTTGGACACGTTAGGTCTGAGATGCAACTTAGACATCCAAATAGTGATGGTGAGTGAGAGGTGAGATGTACAAGTTGGATGTTAGGGAACAGGTGGAGCTGGAGGTTTAAGAGTGACCAGCAGGTAGGTGTTTCATTCCTATGTGTTTCTCAACTTTCCCCCCAGAACAGGACCAGGTACAGAGCTGGTGATGCTAATCACAGAGATGGTAACACAAAAGTAATCGTCATTTCTATTTCACGAGTACTATGCTGTGTCTTTTTTTTTTTTGAATTGAAGTATAGTTGTGTTAGATTCAGGTGTACAGCAAAGTGATTCTGTTATACACACACTCACACACATATATATACACGTACATATAAACTATTGAGTATAGTTCCCTGTGCTATGCAGTAGGTCCTTGTTGGTTATCTATTTGATATATAATAGAGTATATCTGTTAATCCCAAACTCCTAATTTATCCCTCCCCCTCTTTCCCCTTTGGCAACCATAAGTTTGTTTTCTATGTCTGTGGGTCTATTTCTGTTTTGTAAATAAGTTTGTTTGTATCATTTTTTTTAGATTTCACATATAAGCAATATCATATGATATTCTTCTTTCTCTGTCTAGCTTACTTCACTTAGTATGATAATCTCTAGGTCCATCCATGTTGCTGCAAATGGCATTATTTCATTTTTTATGGCTGAGTAATATTCCATAGTGTGTGTGTGTGTGTGTGTGTGTGTGTGTGTGTGTGTGTGTGTATGCCACATCTTCTTTATCCATCCATCTGTCGATGGACATTCAGGTTGTGTCCATGTTTTGACTATTGTAAATAGTGCTGTAATGAACATAGGGTGTACGTATATTCGAATTAGAGTGTTCTCTGGATATATGCCCAGGAGTGGGATTGATGGATTATATGTTAGGTCTATTTTTAGCGTTTTAAGGAACTTCCATACTGTTCTCCATAGTGGCTGCACCAACTTATATTCCCACCAACAGTGTATACTCATTAAACTTCTCTATGATTCTCTAAGGTGGGGGCTATTACAACCCCAGTTTCCAGATGAGGAAACTGAGATTCAGAGAGCTCATCAGTCGCCCACCTCAGAGGGGTTTTCAAGATCACTGCTCCCCATGCCCCCATTGCCCAGATGCCTGATGAAACAGCACTGACCCCTGTACCATCCTTCCCTCCCTCTTTCTGTTGCAGCCTGTGACCAGCTGGCACTGGGGGTGGTGGCAATCTTTGGGCCATCCCAGGGCTCCTGCACCAATGCCGTCCAGTCCATCTGCAACGCTCTGGAGGTGCCCCACATCCAGCTGCGCTGGAAGCACCACCCACTGGACAACAAAGACACCTTCTACGTGAACCTGTACCCGGACTACGCCTCTCTCAGCCATGCCATCCTCGACCTGGTCCAGTACCTCAAGTGGCGGTCGGCCACCGTGGTCTATGACGACAGCACAGGTGGGTAGCCAGGCCTGGCTGGGCCAAGGGCAGGAGATGAGGGTGGCAGAGCCCCAGGATCGGGCTCTTTGCTGCTCACTCAACTCAGCTGCCCCTGGGGAAAAAGTCCACACTTACACCCAAGCCTCATCTAGTCACACTGATGCTCGCCCTGCACTCACATGCAGCCCGGTACGCACCAGCCACACTCACCCAGGCCAGCCCAGCCCACTTCACACCTGCCCTACACTCCCGCCTCCACCCCAGCAGCATGCTCCAATCTGCACTCACGCCTGCACGGCCACGCCCACACCTACCTGCACCCTGCATTCACACATTCTCCTCTGCAGCAAACGCATTCAACTCCATGCTGGCTATGAGCGCAGACTCTGGACTCAAACCAAACAGTACGTGGTGCACGCAGGCTCTGCGCTTACTAGCTGGGCAGCACGGAGCTGTTTCCTCTCCTCCTCTTTCTTTCCAAAGACTCAAGTCCCAAGATAGTTCTTAGCCCTGCCTCTTAAGAGAGTGACCTTGGCAAGTCACTTAACCCATCTGGCCCTGCTCTTCCCACATGACAAGTCAAGAGCTACAGCAGCCAGCTTAGAGAGAGCCCTCCAGCTCTCAGCTGCCTGTGATTCAATGTCAGCTCTTGATTACCTCCTAATGGGGAGTTGGGATAGTGGGGAGAGAATCCCTCAGAAAAGACTATCAGAGATTTAGTTAACTCAGGATTCAACAAGCATGTCTTGAGTTCCTGCTATACCCAAAGCACCAGACAGTAGATACTGGACGGCAGAGACCCCGAGCCCTGCTCAGTGCCCCGTTACTGAGAGCCACTCCTGCCCAGCTCCAAGTCATGGCAGTGTTGCTGCAACCCTGTAGTTCTGCCTGTCTTAACATACCACTATGAATGATTGTCTATCTGTGAGTCTGTTTCTGGCTCCAGACCATGGGTGTTTGGTACCTCTGGGGTTTAGCACAGCACCTGGTACAATGTAGACATTTAAATGTTCAGTTGAATTGAATTGAATTGAACTGAAAATAAAATGGAAATAAACTATAATTAAATATGGCAAGGGGCTTCCCTGGTGGCGCAGTGGTTGAGAGTCCCCCTGCCGATGCAGGGGACATGTGCTCGTGCCCCGGTCCGGGAAGATCCCACACGTCGCGGAGCGGTTGGGCCCGTGAGCCATGGCCGCTGAGCCTGCGCGTCCGGAGCCTGTGCTCCGCAACAGGAGAGGCCATAACAGTGAGAGGCCCGCGTACTGCAAAAAAAAAAAAAAAAAAAAAAAAAAAAATATATATATATATATATATATATGGCAGGAAAGGATGTGTTGGGCACTGATAAGGAAGAAGAAATAAAGATGTGGCTATTCCATCTTCTTTAGAGAAGTTAGTCATATTGAAGTGGGGTGAGTGCACACCCAGAGCTCACTGGTCTTTCTAGGCCATCAGAGCTAAGAAACAAGTGACATGTACATACGGTCAGAGCTAGAGGGACCTGGGGAGAGGAAGCTCCGTGGCCTTGGCTAGTCTGGGCTGATTTACCAGAGGAGGAGAGACATGAGCCTGGCCTTGAGGATGGATGGACAAGGAGAAGAGTCACGAAGGCATTACAGGTGGGGGAACAGTGCGAGCAAGATGAGGAGGTGGGACTGTGCGTGGAGGTCTCATCAAGAGGACAGCCTGGCAGGGAAAAGGATCCCAGTATGGAGGGTAGGAGGAAAAGGTCAGATAAACAGCATGTATAAGGCTGTGGGCAAGGTCTCTGCTGTCTAGCTTCAGAGTTCAGACTTTACCTTGTAAGCAGCCAGGGACCACTGAGTGTTGTTGAGCACAGAAACAGAATAATAAAAGCAGAGTTTTAGAAGGTGGCACTGACAGCAGTGTACAGAGGGTTGGAGGGAGAACCTGGAGCAGGAAGACTGAGGCAGAGGTGGTCCTGTTGGTCCAGGCAGGAACAAAGGGGCTGCTTGGAAGAGAACTGGGGGCCAGAATGGAAGAAAAGGATTGGATGTGAGCTGGTAATATTGAAAATTTGTAGGAGGGTCACGGGCACAGAGTAGTCAGAACAGACACTGGCATAAACCATGGCCCAGCAGTACTGGTGCCTCCAGGCTGGATGGGGGTAGCGGGAGAGGCTTTGCAGAGGAAAAAATGCTGTGGCATGAAGGTGGATGCCAGTGAGACTGGTCAGGGCGGATGCTGAGGCCTGGAGCCTCCTCTCCCCAAGGATGTCTAGCTCTGACTGTGTCTACACATCACTTGATTCTTAGCTCTGATGACCAGTGACCTCTGGGTGGGCACTCACTCCCCTATTAACTTCTCAAAAGAAGATGGAATAACATCTTCATTTCTTCCCCTTTCCAGTGCCCAACACTCTCTTTCCCGTAGTATTTAATTATAGTTTGATTCAACCTGATATTCAATTCAATTCAATTCAACAAATATTTTAAAACTTAAGAGGAGTCAGTGATGGAGTTGGTTTGGTCAAGAAGAACTTAGTACTAGGGATTCAGTTGGATTCAGGGTTGGATTCAATCAAACAATAGTATAAATTTGATGAAGAATAGTGAGTAGTAAGAAGTATGCTTCCAGAATCAGGATATTTCAAGGGGACAGGACAGCTTGTGGGTCATCAAACCCATGGAATGGGAAGCACTTTATAGCAGACTTGGACTATGTTTGCTTTGGGGGTTGTTTCCATTAGGATGTTTTGTCTGTGAGTAACAGACAACCCGACTCAAATTGACTGGAGCAGTAGCCACTTAGTTATCTCACTGACAAGAAGTCTGGAGATGGGCCTTTCCAGGGCTGGTTTAGCAGTTCAGCAGAGTCAGGGTGCTGGGTCAGTATCACTGCAGTTCTCTTGACTTTCCCCCTCATAGTCACAATAAAGTTGCTGCAGCTCCAAGCATCATATCCTCACATGATGATACCCCAGGAAGTGGTAAGGAAAGAGGTAGAAGCCAAAGGGATTGTTCTTAATGTGATTCGTGCCTCTTATCAGGGAGGAAAATCTGTCTCGTAACCTTCCAACAGACCACACTATACAGCTCATTGAGTCTGCGCCTACCACCCTAAACACATTCAGATAGGAATGGGACTGCCACTGATTGGCTTTCACCCATCCCGAGTCACGTCTTGGGGCTGGCACGTTGCCACCCAAACAAAATCATAGTTCTCTTAGTATGCTTGAAAAGGGTACACTAGTTATTTATCTCTATAATAATTCTGTGTAACAAATCACCCCAAAACTTAGCGACTTAAAATAATAAGCATTTATTTAGCTCACAAGCCTGTGGGGTCAGTGACTGACTGAGATTGGCCAGGCAGTTGTTCTCGTCTCAGCTGGATCACTCACCTGCTTGGGGGTCGGCTGACTGCTGGCTGATCTAGACTGGCCTTGGCTGATATGGTGGGGTAGTTGGGCTCTCAATCCTCCAGCAGGCTAGCCCAGGCATGTTGTCATGATGATGGCAGAGGTGAAAAGAACAAACCCAGTGTGCAATTCCATTTCAAGTGTTTGCTTATGTCATGCCTGCTAATACACCATTGGCCAAAACAGTTGACATGGTTGAGCCCAACGTTGTGGGTAGAGCAAGTCTCCTGCCCCCGCAGCTGGAGGGCACTGCAAAATTACATGGCAAAGGATGGGGATGTAGAGAGGGGTGAAGAATTGGGGTCATCACTGCAATCCACTGCAGGGAGAACTGTTTTAAAATGTACTGTACCTGGGATCCAGAGGGTAGATACGACCAAGTGATGATATGAAGAGGCCAATGGCATAGAAAGAAGAGTTGTTACTTACAGTTCCCTAGAAGAAGAAGGGGGCACACCATGGCACCCGGGGCCACATGGAGGGTTGGTCAGGAGGTAGGAGCAAGGGGAAATCGTGGGCAAGAGCCTTTATTAATTAGTTATTACTATAGGTGGAATTCGTTAGGTGCAAACATCCCATATGGGGCAGGAAGCAAAACACAGATTGTAGGGCTTGTGGTTGGAGAGTTTGTAATACGATTTTTGTGTGCCCAGAAAAACCCAGTGATAATAGGGATACAAACAACTTTGGTCATTAGTTTGGCCCATGATTTCAGGATGCCAATTCATCAGTTATAGAATACCAAGAGTGATTATTTCAGGGACCAGCAGTGTTTGCCCTATGAGCTTTTCCACAAAGCCACCTTCCTAACCTAACCCGTGCACAAAGACAGATTTATATCAACCGTGAAAAGGAGGGGCTCAGAAAATGCTGGAGTGACGAAAAAGGGCCCAGCTTAAGAGCCAAAAAGAATTGGTCTTGAATTTTGATCCCATTGCTGGCATGCTGCAAAATCTTGGGAGGCTCACTTAACCTCTTTGGGCCTCAGTTTCTTTATTTGTAACATTGGAACAAAAGCCCCTACTCTGTATGCCTTCTAGGACAGGGAGATGTTTAAATAGGGTAATGAATGCAGAAGTGCTTTGTAAGTGAAAAGCATGACTTCCACAACCATGATTCACTGCAGATATTTTGAGAGAGATTGATTAGGGAAGCAGCCAGGAAGGAGAGCTCATCTCAGGCAAACGAAGAGCCTAGTCCTCCGCTGGGATGGGCCAAGACGAGCCTCTGGTCTCCTTTGGAGAATACACTGATGGGAAGGAGGTCTGACATTTGCTGCTGGAGAATGTGGGTCACTGTGTATTCCACAGGGCAATGAACTTGGCCCACAAGAAAGCTCTGGTGGCCTCTGCTCTAGCATCCAGACTGTCCCTGTCCTCATGTCCTGGGTCCCCAAAGCCCGTGTGCCTACTGATGCTGTGCCTGGGTCTGAAAACTGAGAGAGTAGGAGCAAAGCGTGCACTCAGGGCCTCGCAAGGCAACAGGTGTGAGCGGGCAGCAGCCTGCAGCCAAAGTGAGAACTCCTGGGATTAGCTGAGGAGGGAGGGTAAGGATGGGTGTGTGTGTGTGTTTGGGGGGAGCTTGTGACCCCTCCTTCCTCTGTAAGGTCACCTGATATCCCCTCCCTGCCCCCATCAAGTCTGGTATTAGAAAGCCCTGGGGCCCCTGTTTGGTCCAGACCACTCCAGGGCTCCAGAGCCCTCTCCCAGCCCGCACACCTGGATCTGAGACCTTCCAGGGGGCTGGGGGTTCCTGATGCCCACAGCCATGGCGAAGCTTGTTTGGGAGCTCTTTGGGAGGCTTAGGTCCCAGAGAAATATCTCCGTCCTCCCCAACAGAGTGGAGTGATGGATACCAGTCGGTTTGCTTTCCAGATGTCCAGCCCTCAGGAGTGGGAATGAGAGGCTGGACAGACCCAGGTGTGTGTACCAGAAATGGCTTTGGAAATCCAGACTTTTTGTTGGAAGGCTCAGGAAGTGGGTTGTCTGTGTGGGGGGACTCTGTCCGGACAGGGGGCCCTGCGACAGCTGATTGCGAACTTTAGTCCATCGCAAACTAGCTTAAGCAAAAAAAAAAAAAAAAAATAGGCGAGGGTCGGGGGAGGATTTTGTTGGTTTCATTTACTGGAAAGTTCAGGAGTAATTTTAGCTTGAGAGGTGCAAATGAGTATCTTTAAGGCTTATTTTCTTTCTGTGTTTCCTGACTTCTGCCCTGTGGGAATCCTTTTCAGGTTCTAAGTGGTGACCCCAGACTTGCTTCCTCACCATTTGGAGTTAAATAGAAAGAGGGTTGTCTCTTACCAGTTGCTCTGGCACAATTCCTGGGAGTCATCTGATAGAGCCAGCTGGTGTCACACATCCGTCGCTAAGCCCATACCTTTGCCTAGAGCAATGTGTGTGCTGATTGACCAGGCTGGGGCCAGATTCTGTGTCCCTGGAGTGGGGCCAGATTCTGTGTCCCTGGAGTGGGGACTCTTGAGTCACATGGACTAAGCATGGGGGAGGAGTTGTTCCCCAAAGGAAAACCAGAGTGCTGTTAGCAGGGAAATGGAGCATGGCTGAGTGGACAATGCAGCCAGGATGCAGACACCGAGCCCTGAGTATGGGCGGGGAGCCCAGCAGGTAGGAGGGGATGGCCTGCTTGGGACCCTGGGCCTGTGCTTCCTCCACTCTTCCTGCAGTCGGTAGGACAAGAGAGAACAGCAAGCAAGCTTGCTTCCAGGCTAAGCAGAGAGGAGTCAGCAAGAATGGACCTTGTACTAAGGATGGAAATGAACTTAATTAGACCTAAGCGAGCCATTTGTCTCCAAGAAGTGACATTCAGTTTTCCCTGGAAGTCCCCAGATTAAGTGGTTTTGCAAAATGCCAAGGTGGAGGATTTTTCAGTGTGGGGAGAAAAAAACACAGTAGTCAATCCAATTCTGGAAATTTGTGTTGAGCACAACTGAAGTGCCAGGCCCCGTGCTAGGACATGTGGAGACCCAGTCCCTAATGTTGAGGAGTCTGTGACAGGACCAGGAGAGTGAGATGAGGCCAGAAGAGGCTAGTGCTGAAGGACGAGGCCACCGAGTTTCGGGGGAGAGGGGCAGGATGGGAGTTGGGTGGGGAGATCTTGTCTGGGCAGAGCAGTAGAGGTAGGCGTCATGGAGGAGGTGGCTGCACTGAGCCCAGAAGAATGGTTAAGGTGTACGGGGGCAGCCTGCCCTTGGGGGTGGAGGCCGGGCACAAATACCACCTGGCCTTACCTGGTCCAACCGTTGGTACAGCTGAGCCTGGAGCCGCCACTTGGGCCGCATCCTGGAAGCAGGTTGCTGGGACTGTTTAGGAAGATTATGTCCCATGCTTCACAGTGTTGCAGGGGGCAGGGGGAGGAGGAGTGGGGGGCCTCTGGTTCAGGCTCCATAAGTCTCTACACCGACTGAGTTAGAGAGGTGCAGGTGGGTGGACTTGGTGGGGATTCGCTAGCTGTCCGTGCCAACTTTTGAATCTACAGGTGTGTACACACCTTTACCTACCTGTGTACACATGTGTTTATCAACCCAAGTGTATGTCCTGTCTGTGCATGTAAGCATGTGTTTGTATGTGCACACATGCCTATGGGCATGTGCCAGCGTGCACAGCTGGGTGCACGTGTCTGTGCCGCAGTCTGCTAGTGCCTGTGTCTGCACATGCGTGGCTGAGTCCATGAACTTCTCTCCGTGGGCCGCATGTCAGTGTCCACGTGTGTCTGTAGACCTGTGGCCACACAAGTCTGTGGATACCTGCAGCTAGGTATACGTGGGCTTACATGTGTCTTTTGTGCCCCGGGACCTCTCAGGGCTCATCCGACTGCAGGAGCTCATCATGGCCCCATCAAGGTACAACATCCGCCTGAAGATCCGCCAGCTCCCCCTTGACTCTGATGACTCGCGCCCGCTGCTCAAGGAGATGAAGCGAGGCCGGGAATTTCGCATTATCTTCGACTGCAGCCACACCATGGCCGCCCAGATCCTCAAGCAGGTGCGTGAGCACTGGCCAGCGGGAGGGATGGTTGGGATGTGCCTGCCACTTCTCCCACTCTCCCCCCCATTTCCCAAACACAGGCATGATGTCAGACAGATCCAAGTTCGACCTCTAGTCTGCCTCTTTCCCGCTGTATGACCTTGGGTGGTCACTTTGCCTCTGTGAGCCTCAGTTTCACCAGCAGCAAATTGGACACAGCGGTCTTGACACTCTGAGTTGGTGTGAGGATGGGATGAGACGATGGATGAGCTGCCCCAGCCAGGCCTGGCGCACGGAGGGTGCTGAGTAAATGCTAGTTTCCACACCACCTCGGGGCAGGCGGGAGGCGGGGGCTGCGAGAGGGAATAGAACGCTGCGGGAAGCACGGAGAGGCCTGGGGGTCTCGGGAACAGCCCCCAGAGTTCCTCTTCCAGCCACTGATTCCCTGCAGCCCGTGGCACTCGGTGTCACTCTCCCATCACTGGAGGTGTATCGAGGCTCTGTGCACCATCTGCTCAGCTCCGCGGCAACGGCGGGGGAGGAGAAGGGCTATCGGTCCTTGGCCGCGCCTCCGTTCCCGACACAGCCCAGGGTGGCTTGCTGGGAACCAGGGCGAGCTCTGCCAGCCCCCTAAGAATCAAACAGCGAAGTCGCTCACAGCCCCGCTCCGAGGGTACTGCAGCCGAAAACAAAACCACTATGATTTGAACCAGTGCTTTGTGTAAAAGGCAATTATGTGGTCCCAGAAAGCGAACCTGGTGATTGGAGGAGGCATTCTGTGGGGCCTTGACCCATGACCCCGGGAGATGCTGGTGGCAGGGAAGGGTCACAGGGATGCAGGGGGAGAGGTGCTGAGCTGGCCAGGAATGTGTTCAAGACCTGCCCCGCACACCCTGCAAGGGGTACCCAAGCTGAACGGCAACCTCCGTCTTCCCCCAGAGGAAGTCCCACCCCAGGACCCTTCACACAGGGGCTAAAAACTCATTGGAGAGCTTGAATCCTGCTTCTGCCCATGGGTGCTATATACCCAGGAGCAAGTGGCCCCGGAGTCATCCCCTGCTCTGTAGATGGAGTGAATGATCCCTCCCTCCCCTGGTTCTGGAGGATTCAGTGAGATGAGCCGAGGAAAGAGTTTATCCCAGTGCCCAGGGCACAGTCAGCATGGATGCGGCACATCTTTACACTCAGCGTGGAGGAAGTACATGCTCCCCAGAAATCCCTTAATCCTCAATGTCCCGGCCAACGGCGCCCAGTGCCTCCCTCCTCTTCCAGGCATGTGCCACTGAGTAATAAAGACAATCCCATCTTGGGCTCACTGAGGACTTACTCGGTGCCGGGTACACACACAGCTCCTCATTTATCGCCACCCTGGGAAGTGGGGGCGCTATCGTGCTCGGTTTCAGATGGGGAAACTGAGGCTCCGGGGGAAAGTAATGGGCCTGAGGTCATCCAGCCAGAAGGTCAGAATTCACTCCCCAGTTTGCTGACATGAAAACTCCTAGCATTGAAAATGAAGATTCTGTGCTCAGCCTGACACTGGACTGAACCGAGGTGAGCATGTCTGCGTCCTGAGGACTTCTTGAGCCTTTCACCTGCGAATGCAGGCTGTGAACCTCCAAGACCCGGAGGGAATGTGAAGCATGTTCAAAGTGTACTTGACCCAGTGACATTTCCTCCTGGAGCACTTTGTGGGCCCACATTCTGAAGAACTCTGTAGAAAATGCATTATGGTCATTAGTATTATAGATTATAGGCTTCTAATAAAATACAATAGATTTCATGATGGTGTAGAATAATAATTCACAGCAGCCATGTGGCCCGCTGTGTGGCCAGCCAGGACCCAAGAAGCAGGGACGTGTCAGCCCTTCCGAGGGAGGCTCAGACTGAGGACAGACCCTCCTCGTCGGGCCTGGCTGGGCTGGTGGGAGCCGAGCTCCCACAGACATCTTTCTGGAGCCAGGACAGTGAGTTCAGCTGAGGAGAGTCAGGGCACTTGAGGAGGTGATGTTGGGCGGATTCCAGCAGCGTTTCTCCAAGTGTGGCAGGCCCGGCGATGCTTACTAAAAAGGCAAACCTGGCCCTGCAGAATTTGGAATCTTTGGAGAGTGTGGCCTGAGATTCTGCAGTTTAATGTGTCACCCATGATTTTGCTGAACACTCCAGTGTGAAATCCACTGCTGTCTGCCAGCCAGTCATTTTCCCTGTCGGGAGGTGGTCTCAGAGGATGTCCGGCTCCAAGCGGCCAGCCTCTCCCAACCCACCGCCAGTGTGTGCTGCCCCGGGTCCTCACCGCTCTCTCCCCGCTCCCTTCCCACCCCCCATCTCCCCCTGCCAGGGGGGAGAGCGGGAGGGGCTTCTCGGGTGTTCCCTCAGGGTGCTGACACTTTGCTTTTCCGCAGGCCATGGCCATGGGCATGATGACCGAGTACTACCACTTCGTCTTCACCACCCTGGTAACGTACCTCCGAGTTCCGGCACGGGTCGGGGTGGGGCTCCCCCAGAACAAGGTCAGCCCCGGGGGAGACAGTTGCATCAGCTAGAGGAGATTCAGGCTGGACTTGCTTCCCAAGGCTGTAGGTGTGGCCCCAGGCAAGGGCACAAATTTGTCTTTGTGGCCTGCCCACCTTGTTGTGACTAAAGACAGGGACTCTAGAACCTGCCCGTGTGAACACAAGCCCCTGTGCTTGCCGGCTGTGAGATCTCGCAGAAATCATTTAACCTCCCTCAGTTTCTCCCTCTGCAAAATGGGCGTGATCATGGCTCCTACCTCCTAGGATTGTTGTGAGAACTGAATGAGTTCGTGAACTAAAGCGCTGAGAGCAGTGCCTGCTCATGTGAAGGGCTGTTGTCATGACGATGACCCTTGGCCCCAGCCCCCACGCCCCCACACAGGTCCCAGGCCTCCGGCCTCACGCAACAACGGGAGTTGCCACTTTGGATTCCTGTGACATCCACGCTCAGGTCTGCCCACTCATTATCAGCTGGGGCCAGCCCACCTGCGGGCTCCAGATGGGTCCTGTCCAAACCTTGAGAACAGGTAGGGCCATTTAAACCCATTAGGGTAATTAGTTGTGGTCTGAGATCAGCAGAATAAAGAGATCCCTGTGCCCAAGGGGCACCAACCCCCAGCCACCCTGCCTTGGAGCCAGATGCCCTGGGTGTCACTGGGGCCCCGGGTGGACTCTTTCACCCAGCCCAGACCTGGGGCAAGTGATAACATCACTAAACCTCCTGTGGCTGCAACAAGCTCCCGAAACCTGTGTCAGACTTGCCCCTGCAGTCTTACAAGCCTCTAGCTGTGTTCCTTCGTTCATCCAGCACCCAGCTAACGTGCCTTACCCAGCACCTGTGTTCAACTGAGCATCTCAAGACCACTGGCACTGAGGCCTGCCCTCAAGGAGCTCCCATCCTACCCAGTCTGCATCTCTATGTGTAACTCATTCGGCCGGCTTGTGCCATCACAAGCCATCACATCAGATGGCCACGGGGCACAGCAGAAGGAGACGCCGGGTGCCACAGAGCTGGTGGAAGGTGGGGAATGTCAGGCAGTCGTTACAGGAAAGAAGATGTTTGAACTGGACCTTGAAGGATCAGTAGGAGTTCACCAAGGAGAGAGAGGAAGGGCATTCCACACAGAAGGAACAGCATAAGCAAGGGCCAGGAGGCAGGTTAGCTCTTCAAGGCTCACTCTGGTTGATTGCCAGAGCCAGCTGTGTTCATCTCTTCCTGGCTCCACTTTCAGTCAGTGACATCATGCAGGTAGCTTGAGATTGGCCAAGGTGGGTGTATTCAGACCATAGAAGTTGGCAAATGCTACAAATAAGAGGTTCCTCCTCGCCATCCCCTGAGGGCTGGTTAGTAAGCATTTCCCAGCATACAACTGCTTGTTACCCTCTCTCCACCACCAACCCTGTGCCCATGGCAGAGCTCAGGGGCCACCCTGCCCACTCTTCTGATCCAGAACCCAGACCTGGAGACCTGCCAGGAGCCTTGGTGGGAGAAAGGGATGCTGGAAGCTGGTGACTGAGACCAGGTATCTTCTGCCCTGATCCCTTCTGGATTTCTATCCACCCAAGCTAGCTTCTACCCTGGGAAAGTCATTGGAGGCTGGAGGATGAGGTCATCAGATCCCCAATATTTCATCTCCGTATGGAGCTAGGAGCAGGGCAGAGGAGCAAGGCTGGGAAGGTGGGGGGGGCACATTCCAGGCGCCCGAGGCTCTGTCTCCAGGCATGGCCGCCCTGGGCTTCTAGGGTGTTGAGTCCAACCTCTGGGCCCTTAGAGGTCCCCACAAGCCCTGTGCCAGCTCAGCACTTTCTTCCCACACTTGCATCCTGCTGGCTCACCTCCCTGAGTCCTCACCGCTCTGAGCGGCTGTAACAAAGCCCTGGAGTCCACGTAGGAATAGACAAGGGAGGAGCAGGCAGACCTCCCGGGACGGCTGTGGTCCCCCTGCAGACCGTGCCCATCTCCCCTCCACATTACTTTCCAGCTCAGTGACAGGAGAGCAGGCCTTGGAGGCATAGATAAAGTTGAGAGTCCCTTTAGCACCAGGGACTGTGCACGTGGGCAGATTGCTTAGCTTCCCTGGGCCTCAGTTTCCTTGCCTCTAAAATGGGAATAATTTGTGGTGCCTCTGGGCTTCAGAGCCTTCATTTGGCCTCTTTTGGTTTCAAGGAGCAGAGCTCACTCAAGTAACCTCAAGTCACTAGAGACTCAAGAATGAACCACCAGGCCACAAGAGCAGATGTGGAGAGTGGTTCTGCATCCAGAGCAACCCTGGACATCACGAGGATTATGGTTCCAATCCTCTGCCCTGAGACTCAGCCAGGCTCTTCTGTTTCCCTCTCTCTCCCCATTGCTCCCTCCCCCTGCTCTCGGCCTCAGCTCCTTCCTCGCCGTCTCTGTTCCCTGGAAACTTCAGCTCATCACAGCTGCCCTGGGATCATCACACCCCAACTGACCATCCATTCTGCCTCTGCTGCTTCTCACCACCTCTTTCTCTGAGTGTTACCCACCTTCCCCAGGTCAAATTTCAGACTGATCAAGCACCAGCCAGTGCTTCTCAACAGGGCACTATATAGGCATTTGAGGCTGGACATTTAATCCTTCTGGAATGTCTTGCCCACTATAGAATGTTTAGCATCCCTGTCCCTGCTCACTAATTTCCAGGCTTGGTGACAAATAAATAAATGCCATCCACACATTTTCAAATGTCCCCAGGATAGGGGCTGAGTCATCAGCCAGATTGTAGCAACCCCCCTTGGGAGGTGACCACTCCTTGGCTGGCCAGCCGAGGTCTGGCAGTGGGGGTCAGAGTACAATGGGCTCACAGAATCTAAGTCATGGCCACCAAGCAGAAGGTCCAGGGCACTGGGAGAACCCTTCAGAAGCGGCAGGAACAAAATCCACAGATCTCATTCACCCACCCTAAGTACTGACCCCTCATCCACTGTGTCCACACAGGGCCTGTGGTTAAGTCCTCTTTGTGCTTTGCTTCCGGTCTTAGCTCTGGACAGTCAATTAAAAGCATCTCTGCCTGGCTCGTGCCCTCATTCCAAGGCCAGAGGGAGTGTCTCCTCAGGGAGCTCTCAGCCCTGAGGCCCGACCTGACCTTCTAGACAAGACTCCGGAGGAGGCACCACCCCAGTACGCCAGTGGCTCTCCCCATTAATGCCAGTGCCAGTGTGGGGTCAGGGTTGGACTTCTCGGAAGGAGGGGCCGGGCAGTATCCTTGCACCCTGGGGCAGTATCCTAGCCCAAGAGACTGTCTGCTTTCCCTACTTTTTTATGGGTTTTTTTTTTTTTTTGGTCACACCGCGCAGCATGCGGTGTATCAGTTGCCAACCAGGGATCTAACCTGTAACCCTTGCAATGGAAGCACAGAGTCTTAACCACTGAACCACCAGGGAAGTCCCTGCTTTCCTTACTTTTACGTTTCCTTAATTCAGTCATTCATATACTCACTTATCCAGCAGGCATATACATATGCTCTCAAGGTCCCAGGTACCAAGCTAGGCACTTGAGTGAGACGGGGTGTCTAGAGATGGATCCAACACAAAGCTCACCAGCTGGTAGGCTTCCTTTGTGCACATAAGGATCAAGGACAGTGCCCAGTTTACCTCTATATCTCCAGTGCCCAAATAGCACCTGGAATACAGTAGGTGCTCATTAATGCCTGAATGAATGAATGAATATAATACAAAGTAGAAAGTAATCAGTGAAATTAACATCCTCATCATAGCAACAGTGACGTCCACCAACTCTGGTGCCAGTCCGCCTGAGTTAGAATCGAGATTCTTCCACTTCCTTGGGCAAGTTACTTCGTGTCACTCTATCTCAGTCCCCATCTGTAAAATGGCCACAAGAACAGTACCATCTCACAGGACTCTTATGCTGAGCATTAAGCGAGTATGTTGACATCAGTAAAGCACTAAGGAAATGTTATTTAGTACTATGTAAGAGTTAAATTGATTAATTAAATAATTCCTGCTTATATATTTTATGTGCTCAGTATACCCCATCTCATCCAAAATTCTGAACAACTCTCCAAGGGAGGATGACTTTCCCAATTTTACAGAAAAGTAGAAACTGAGGCTCAAAGAGGTCACTCAGTAAAAAAGGAGCAGAACAAGGATTTTGACCAGCCGGGACCTATCCAGCTCCAAAGCCCTCTGCTGAAGCTCATGCTGAGAGCCGCATGCAGTGTTGCCTGGCTTCCTCTGACTGGCTCCGGCTCAGATTCCACAGGCTGTGATGGTCCAGACATCACGTGATTGACAATAATGCGGGGAACAAAGCCTCCACAAATCTCAGCGGCACCCACACTTCACAGGTTCCAAAGCCCTTTCTCCACATCGCTGATTTTCCTCTTCACAGGGCAGTTTGTGCTCCCCATTAATTGATGGGGAAACCTGGGACCAGAGAGGTTGAGTGAACTGCCTAGAGTCTCCCAGCAGATCAGTGATAAAAGCCTTGGCTCCTGACTTCTGTTCCAGCCCACTGCCCTTCCTCCCCATGCCTCTCTGAGGGTCAGGGAGAGCCGATCCTTCCAGAGAGGCACAGTCCCTGCAATACAAATAGTTCTGCAGTGGAATATGTGTGTGTGTTGGGGGGTTGGGCTGCAGCGGGTACCAGGGTATCTCCCAGCAGCTCCCCATATGCCAGGGCATCAGCTATGTCGCCTGGGTCCCCATGTCCTGCTTCCGGTTCCAGCTCCAGGTTCCTCCTTCCAGCCCCATTGGCTTGAGAGTCTACCTCATGATTGTGCATGTTTGTGCCCATTGGTCCATCGTGGCTGTATGTGGGAGGGCAGTGGCATTTGGCATTTATCGCCTTCCCTTTAGGAAACCCACATCACCAATTCTTTGTGTCTAAAAAATTCTCCAAACTTGCTTCTCCCATGCAGAAGACATTTTAATTACCCCAGCTGCCATTATCTGTTCCAGCCAGCTTTGAGCCATTCCCAGATAACCCCGTGTTAATCAGCCCCAGCTGAGCCCCTGGTACATGTCATGTGTAGGTAAAAGCCTGGAGGTGAAAAAAGAATTATAATAAATTAATAGATAAGCAATCACAATTAATGCCGCTTCCCGGCAATAACAGTTATATCATGGGAAAGATATTTTCATCTGTCATTCCTTAAGGCGATGTTTTCCGAGCTTCAGCTTCTACCCAGTCAGACCCATGGGGTGCTAATGAATTAGTCTATTATGTTATGCTGAATGTTTCTAAAAGGTCCCTCGTTGATACTGAATTCAATGTGTCAACATTTGGCATGGCGAACAGCAACTTTTTGCCAAGCGGCAAGGTTGTGCACAGTTCACTGTGTACAGCACATGGGGTCTCAGCCCAGGGCAGTTTGGACAAAAAATTGGAGCCGGACAAAGAGGCCTCTTTTCCAGCTCCGCATTATCACTGCCCTCATGTCACAGGCATGGTAGTACTCAGTGCCACAAGCCCTACAGCACTTTGCAGCTAAGTACAGGCTCAGGGTAACAGGGATGAAGGTGACTCCAGCAGTGACACCCCATCGTGCCCCCTCCCAGGCTGCGATTGGCCACAGCCACTGTGTGAGTGTCAGCCAACTCAGTGCTGCATCTGGAAACTGGAAGGGCTGATGTCGCCAGCACCCGAGCCCCCACCGAAGCCAGAGATGCTGCCCTGGTGTTTAGTCCTCAGGGAAGCGAGCTGAGTCACGGAGGCTCTAGGCAGGCTCATGTTGGGCATCTTTCAGGCCTTAGGTATCAGGTCAACACTGAATTGGAGAAGAGGCTGAGCCCCGTGCAGAGGTAGAGGGAGGAGGGCGCCCCCTGGAGGCAGAGCTCAGCTTCTCTTCAGTGGCCCCAGCAGTTCAGCTCTGGCCCCAAACTTGCATACCCTACAAAGCATAATCCCTCCATCTCCCCAGATCCACCTCCTTCAAAGGCAGTTTAGGGAAGCTCTCTTGTCTCTAAAGCAGTACCCTTGAGGGGCTCATCCTCCACTTCAGGCAATTTGCCAAACCACTCCTAACTTGTAGCCCCATAGAAATCTCCCCCTGAGAGGAGGTTGTAAAACACTAGCCTCTCCATTCCAGGCTCTTCCCAGTGCTGTTTAGGTGCCCTAGGGAGCTACCCAGCTGGCTGACCCTTCTTTCCACTTTGGGTGATGGGAGCCCAGGGGCTCCTGGGGGAGACAGATGCAGACATGGACAGTTGTTATCAGTGGGGTGAAAGCAAAGAGGTCCCAAGATAAGAGCAGAAGCGCCCTTGACCCACCCTATTGTGTGTGAGTGTAGAGTAGTAGTCAGGGGAGGCTTCCCAAAAGAGGTGACAAGCTGAATCTCAGAGTGAGCCCACCCAAGGAGGATTGAGAAGACAGGCATTCCAGCCCGGGGATAGAGCACACACAAAGACTGGCTTAGAGAAGCTGAATGATGGGGGCAGGGGCCAGCGAGGAATGGGGAAGGGGGACAAAAGCAGTTTGGTGTTCCTGGGGCAAATATGAGAGGGGGTGGGAAGAAAAGTGAGGCCAGAGGGGTGGAGAGCCTTGCAAACTGTACTAAGGAACTTGTGCTTCATTCTAAAAAGGCAAGAAGGAGCCATTGAAATATGCCAAGCAGGGGAGTGACAAGGTTGAGTTTATTCTTCAGAAAGACCCCTCTGAATGCTGCGTGGTGGGTGACTGAGATATCCAGGGGTGGGAACCAAGGGCTGGTCATAGGACAGAGGGAGGGCTCGGGAGCTGGTGGCCTGGGTTTGACGCCATTGCTCCCCAGCTGTGTAACCTTGAGCAAAAGACCTAACCTCTCTGTGACTCAGTTCCTTCCTCTAAAATGGGTGATAATAACACCCTTCTTGTAAGGTGAAAATGTGAATTAAGCGAGTTAATACACCTAAGGCACACAGAAACTGTTCTGAGGTTTATAGGTACTCAGTAGATGTTAGCTCCTTGCGATTGTTTTTGTATCGTCGAGAGAGGTAAGTCAGGAGGATGCAACTCATGTCTTCTCCTCTCTTCCAATAACCCAGTCATGTCCCTGGGGGCTGAGTCCAATAGCTGTCACAACCTGCTGCCAGAGAAGGCAGAATATGAATGTTTGTCAGCACTTCCGTGGTGTCTACCATGCACCAGACACATTCTAAGTACATCTATTAACCCGTCTCTTCCTCATGACAACCCTATATGGCAGGTACTATTATCATCCCCATTTTGCAGATGAGGCAACTGAGGAAAGGAGAGTAGATGGCCTGGCCTTATGGTCTGTGCTCATAACCATCACCTGGGCTGCCTAGTGAGCTGTTCTCAGGGAGGAACTGTGGGAAGAGAGACCTCCTTCCAATGTGTTTCCCCCCTCTCCCTCTGATTCAACAGGTCTCCCCGTCTAAGCCCAGACGCTCTCTGTGTGTTTCCCAGTTAGGAGTAATAGCTTAGATTAGCGGCTCCTCAAAACACAGATTGAGGCCCCACCCCACATTCTCTATGACCCATACTTTCCAAAAAATGCTCCAAAAACAACTCTGGTGCATATCTTGTGCATGACAACCACTGGGGACATAAAGCACGGGGATTTTTAAATAGGACAGACACGGTGTACTAGTAAATGTGTACAACCAGCTGTCCAAAAAGGGGGAAACCCAGATATGTAGTGCTTGCCAGTTTTCATGGTGTCAATACTCCCACCAAGGCCAATATCAAGCTACCAATGAATGTCACTGAGTGCAGAGTCAAGAGGAAGGCTGACGTTTAGCTCTTACAAGCCATTTCAACCCAGCTCCAACATACCACTGAGATGGACCTGGGTACGGTTTCTGCGCTGCCTTCATGAGCTCTATGACCTTAGGCAAGTCACCTCACCCCTCTGGCCCTGTTTCCTCCTCTCTAAAAAGGGAATACTATTAAATACCTACTTTATAGGGGATTGTGAAGATGAGATGATACACTCCATTCGTGGGGCTGAGCACACTGCCCACCCTCCACTCCCCAATGAGATTGGAGCCGCAGAGACACCCTCTGGTCAATTCCATGGAGACTCCTCCATCTACTCCCGCCCAGCCCCTCCTCCATCCCAAATCCTGGCTTTGAATCAGGGCCCTATTTGTTTGGGCAAGGCTGAGACTGGACTTTCTTGCTTGGGCTCAAATCTGCTCCCAGCCTCTCCCCTAATCCCTAAACCCTTAAAGAGGAAACCAACACAGTGTATTCCAGACGGAGGCCAGCTGGAGATACAGGAGGAACAGCAGGAGATCAGCACGAATTAGGAACATCTCAGAGACCAGAGGAAGCCAGCACGGTGTAAAAGAGCTGCTCTGTGGGCTCCAGGTTTTATCCCTCATTATCTTTCCGTGAGCCATCATTGATTTAACTGAAGCTGGGACTGTGATGGGGCCAGATGTTACTCCTGACGGCTGCAGCCATGGAGAGACAAGTACACTGTCCCCGGCCACTCTGTCCCGGCATGGGAGAGAGTGACTGAGTTGAGGGACCCGGGAAAGAGGATGGGCGGGGGGGGGCGCCCAGAATGGAAGGCAGCTGGATGAGAGGAGAGTGCGCAAAAGAATAGACAATGGATGAGGAGGAGCTCAGACCTGAAGACTCACTTTCCCCACTAGTGGGACGAGGCCCGTCTAGATTGTTGACATAACATGTTTCAAAAAGTAACCTAAGTGTCCATCAACAGATGCACAGATAAAGAAGATGTGGCACATATATACAATGGAATATTACTCAGCCATAAAAAGAAACGAAATTGGGATATTTGTAATGAGGTGGATGGACCTAGAGTCTGTCATACAGAGTGAAGTAAGTCAGAAAGAGAAAAACAAATACCGTATGCTAACACATATATATGGAATCTAAGAAGAAAAATGGTCATGAAGAACCTAGGGGCAAGACGGGAATAAAGACACAGACCTACTAGAGCACGGACTTGAGGACACGGGGAGGGGGAAGGGTAAGCTGGGACAAAGTGCGAGAGTGGCATGGACATGTATACACTATGAAATGTTAAATAGATAGCGAGTGGGAAGCAGCTGCATAGCACAGGGAGATCATCAGCTCAGTGCTTTGTGACCACCTAGAGGGGTGGGATAGGGAGGGTGGGAGGGAGGGAGACGCAAGAGGGAAGAGGTATGGGAACATATGTATATGTATAACTGATTCACTTTGTTATAAAGCAGAAACTAACACACCATCGTAAAGCAATTATACTCCAATAAAGATGTTAAAAAAATTTTTAAACATACAATTACCATACGACCCAGCAATAGTAATAAAGACCTATGTTCATCAAAAAAAAAAAAAAGTAACACGACTCTTATGCAAATATAGAATGAACACGTGTGAAAGATGTATTCAAGTCGTGAACAAAGGAACCAGTAGGATGACAACGCTGGCTCAAAGAGCATTTGAAGGATTGAGTATTTATAGGTGTTTGGTGTAGGGGGAACATAAAATAAGATGGCTAAGTTAGACACAAAAATGGATTAGTATTCTACAGGGCAATAAAACCACCACCTCGGGGATTATCTTTTCTATGGGCAAAAATCTACGTATTAGCTCAGAATCTGGGCCTTGAACCGGTAGCCGACAGTGAAGTCAAACCCGGGTGCATTCTCCCGGAGAACTGCACAACCCCGGAGGGCCTGGTAAGCGATGCTTCTATGTGACATTGAAAGGACGCACTGCTCTCCGTCTGCCTTATCTCCAAGTTTGGGTAGTTTTTCTTAAGAGGACAGAGCTCTGCTCAGCTCCTCACACCAGCCCCCACCTCGTGCCAGCTCTTCTCAGCCTAGCACCTGGCCCCTCCCTCTGCAGCCAAGCCCCCTCTTTCCCTTTGCCCCCTGCCCTCACCAGCTCACCATGCCCCAGAACTAAAGCTGGCAGGAGGGTCTGAAGCTGGGCTGCCCCCATGCATTAAGGCCTGTCTTCCTGGCTTGTAGGCCATTGCACCAGACCGTACATGACCTGGCCCACAGACAGACAGGCTGAGTGCTCCTAGGAGGCAGGGGGTGAGGGGGCCTGGCTGATGATGTGGAGCAAGGGTAGAGGAGAGGACAGCTATACTCCTTCAGTCTCAGGCAGAAGAGACTATTTTAATTTAATTCTTTTATCGAAGTGTAGTTGGTTTACAGTGTTGTGTAAGGTGTACAGCAAAGTGATTCAGTTATGCATGTATATCTATATATGTATTCTTTTTCAGGTTCTTTTCCATTGTAGGTTATTACAAGATGTTGAATATAGTTCCCTGTGCTAGACAGTAGGTCCTTGTTGTTTATCTGTTTTATATATAGTAGTGTGTATCTGTTAATCTCAAACTCCTAATTTATCCCTCCCTCACCTTTCCCTTTGGTAACCCTAAGTTTGTTTTCAGAAGAGACTGTTTTAAAATACCCTCTTTGGGCGGATAAAATCCTCCCTTCAGCCTCCCTCTGGGTAACTTGGAGATGCCCAGACCCAATGCCCTTTGTCTTCCCAAAGCGGACCTCCCCCATCAGAGGATGACGGTCATGACCATTATCAAGCTCCTTTGCTGTTCCAGGCTGGGCATTTGATGCCTACCGCTTCACTGGGGCCTAAAGAGGAGGCATGATCCCCATTTTGTAGATGAAGAAACAGGCTGAGCAGTGTGTCTGAGGTCCAGCAGAGTAAGTGGGGTCAGCCACCAGGCAGGCTGGCTGGACTCCTCCACGCTCAAGTGGACTCCAAGTGTAGTGCTCCCATGGGTGCTCCATCCTCACCACTGAGCCTCACCTCCACAGGGCTCTGCAGGGAGCTGCAGCTGCTCTGGGGCCCCAGTAGGGAGTGTGGGAGGTGAGGCTGGAACTCACAGCCAGGCCACACCTTTGTTTACTGAAACTCTCTCTGTCAAGGATCTTTATGCGTTAGACCTGGAGCCCTACCGCTACTCAGGGGTGAACCTGACGGGATTCCGGATCCTCAACGTGGACAACCCCCATGTCTCGGCCATCGTGGAGAAGTGGTCCATGGAGCGGCTGCAGGCGGCTCCCCGGGCAGAGTCCGGCCTGTTGGATGGAGTGATGATGGTACGGCAGCCCCGGGAGGGCCAGACCTGGGGGCGCCCCTCCCTCCCTCCTTCCCACCATTCCTTCCTCCGTCCCTCCGTTCCTCCCTCCCTCTTTCCATTCCTTTTCCTTCCTTCCTTCCTCCCTTCCTTCCTTCCTTCCTTCTTTCCTTCCTCCCTTCCTTCCTTCCTCCCTCCCTCCCTCCCTCTCCTCCTCCCTTCCTTCTCTCCTTCTTCCCTATTTCTTTTTTCCCTCCCACCACTTTCCTTCTTAAGACCTGCCCTGTATCTGCCAGACCTTAAGCCAGGGGCCAGGCACACAGAGGCATCAGACAGAGTCCCACCCCAAGTGTGGGACTGCAGGCACGGAAACAGATGGTTACATAGAGTAGGAATAAGGACTAGTGGGTGCTGGGCACGGGGGACTTTCAGTTGTGGCTGGCGGGAGGCTGGGGAGGCTGGAAAGCTGAAGGTGTGCATAGGGGCAGGCAATAGCAGGGACAGCGGCACGGGGTGGCGGGGCCTGGCAGAGGAGGTCTGAGCTGCAGAGGGAGGGAGTCCGGTGTCTGCAGAGCTGCAGAGACAATCCGAGCTTGGCTTCTCACTCGGAGCAGGGACACGGTCACCTCCAGGGTGTCAGAGCCTTTGCCTCACCGGGACCCCCTTGCCTCTGGTGGGGGAGGGGAAGGGAGACAGGGCAGGGTGGGCTGAGGACTCTCGGGCCCGAGCTACTCTCAGGCAACCCTGGGCCTCCCCTCCAGACTGACGCGGCCTTACTATACGACGCCGTCCACATCGTGTCCGTGTGCTACCAGCGGGCACCCCAGATGACCGTGAACTCCCTGCAGTGCCATCGGCACAAGGCGTGGCGCTTTGGCGGCCGCTTCATGAACTTCATCAAGGAGGTGAGTGCCCCCCCCCACTCACCAGGACGGCACCAGGGCCATCTCCTGGGGGCCACAGAGCAGTCAAGGGCCCAAGTTTGGGAGTCAGAAAGCATTGATTTCCGATCCCCGTGAACTTGGGCCAGTTGCCTCACCTCTCTGAACCTGTTTCCTCTGGTGAAAATGGGCTCAATAGGGACCAATCTAAGGATGACTAAGGGGCTGAGTCTTTGGCATATAGTACGTGTTCAGTGGGTGGTCGGCATTGTCAGCAGGACAGAGACTGGGCTTTAAATTACAACAGATGAGGGTCTTTGCCTCCAGCTGTGTGACCTCAGGCAACCTAGGGAAACTTGCTGAGCCTTGGTTGCCTCCTGGGGATGCTGTGAAGACGAAATGAGGCACCATGTGGACAGTGCTTAGTCCTGAGGGCAGAGGAGGCTCAGTAAATAATAATCAGCCTCCCCACTAACTCTTCTTCTTGGGCCCATCGGCCAACTTCCCAGCCAGGGTCCCTGCTGGGACCCGGCTCTCCTGGCACCATGGCAACCATGAAGAAGTCCCATCCATGGAGCTGATTCAAAGGAACCAGAGAGCAGAACCTGTCCTGCTGCTGAGAGGATGACCACGGAAATGCACAGTGCCAAAGTTTAGTTTCAGACTCTCCACCACTGTTGTTCTTATGGATGGCAGAGTTTATTGTTCGCATTTTACAGATGGGGATGCCTGGGCTTGTACCTTGGCTCCATCACAACAAGCTGCGTGACTTTGGGTGAGATGATTAGCCCTTTGATCCTCAGTTTCCTCAACTGTAAAATGGGTATAGTAAGAGTTCCTGCCGCAAAGCATTGTTGAAAAAACAGTGTGAAAAACTATGTGCGAGGCTTGTAGCCCAAGGCTAGGCAGAGTCAAGTCCCAGTAATGGTAGGTGAGGAAGGCTCAGGGGGACAAGATCGAGGCAGGGTTACTCTGGGTCAGAGGGAGTGACCTGTCCAAGGCAACAACAAGTGCAGTTAGGGGAAGCCCTCTAGGAGGGCTCCATATAGACCATCTCTTTGTAGCCATCACGATGGACCAGGAATGAAGCAGGCTGCTTTGAGAGTTCATTCATTGATTCACTACCTATTTGTGCAGGTCTGCTGGGTGGCCGGCACTGAGCCATGCACTGGGGATCCAATGGGGCTAAAACAGACGGGCCCCTGCACGGACAGAGCTCACCGCCTAGGGAGACGTCCATCAAGTCATCCCATTAATGAATGTAATCCCATATGCAAAGGAAGGCAACACAGTGAGGGTAAATAGCAAAGAAACCCACCACTCAGCAGACAGGGCAGCTTCTCCGGAGGTCCCAGTTCACCATGACTGCTTGGGACGAGGCCAGTGACACCTCCTGTGTTTTAGAATGACACTAAAAGGCATACGGCTTTAGAGTCTGATGCACTGCCTTTGGGCTTTTCTCTGCCTCTTCCCAGCTGTGCGGCTTTAGATAAATTCCTGGACATTCCCGAGTGTCAGTTGCCTCACCTGGCAAACACCAGCTAGTAGTCATCATGAGGGAGCAGTTATATCCTTGGCACCAGTCCCCTCCCCCTTAGAAGGGGCTCCAGTATCAGATGTTATGGTAGAAGAGGACCATGAGGGTCCCTTCTCATCCTACCCCTCAGAACTGCGGAGGAAGTCCGATTGTCCGAGGCCCTGAGCAAGGCCTGGCTGGCCTGGGCAATCATCGGCTTGTTCTCTGGGAACTCGAAAGCCTGATTTCCAGCCCCGTGAGCCTCCTTCCTCGGCAGGCTCCAACGCAGTAGCTAGAGGTTGGCATGGGTTTCTCAATGACGGAGGCCACAACCCTAGGACCCTTAGGAGCCAGACGTAAGTGTCTTTGAAGCTTAACTACTTTTTAGCTGTGTGGCCTTAGATAAGCTACTGAACCTCTATGTGCTGCAGGTCCTCCTGTACAATGGAGATAATACCAGGTTTGTTGTAGGTGTAAGTGAGTTGTGGTGTGTGAAGCACTTAGGACAGCGCCTGGCACAGAGCAAGTGCCAAGCTGATTGGCTGCCCTTACTATTATTTCTATCAACACGACTGTCGTCACTCTGACTTCTTGCTCCCCGGTGGGTTTCCAGCTAAAGAGGATCTCCGGGCCCCAGAGCTTCGGGGACATCCCCCACCCATTCACCCTCGCCCCCGCAGCGCTCGAGGCTCAGTCCTGAAGCCCTAAAGGGAGCTGATGAGTCACTGTCGCGCCACAGAAAGGGTAGCGTCCTTCTCCACCCACCCCCACCCCGCACCGGCACCGACCGGCCCACACTGGCATACCTGGCCCTCCTGTTCCCTGGCCCCGGCCCAGTGAACAGCCCTCACCACTCACTCTTCTTCACAGAGTCCTTTCAGAAACAACTTCGTCTCCAGTCCATTTTAGGGAAGTGGAGACCGAGGCCCAGAGCAGCTGCGGGGCTCCCTCATGGCCCTACAGCTGGCCACCCCCGGGACCCAGGTACCCTGCCTGAGCCCAGTACACCGTCTTCCCTCAGACCATTCCCAAGTTGCCTGTCTCCCCATCTGCCTGCGTGATAGTAAATCATTTTAAAGACTTGGCATTTCCGAGAGGAGCTGGAAAATACCAGGCCGGAGTTCAGAGCGTGTGAAGCATCTTTCATTTAGCAAGTCCTGCGTGGCAGCTGGAAGGGGCGGGAGGGCTGGGAAATGTCACGGGGAGGAGCTGCCAGCGGCTCCCTGCCCTGCCCCTGCCCCTGCCCGACCACCCACAGACAGGCCACGCACCTGCTGACATTTAATTCCTCTGTAGCTGACAGGGAGGAAGGCTTCCCTCCAGGGCAGGTTTGAAGGCACCTGCTGCGATTTCCCTGGGGGCTGAGAGGTAGCCCAAGGCGGGAGGGGCCCCAGGCAGAGGAGGGGGAAGGCAGAGGGGCTGGGGAGCCAGCCTCAAGGAAGCTGAGCCTCCCTGTGAAGTCATAAACAGTGGCCTTCACCATCACCGATGCATTTTTTTAATTGAAGTAAAATAATGTATGACATTATGTAAGTTTCAGGTGTACAACATTATAGTTCCACATCTGTATACATTACAAAGCGATCACTGCTGAAGGTCTAGCTACCATCCATCACCATACAGTTGACCCCTCCGCCCTGTATGCCCATCCCCCAACCCCCTTCCCCACTGGTAACCACCAGTCTGCTCTCTGATGCTGTCTCAGATGCATCTTTAAATCTCCATCCCCAACCCCAATCTCCAGCTCCCTGGGCTTCATAAACTCTCTCCAGTCAACTTGGACATGATGACCCCAGCTTTTCAGCTCCACTGAGCACAGTGAGGATCTGCCCGTCACCACCATTACTTGGGACCCACAGAGCTCAGTCCCTCTTCGAGCCTCAGTGGCCATGACTGTAAAATGGGGGCAATCATGACACCCACCTGGCAGGACTGTGATGTGAAGTGGATGAGCTCATGCAGGGAAGCTAATCATGGATGAGCCTTCTGTGATAGGGTTTCTCCTGAGGCCTCGGGCCATGGCCCAAGTGACCATCCCTCCCCCTCCAGCCAAGGGCCAGCCCTAATCCAAGGAAGCCCTATGGAAGGAAGCTGACTAAGGAAAAATAATAGCCGGGGTTGCGTATGCCAGGCACTGTGCTAAGCCCTTTATGCACTTTTTAAATTTTTTTTGGCGGTACGCAGGCCTCTCACTGTTGTGGCCTCTCCCGTTGCGGAGCACAGGCTCCGGATGCACAGGCTCAGCGGCCATGGCTCACGGGCCCAGCCGCTCCGCGGCATGTGGGATCCTCCCGGACCGGGGCACGAACCCGCGTCCCCTGCATCGGCAGGCAGACTCCCAACCACTGCGCCACCAGGGAAGGCCCCCTTTATGCACTTTTGTTACCACCCGTGAAATAGGTCATTTTCCTCTTCCTGAAGCTCAGAGAGGTTGGATGCTTTGTGCAAAGCACTCATTCCATCCCCTTTTGATTTCCAGCCTCCCGGAACCCTCCTAGGCGTGCCCCTCCGCCTGAGCTAATATAACACATGCCTGTCTACACGCTTATACACAAGACTTGACAGTGCTGGACAGCTGCCCAAGTGCTCGGAGATTCCCGTGGGTTTTAATGTGGAATCTATAGATAGGCCTCCAGGGATCTGGGTACCAATGAACTTGTGTGTCATATTATGAGTGCAAGGGGAACTTTCAGCCACAGAAAGGCTCTGGAGCCTTCTCCAGAATCTGCAAGGGTCATGACCCCGGTGGGGTGAGGAACCCACCGGACCCACATGCCGAGGCTGCTGTGGAGGCTTCACGAGGCGAGCAGTGTGAAGCACCTTGTATCACTAACACTATGGGCCTGCAGGCAAGGTGTTATCTAGAAGGGGAGTCGGCAAGCTTTTTCTATAAAAAAGGTCAGGTAGGAAATATTTTGGACTTTGCAGACCAGTCTCTATTGCAACTATTCAACTGCAAAGTTGCAGCTCAAAAGCCGTCAAAGATGATAGGTAAACCCATGGGCGTGACTGTGATCTCATAAACTGTTTACAAAAACGGGCAATGGGCCCATTTGGGCTTCCAGCCATAGTTTGCCAACCCCTGCTTTAGAAGATGGGGCCCTTCTTAGTTTGGGTCCTGTACCTTCTCTGAACCTCTGCCTGCCTCTCTCTGTGTTAATGATGCTAAAGGCAAGAAAAAGTAGCAAAAGCTACCATTTATTCAGGTCTCAGGTTGCACCAGGCACTGTTCTCCGTTTTTCAAGGGACTTAACTCATTTCGCCCTCATAGCATTTTGGTAAGATGGGTAATATTATTAGTTCCATTTTACAGATGAGGAAACTGAGGCAGCGAGGTGAAATGAAATCCCAGATCCAACTGAGGTTGGACCCTGTATTCTGTCCCCAGTTCTTAACCAGGACATGGGTGGAGCAGGGGAAGGGGTATGAGACCTTCTCTGTCACCCCCGGCTCTCTGGGGACTACTCCAAGTGTTTGGTCCTACAGCCAGAGCTGGCTTGGCCCCTTGGCTTTCTGCCCCTCGGCAGGTCTCGCCTGCCGCAGCCTGCCTGCCTGCCTCCTTGCCCGTCTCTGGGGACCCAGCATGGACTCCCCCTTCTCGTGGCTTCGAGGCGGGGGCTCATCTGAGCGCATCTATGATCTGTGTTGTACATGAGAAGGTGCAAGTGTAAAGCTGGCTGAAGAGCATAATAGAATTTATGGAAATTGCTGGCTCGTACCACAGCCCTAGCAATGATGGAGGTGATTATTAATTAATCATGGTCTTGGGGGAACAGTATCAGTGCAAGGAGTAATTAAAATGAAGCATTGTACAGTTGTACCGAATGATGATTTATGAGCCCGAGGAATTGCTGCTCTGCCCTCTCCCCTCCGGCAGGCTCAATGGGAAGGATTAACAGGAAGGATTGTTTTCAACAAAACCAGTGGCTTACGGACGGATTTCGATCTGGACATCATCAGCCTGAAGGAAGATGGCCTAGAGAAGGTGTGTGGGCTCAGGAGTGGGAGGGCAGGCCAACAAGCAGAGGCTCTTTAAATCCCCTACAGTAGACCCCAGGCAGAGGCCCAGAGCGAGGGGGCAAGATCCGGTCCATCTGCCCCCTTGGGACTCAACATGACCCAGTGTGGCCAGTGCCTTGGCCCATCAGAGAACATGAAGGTCTTCTCAGACTGGAGGGGTGCAGAACCCAGTGGCCTGTCCATGGCAGATACCCAAACCATCACCCTGTGAGCAAGGGCCATCAGAGATGCTTACCCTGGAAAGGAGATGAGAGGCTCAAGGGGCAGACAGACTGAGTCCCTGCAGGGCTGTCATGGGGCAGAGGGACAGACGTGTCCTTAGGTAAGAGAAACTTTCTAATGACCAGGGGATGCCTGCGTGGGGAGTAATGAGCTCACGGTCACTGGAGACATTTAAGCAAAGATTGAACAGAGCGATTGCTTGTCTGGGGGAATGGAGGTGATTCTTACTCTTGGAGAGAGGTTGAAGCACGTGGATTCTGAACTCCCCACTGTATGCTTCCAAGGCCTCTGCGATTCCGGGGAAGTTCAATGAGGAAAGCAAGCTCACGGGGCCGGGCCTCCCATCTGGCTACCATAGAAATGATCGTAATGGGGCCGATTCTGATCCCTGCGAACCTTCAGCATATTCTGACAAAGTCAGGCTGCTGACCTGAGAAGGGAATTTCACATTAGCCCCTGATCCTCAGCATCCCCTGGGACCTCGGAGCTAGGGGCTCAGCCACACCCTCTCCCACAGCAGGCTGGTCTCTGGGAGCCACCAGGGCACCTCTCCAACCCTGGGAGAGGGGGGTGTCTAAAACGCAAAGAGGCCAGAAGTGAAGTGGCCACCCCCGGTGCCTGTGACCCTTCAGGAACCCTTGATTCCTCTCCTCTCCTCCTCTGCCCTCTCTGGTCCGGGCCTCTTCCTTGGATTATTTTAACACCCCAACCTGGCTTCCCACCTCCACTCCCGGGTCCTCCAGCCATCCTGAGTGTACACACAGATGAAGCTCTATCCTGCCCTGGGACTGAGCATGGCTCCCCAGTGCCAAGGCATTCAGTATCAGTCCCTCACCCGGCCTTGAAGGCTCTCCAGGAAATGCCCCGGTTGCGTTTTCAGGCCTAGTCTCCACTGCCCCACCCACAAACATTCCCATGGCCCAGTCATACCCACTCCCTCCTGCACCTCCAGGCCTTTGCCCTTGCGAGCTCCCCAGTTGTAGGAGTAGCCTGTTTCCTTGGTTCATTCCCACAGTCATGGACCTGGCTCTGCCTGTGTTGCACTTTGTGGCCGAGGTGACTTCATTCAATCTTGAGTTTCCCACCGACTCATGGAGCCACTGTGCTGGGCCCGGGTGGCCAGGGCAACCACTCTTCTGCAACTCTTTCAGCCACATACAGCATCAGTCCCCTAAGGCCAGGCGCTGTGCCCTCTGCTCCTAAGACGATCGTGGCCCTTTGGTCCAACCCTATTCAAACTATAGCTTATCAAGCCCTCTGCCAGCTCCTATTTAAACTCCTGCAGTGCCAGGGAGCCCCTTTCCTCCTCTGGCAGGACTACTGCAATATTTGTCACTCAAGTCGCTGTCTCAGTCTTCCTCTCTCAGCTCTCCATCTCTGGGGATAGCCTACAATTCTAAGGATGGCAATTAGATGGCAGGTATGCCACCACCTCCCACTCCTGTGCCTGTGGCAGGCATCAGTAATTGCCCATCAGAGCACTCGTGCCATCTGAGCCTACCCGCAGCTCCCACCAGCCCTCCGGCAACGACACAAATCAACCACAGCTCATACTCGAGAAAAACTCTTTACTATACCTAGACACAGGTGACCAGATTGAGGGCGGAGAGCCTCTGAAGACTGGGTCGTCCTCAGTCCTAACTGTTCTCGCAACCCCACGGCACCTGGTGTCCAGCAGGTCCTGCAGTTGGAGCTCAGTAGATGCTTGCTGGGGTGAGGGCTCCTGCTGGTCCCTTGGCCGCCAGCCAGCTGTCTGTGGAGCGCCTCCTGCACCCAGGCCCGCCGCTAGGGTCCCTCGTGCTGGGCTGGGCTCTGAGCTCAGCCCCCTTGAGAGAAGAGCCTCTTTGAGGCTGTCTGCTTGTCTGCTCTCCTCTTGGCTCTGGGGGCGGGGTCTGCATAGACAGAGATGCTGCCCGGGGAGGGCGCTGAGCCCCCAAACACAGCTGCTCTGACTCTCATCACTTCTGTTTGCTAAGCCGGGTCACCACTGATCCAGCCAGCTCCAGCCGGTGGCTTTGGGGGGATTAAGGCAGAATTACGCAAGCATAATTACATGTCTCTCTGCTATGCATAGCTCTCTTAACGGGATGTTTGCATTCGGCCTCCCTGTTTAATTGATTAAGTGTCCTGAGTACCCCACCCCAACTGGGACCAGGACAGAATGGGCAGGCCAGAGCCTTCCTTGAGGGAGAGGAACTGTGATGGACGCAGAGCTGGGCAGAGTCGGGTCCCAGAGGATCTTCAAGAGGCCCAGGGCTTTAGAACGACTTGTAAACTTGATCTTCCCTTGCTTCCCTCCAGCCCCAGGCCTCGTATCCACAAGGGCACCATGGGGACAGAGATTATGCCACCTCGGCCAGAGTGTCTGCCACCTTTAGGTGTAAAACCACAAAGCAAACTGCCTTCTAACCGAGTGGCATCCAGTGCCCCCAGTGAGGGTTTTCCACTCTATTCTGCCCCAAAATAGCTGCAAAGACCAGCATCCTGCTACGCCTGCCTTCCTGCACGGGACACATCTCGTTGTCCTTCCACAGATGCCTAGGAAACATCTCCCTCGCTCCAGGCCCTGTCCTGGGCTTTGGAGGGCATCTGGCCCCAGAGCTGGCACACGCTGAGACCCAGTGAGCAGCTGGGTGCCCAGGTCTTCCCCAGGAGGCAGGAGGCCCCCCAGGCTCAGGGTGACTCTGTCCCAGGGCGGGACCTGGCCCTAACCCTAACTGACTTCCTCATGGCGTCTGCTCCACCCCAGCCTGGCTTCCGCTGCGCTTGCTGGGCCGTCTTTATGTTCATTTTCTCCCTCCGCATTTTCCCTTCCAGTTGTGACGGGTTTGCTAGCAAATGGGGAGGTGGCAGAATTCAGGAGACTGAACACCTTGGGGGCTTCCTCTGGGAAGGAGGGAGGCAGAAGGTTGCCAGGAATGTTGGCTCGAAACACCTTAGCGATGACGATACTCATGAAGGATGGGAAGGAGACGAGGAGGTTGCGGGCGTGGAGAAAGGGTGGAGAGACCGCAGACTCAGCCTCCTGTTCTCCGTCTGTCTGTCCGTCCAGGTTGGGGTGTGGAGTCCTGCCGAGGGGCTCAACATCACGGAGGTTGCCAGAGGCCGAGGCCCTAATGTCACCGACTCTCTGACAAACAGGTCCCTCATCGTCACCACTGTGCTGGTAAGAGCTGCAGCCCTGCAGGAGGGGCTGTGAGCTGGGGACGGGCTGGCCGTCGGGGCTGGAAAGACCCCTCCATCACCCCAGCCAGCATAGACCAGGCCTCTCTTATGAGGCTGCTGGGAGGCTGGAAGATGGGGGAGGAAGGTGGAAACCTTGAGGGTCCCTCAGAAAGCCCCCAGAGAGCAGTTGGGAGACAGCAATGCTGCTCGTGGCCACAGGCCAGAGACCCCAGGAGGTGGCTATGAGTGGCCTCTTCCCATAAGGCAGAGCAGGCCAGCCCTCCTGCCTGTCTGGGACCTGCTTGGCCAGCCCTGCTGCAGAGGCCTGTGTGTTTGCATCTCACTCCCACCCAGTCCTGAGCCCTGATGCCTGATAGGAGCTGTGATGGGTAGAAGGAAGGAGGGGTAACCTGCCTTCTGCACCAGGACTTGGGGTCCGCCTCTTCCACCCCAGTTCCCAGGGAAAAGGCCCTTCCCACTGGTCCACCCAGCCCGGCGGGTGCTGGGAGCCCGCACACGTGCCACCGCCCACAGTGTCCTGTTCTGAGTGCTCTTGGCCACAGCTATGACCGTTCTCCTTGCCACCCTCCCTCCACTGCCCAGGACTGAATAGTGCTTCCTTCTTCTGACCATTTCAACCCAAGGAATGGCTTTTGGGGTCTCCCAGGTTCTGTGAGTCTTGAAACTCAGGGCGAGCAGAAGGACACCCAGGCTGCTGGCCTCCTTTGGCCAGCGCTGTGCCCACTCCACGTGCACCAGCCCCACCTGGAAGGCCTCCACGATGTCCGGAGGCTCAGGACTCACCCTCTCAGAGATGTAGCACTGCTCTTGGGGCCCAAGCTGGGCCATGTGGTGGGGAGGCAGCCTGATCACAGCCCAGTGGATTCTGACCAAAGGCCCTTCGAGGACAATTTTGGCCCTGGTCAGCTTCTCCTTATAATGAAGCAAATATGATTGTCAGGACCATGTGCTGAGGTCACTCTCTACCAGAAAAGGGAGCTCAACCTGGTTTGGCCAGGCCCTACCGGATGGTCCCACGCCCTCCCTCCAGTGCCAGGTATATATATGCTCAGTGACTGGGTGGCAGACACCATGGAGGAAGAAGGGATGTAATAGCTAAACCCCACCTTCCCAAGAATCCAGTGAGCCGCAGACTCCAGGGGCACCATCAGCTTCCAGGGAGCAATTGTAGCCTATGGCTGTCATCCCCAGTCTCCAGGCTTATGACTATTAAGAGGATCCACGTTAAAGCTGATGGAGACCTAGCAACTCTGAACGTGCTGCTGATAGAGCCAGAAGGAGATGGCTGGGGAGACACCTCCCCACACCCACCTTTCGGGAGTGAGACCCTCACTGGCATCTTCCCCAAAAGCAGACATCCTGCCTGCCTGATTGACATTTTGTTAACTAAAAAAATACAAATATCAAGCTATAAAACCAGTAAGTCAAAAGATCTCATCAGGAACAGGGGAACAAGTTGTAAAAACAAAAAATTTAAAGTTGAAAAATAAAATAAGCAATAAGGATATAGTATATGACATGGGGGGTGTAGCCAATATTTTATAATAACTATAAATGGAGCATAACCTTTAAAAATTATGAATCACTATATTGTACACCTATAACATATAATAAAAAATAAATGAAAAAGAAAGGCAAAAAATAAAGATTAAAAATAAAAAGCCATGAAAAGAGCAAAGGGATTAGAATGAAGTGTGATGAGCAATTAAAGGAATATTAATGTGGATAAAAATAGAAGAGATAAAAGGCAAGTTGAAAGAGAACAAAATAAAGGTTAAAAGGAAAATAATAAAGAGAAAAATGAAAATAAGGAATGAGATTAAAAGGAAAGCTACCAAGAGAGACAAAAAAATAAAATAAATAATTAAGAGCTCCGGCTAGAGAAGGTGAAAAATGTAAAACCAAAATGTCAGAAAGCAAAAGGATAAAAGTGTGACAAAGCTAAAATACAAAAGGGTAAAAATAAAATAATAAAAAGGTGGTAAAAGATTAAAAGCAGAGCTGCATAAAATGTGAGATATAAATAAAACACTTTTCAGAAGACAAGATTAAATAAAGGTAAAACGGATGTGCTCAGAGAGATTAGGAGAGATGATTAAATGAGCTGAGTTGATTCAGCCACAAAACAATACTCTAACGGTAAGAGGGGAGCTAAAGATAATATACCAAAAGGACGCAAAATACACACACCTTCAGTGACCACAGGGTTAAATTTCATTAAAGGGACAGCAGCCTGGTTTCAAGGGCATAAGACCCTTCTGCAAAGCCGCAGGGGATTTATCTACACCTGCAGAGGTAGAATCCCGCAGATATCCTGTGCTCTTCTCACAGTTTCTTGGGCAATACTGGAAGCCTCTTGCAAAGGTCCCGACCTGCTGCACTCAGTTGCTCACTGAGGGCCCCGCCCACATCATCCAGCTGGCTCTCAGCACCCCAAGGAAGGAGAGAAGCCCCCCTTGGCTGGCAGCCTGGATGCAGCTCCATCAGTCCCCCTGCCCTTTATCCGGGCAAACATGAACCCAGCAGCTCTTGGCGACATGCAAGTGTGACCAGGACACAAGGGCCAGACTGTGATGGTTAAGAGACTCAAACCTTTGGGTCTGAGTTCTGGCTTTACTGTTCACTAGCTGTACGGCTCTGAAAAACTGCTTAGTCGTTTGGTGTCTCTGTTCCCCATCTGCGAAAGAGAGGTAATAACAATTGTCCTTACTTCATGGAGTTGAGAGGATGAATGATTAATACAAATAAATGGCACAGAGTGTGTGCTAAGTAATGGCTGCTGTTATTACTGATTATAAATCCAGTCCCCAGTAAGCTTGGGTTTTAAATAAGCAGAATGAGAGTTCTAGAGAAAACCTCTGCTTCCATCCACAACCAGGGCCCTGAACTTCACTGAAGATTGACCCCTGACCATGGTCACAGAGCTTATCTCTGTCAGGGTGCATTATAAACTCTGAGCTTGGATTTGAATGTCTTTAAGGCCTGGTGGGCATTCCCTGGCTCACCACAGACCCCACCATTTTCCATACTGCTTACTCTTGGCTGCTTCTTATACAGGTGTTTCCTGACTGGTCCCTGCAAGCACTAGGGTTTGTGACCTCCTGAGCCCCTCATAGCTCTAATCTCCTGCTGATACATAAAGCTCCACATCCCGACCACCACCTCAAGGTCTGAGCCCTTGGCCCTGACATTGTGATAATCCCCTACTCCTGGACTCCTTTGCCTTGACCTCTGACATGGCTGCTGACCCACTTGAAGCAGATGTCCCACCATCCTAACCCCATTATGCAGGGCCAGATACTCGCATGGTCTGGGAGTGACCCATGATCCAGCTTTCTCCAGCCCCACTGTCCAGAGATCATGGAAGGTTGGGTCTACTTCTTCCCTGAGAGAAGCCCAGTCTTTCCCGGAGGCAGAGCGGGGACAGAGGATGTGACACACAGCCTTTACACTGGTCCCCTAGAAACTCTCTGTGTCCAGCTGAAACTGTCCTCGGAGTCTCCTGAAAGTCTCAGCGTGGTCTGCATGTCCCAGAGCCCTGGGCGGGGTTGGTCGGGGTACAGTGCTCTCAGCTTGGGCTTTTGGGGACAGCAGCACCAGTTGTGGGGAGTGTCCAGCCCGGCCCAGCCCAGACGCTCTGGCTGAAAACCCAACCCCAAGCTTGGCAGCCTGAAAGCAGGGCCAGCACCTCCCGTGGAGACCACTGGCCCCTGCCTCTCTGGAAGTGTGTTGTCAGGGCAACAGTGCTTTGAGTGACAGGCAGGTACCAAGCCTGCGTACAAGAACATCCACCAGCTTTGCCCTGGAGAACAGGTACCCTGAGACCCTGATGAGGGAGTCTCTCCTCCTCTTCTGGTCCCTGGAATCTGGATGTGGCAGAGAACACAGGGAGATATGGGGGCTGCCCCCAAAGCCCCCTCTCTCCTCCTCCATCCTGAATCCCGGGGTTAGGTGCTAAGGTCACATTACCCTGGACAGACAGATGGACAGAGCCCAGACCTCGCCCTCACCTCGCCCTCTCTGACCCCTCAGAGCCACGGGCTCTTCCCCCTTCCTGAGGCGGAAGCAGCAGCAGCAGCAAGAGGCTGGAAGCCTGTCCTCCCCACCCTCTCCCTGCCAGGCCCCAGCTTCTGCTCAGGTTCCGCTCCTCCATGAGCTCGTGAAAAATTCATCTGCCCAAAGTTCTGCTCACACACCAAGAAAACACACTCAACTCGCTCCTGGGGGGCCCTGCTTTGGAAGGTTCAGGGTTCTTGGGGCTGCTGAAGTGAGCAGTGGTGTCGGCATGTGTGTGGACACCTGTGCAGGTGTGGGGTTGGCAACACACAGGTATCTGGACATGCACCGTTGGGTGTGTTTGTGCCATGTGTGCTTTGTAACCCATTTAGGCGCAACTGCCAGGCAAGCCGGACCTGCACACCTGGCACAAGAGAGGAGAAGCTGGGGAGACCAGGATGTGGGCTGGGAGAACCATCCCAGGCCAGGAACCACGCTAGGCTCCACCTGCTGGGAGGAGCGGACTCGTAATGCTCTGTCCTGGTTCTAACTGGAGAAGCCGAGGCCTGGGGTGGCCAGGGTCCTTGGCTTCTGTGTCTGAGCAGGTCAGAACATCCGAGAATGCGGTGTATTCGTGTCAGTGGCATTGTGTGCATACACAGCGCATGCGTGAGCAGGTGTGTGTTGAGATGGCCTAAGCCAGAAGGGGCTTGGGAACAGAGCTCTTAGGTAGGTAACCCTTGGCTTTCCCCCCACCCCAAGACACCCTCTTCCAACTCCACAGGTCCTGTCACTCGGCTCTCACGCTGGTGAAACTAGACTAAGAAACTAGACTAAAAGCCCTAGCAATGAAAAGTAGGAAAAGGTTATTTTTCTGGACTCTTGTTTCCTGCGACTTGTTGCAGAGAAATATTGCCCCCATTCCTACGGCTGTTCTCCCAGAGCAATAGGATAGAGCGAAGTTATGAAATTGAGGGCACCTTCACTGAGCAATCGATTAGCAGCCGAGAGAGCTTGTGAATTGGCTGTCTGGACATTTCCAGTAATAAATTGCGAAATAGTCCATGAATAAGTAGTTGGCGGAGTTCAGAATTACCCCCTAGGAAATGTTGCAGGTCTACAGACACATTACTAAGGCGAGCACCATTTTAATGCTCTGGGCTTTGGCTGTTAAATATGTATGCCATCCGCAAAGCACTTCCTGAAATTAATGGCATTTTACAGCTGCTCCAAAGGCAGCGTATTTATATGAAGATGTATAGATTCTGGGGCTGGGGTGGCTTCGCAAATGAAGTGCTAATTTTAGAGGATAGGGCCTGGGAGGGTCTCGGAGAGAGGGTCAGGAAGTGAGCTATCTCAGGGACCTTTCCTAAAATAGCTTTCCGCTGCTAGCTATGATTTTTAACCTTTGCTGACACTGGGCATGGTCTCTAGGCTGGACAGGTCACTGCAATAATAGGCCACCCCGTGCACAGAAAGATGATAATGATATTAATAATATAATAATAATAATAATATTGCAGTTTACATTTGCCAGGCACTAAGTGCTTTGAATTCACAGATTGACCCATCTTATCCTAACAACAATCCTGTAAGGTAGGTTCTATTATTATCCCCATTTTACAGAAGGACGTCGATTTTGCTTAGGAATCTATATGTGGTTGGTGATTCACCTGGCAAAGAAGGTACCTTCTCTTTATTTCTTTCTTTGAGCTAACATCAGGGCTACCAGGTGCCGTGGTACAGTTCGTTCACTGCACAAGAGCATCTGACCTAACAGTTGAGATGGGATTGAAGCCTCACCCAGGCCCTCTCACCAGGCCCTGTGCCAAGGTTCAGGGCAGCACCATCCCAGAGATTAATTTGCACAAAGGCAGGGTCCACAATAGCCTAAGTTCCCTTCCCTCCATGTAGTCTCAGCCCCTTCCCCGGCACCTCCTCAACTCTTTTCTCCAAACTTGTGAGCTGCTTGGTTGGAGTTGGGGATGGGAGGCACTGAGATTTAGCATGGAGTCTAGCCAAAGGACCCAGCTTTTCACCCAATTAGACTGAGAGGTGGTTTTCTCAGAACCCCTTGGGGACTCAGACACTCCCTTGCCCTTTCTCTGCAGCATCCCAAAGGACTGTTGAAAACTGAGAATGAATCAGTCATGGGTTGGGATTTTGAGAAGTAGCCTTGCCAGGGAACCAGGGCCAGAGAATCTAGCCTGCCCTCCGCAGCAGGAACCTGGCAAGAGGCTGCCGGTGGGTTTCTGTGCCTGAGGACCCCTGATGAGGGCCCTTCACTGCTCAGGGGCCCACAGTGTCAAAGGAATGGCCCCACCACTTGAGAGAATGATGATGCGCCTCCAGAAGAGGTGTGTGCTCTTCTTATGGGCATGTGGACATGAGCTTCCCCCCACAGGCGGATTCTGTCAGCTAATGGCTGTCACCCATCAGCTGAAGGCTTGAGGCATTCCTTCACGAGGGGGTGCCAAGGTGGCTTGGGGGAAGGTTAAGGCCCAGAAAGAGGCCAAGGAGCTACAGGCAGGAAGGACTGAACCTGAACTCCATCAGACTATAATTCAACTCTTGTGTGACCTTGGGCAACTTACTGACCTTCTCTGAGCCTCAGTTCTCTCATCTATCAAATGGGGATAGTGTCACCTATCTTTTTTTAAAAAAACATCTTTATTGGAGTATAATTGCTTTACAATGATGTGTTAGTTTCTGATTTTTAACAAAGTGAATCAGCTAGACATATACATACATCCCCATATCTCCTCCCTCTTGTGTCTCCCTCCCACCCTCCCTATCCCACCCCTCTAGGTGGTCACAAAGCACCGAGCTGATCTCCCTGTGCTATATGGCTGCTTCCCACTAGCTATTTTACATTTGGTAGCATATATAAGTCCATGCCACTCTCTCACTTCGTCCCAGCTTACCCTTCCCCCTCCCCGTGTCCTCAAGTCCATTCTCTACGTCTGCGTCTTTATTCCTGTCCTGTCCCTAGGTTCTTCAGAACCAGTTTTGTTTTTTTTTTTTTTAGATTCCATATATATGTGTTAGCATACAGTAATGTCACCTATCTTGAAAGCTTATGAGCCTTTTTCACTCTGAAAAATAGTTTAAATCAATGGCTGGTGCATAGTAGGAACTCAGTGAATGATGAGTTTGCTGAGATTTCAACCCATCCACCTCCGTTCCTTACTCTGTGTGTCTCATACTGGATGAGGTCAGTAGCTTCTTCCCAAGGTTTTCCTGCCTCTACTCCCAGTTATTCTTCACAGGGTTGCCAGGGTGTTATTTCTAAATGAGAAATCAGACAGTCATGCCCTTTCAAAGCCCTTCACTGGCTCCCTATCACCTGGGAGGGAGGGAACCTGATGTGCGACAGCTGTCACCTATGCTCTGGACCCACAAGCCACCTTCTGAGGACCCCCTGCCCACTAGGGAGAGGCACCATGTGACTCAGGGCCTCTGGCACAGTGAGGTGGTTAAGAGCTCCTGCTCTGGGACCGCACCCACTTGAGTCAAATCCTTTTTCTATGGCAGCTGAGTGACCTCCCAGAGTTACGTTATCCTCGTGGATTCACTTTGTACATCTACAGAATGGAGTTACTCGTATCTACCCCCAGAAGGCTGAAACTCAGGCTAAGGGAGACAATACCAGCTACTGTCCACTGAGCCCTCCCGCTCTGCTGGGCTCTGCTCTGGACCCCCACGGGCACCATCTCATCTGCTGATTTGCTGGCGCCTGGCACGTACAAATGCAAACTATCATAGTTATCAGGAATCACTCACTGGCAGATCCTAATGCTGGGGACTAGATCCTTGGAAAGAGAGAAAGGTGTCAGGGAGCAAGTAGATCTCATCTGTAAGACTGGGGAGCAGTCAGGGAAGAAACGATGAAAGGCCTTCTGCAGCAGCGTGCTCACACTGGAGCAGATAACAGAACCCCCTGGAGGGCTTCTTATAGCACACATTGCCAGGCCCCACCCCAGAGTTTCTGGTTCAGTATGTCTGGGGCCCGAGAATGTGCATTTCTGACAAGTTCCCGGGTGTTGCTGCTGGTCTGGGGACCACACTTTGAGGACCACTGGCCCATGTTGACGGTGCAACAGAGAGAGCCTGGGATTCAGAATCACAGTCTTGAGTTCGAATCCCAGTTCCACTAGTTTCTAGCTCTGTGATCGTTGGACGATCAAATCAATAAGGACCTACTAAGTGCTGTGTGCATGTCAGTAGGTGGCCATCTGCGAGGCACAAAGTTGGCTCTCAGGAAGTACGCTTTCCCTCTCCTGACTTAGCAGGCCATTCTTCTGAGCCCCCCCTAAAGATGGCTTAGAACACCCTTGCAGAGGACCTGGCCCAAGCTCTCTGGCCCCAGCTGGACCTGCCCCACCCACTCAGCCTTTGTCTACCCCTCTCCCATCTGTCCCCGCAGGAGGAGCCCTTTGTCATGTTCCGGAAGTCTGACAGGACCCTGTTCGGGAATGACCGGTTCGAGGGCTACTGCATCGACCTGCTCAAGGAACTGGCCCACATCCTGGGCTTCTCCTACGAGATCCGTCTGGTGGAGGACGGGAAATACGGGGCACAGGACGACAAGGGCCAGTGGAACGGCATGATCAAGGAGCTCATTGACCATGTAAGTGAGGCGGGAGCACAAGGGACCAAAGACCTCCCAGGAGGCGTGGCCAAGTCCTCTGTGCACGTCAGGGTGGGGCATCCTGGCAGAGAGCAGCCCTGTGGGAAGGAGAGATGGAGACAAAGGAGCCATTGGTACAGGCTCACCCAGCACAGACTAAACATTGCCTGCCTTCCAGCTCAGGGCCTTCAACTTTCCGGAAGCATTTTCTATCAAATACCTGTTAATGAATGCAATGGATCTGTACCACCAGACCCCTCATATTCCTTCTCTCCTTTATCCTTACAACAACCCAGTGAGGTAGGTACTGTTATTACCACCCATTTAACAGATAAGGAAGCTGAGGCAGAGAGAGGTGAAGGCTCCCAGCTAGTAAGCAGTGGAGCTGGGACTCAAAGAATCTTTGGAGGCTCTCCGCTTCTGAAGCCTTGGGCTCTGACCTCTGCAGAAAGCCATCTGACCCCAGGACCCAGGGCAGGGAAGGTTCATATAGTAAGTCTTTGCAACCTGAAAAGCCTCAGCCAAAAGGATTATTATCACTTCGCCTCTCCAAGTGCAGGCAGGCAGCATCAGGGCCTTCTTGTGTTAGCCCTCCTGCGCCTGTCAGAGGGGAGCTGGGAAGCGAAGGAGGTTGGAGCTCAGAGCAAGAAGGCTCAAGCAGAGCCTCACTGGTGGAGTCATTTCCTCGGCTCTAGGAAGTGAGTCTCCCAGGGAAGGCTGGCGGCGGAGGCTAATGGTAAAGAGCATGAACTTGGGCTGGATTTGATTCCCACTCTCCCACTTCCTAGCTGTGTGCTCCTGGACAAGTTTCTTAACTTCTCTGTGCCTCAGTTTCCTCAGCTGTAAAATGGGAATGATAATAATAGCCCCCTCCCCCACAGGCTGTTGTGAGGACTAAGTTCACATATGTGTACTACATAGTTAGCACCGTGTCAGTACTTGCTTCTATTGTTTTTATTTTTATCGTTACGGCTATTCCTTTGAGGCTGGGGAGGGGGCTTCAGAAAGTCCCTTTTTCTCCCTGAGCTCATTTCCTAACTCAACGGTGAGAATAATGATACCTGCCCTGTGTTCTTCCCCACTTGTTGTCAGAGGCGACAACCAGTGGGGAAACAGCTCCTAGATGGCGGAATTCAGTCTAAATGGGAGGGAGTGGTGTTGTCACCGTTATTGGTAATAACTGGTAATTATTATGGAAATTAGTCAGCAAGCCCCACAGGCATCTCCATTTATCAGCTCCCCCCTCCCTCCGAGCTTCATGAATGGGGCTCTGGAGCATGGGGCTCCGGGTAGGTTCTGAGCCTGTCGCTTGCAGAGGTGAGCTGGGCTGGGGAGGAAGAGGGGATCCCATGGACCGTGGAGGCCACATGCAGAAGTGAACGAGGCTGATGCCAGTCTTGCCACCCACAGCCTCCCCAGGAGCCCGAGAGCTCTGCAGAGCCATTTGCAAAGGGGTGGATTAGAAAATCCAGCAGCAGCCAGACCTTCCTAAGCTGACCCTCAGCTAGAGAAAAAAGGGGGTCTCATCCATGGCCTCCATGCAACCCAGTATCCATCAAGACCATGGCCCCTGACGGCACGTGCGGGCACCTTGTTAAACCCGATTCCCTACAATCGAAGAGCCTATTAATCCTAGCTTGGTGCCATTTTTAATAACATCATAACCATTTATTAGTGTCGTCAGATAATTAGTCTTCTCACTAGCTCATAGAAAGCGTGGCAAAAGCTTGGCAATATTATTACTTCCTTATTAGGGATCTGAACGAAGATGTAAAAATGATGAATGCCCACCTTTGCAAGGATCTGCTCCCCGAGGCCCATTTGGAGGCCCTGGATGGAGCCTCTGACCAACAGGGCGTAAGTCCTTCCCTGACACTCTGCTCATCTCTGTCCCATGCCACAGGCCTTCCAAGGAGCCAGGGTTATGGGGGAAGCTAGGTTACCTAGAGGGTGTGTCCCTCTCCTGCTCACACACTTGCCTTCCCCGAAGTTACCTCCAATTATGGGAACCAAAAAGGTGATTGGCCAGAGCAACGATCTGTCCACCCATCACCCCATCTCTCTCCCAGATCGTCACTCTCTCCATCTTTACTTCCTGCTCTCTCTCACTTCCCCTCCCCCGAAAGTCTTCTACTCTTGTCCCTGCCTTAACTTCCTCCCATGTATTTTAATGACTTCGGAATTCAATAGAGATAGGTTCAAATTCAGGGTCTAGCACATTTTAGCTGACAGTGGGAAAGTTATTGAACCTCTCTGGCCTCTATTTCCACCTCTAGGAAATGGGAATAATTTTAAAAGCCTTCTGCCTAGGGTTCTTGGGAAGATTTAATGAGCTACAGCACAAAATGCTCAGCACACGGGAGCTATCCTGCTCCTCGTCATTTCCTCCTGTCTAAAGTATGCACATGGGTGGCTGTGATGGCAGTGGGAGAGTTGGCCCCTCGGCCGTGGTCACCCTGGTGGGCCACAGTGACCTGGGATCTAGTCCTTGCTCCTCTGAATCCAAATTGGAGCCTCAGGGAACTGACTCATATTGACCAGACTCACGGGGGATTGAGGCACACCCAAGGCATCACCCCCTTTCTACACTGGGGGCCTTTCCTGACACCTACCGTCAAGAGCTTCTGTTCTGGCACCACGTGCCTGGGATCCTGCTAGGGATTATGGAGACAGAGCCCTAAGTCTGGAAAGCCTGAAGCCAAGAGGGCACGCTGCTGCTGGAGAAGGGGGCAAGAGACAAGCCTTGAAAAGCCTTGGGTGCTAAAGTGAGGAATTTGGTTTTAATCCTGTGAGCTACAAGGCACAGCTGAAAGATGTAGAGCAAGGGGGTGACATCAAATTGGGACTTGTGCTGCTGGGCTAAACTGAGGCCAGTCTGGAGGCCAGGAACCTGGGTGGAAGAGAGCATGGTGGCCTCCGAAGGTTGTGGTCAGAAAGGAGGAAAGTAGATGGAATAGGATGGAGACATGACGGTAGAATTGATGAGGTTGGTGATTGGTGGCATGAAGGAGGCAAGGAGAAGGGAGGGAGGGATCAAGGACAAGTTGTGACATTCTAGCTTGGATGGCTGGGGTGGTGGTGAGGTCATCCCCACAGGATTTGGTAGAGGTTCAGACATCATGTTGGGATTGGGGTCTCAGGAGGTGGCTGCCATATGGCTGGGCACTCAGAGGAGGTGACAGGGCTGGAGGTGGAGGTTTGGAGTCACGAACACAGCCTCGGGGGAACCTTGGGACGCAGACAGAAAAAGAGGCGGGGATTGCTGGGGAGAGAAGAGAGGAGGACCTGGGGTGGGACCCTGGATGGCATGGAAGTGTGAGGAGGGGATGAAAAAGAGGCCTCAACAAGATGCCCGAGCCCGCAAGGCCAGAGAGGAGGGAGGAGGGCCAGGAAGCATGGGTGATGGAGGCCAAAGGAGGAGAGGCTGCTGGGAAGGCATGGACACAGGGTCTCAAGCAGCAGGTGGGGAGGTGGAGGGAGACGAAGATGGAACAGCAACCACGAGTTGGCACGAGTGTGATCTCCTGGGGGTACAGGGTCAGGCCCCACACGGGCTCCTTGAACACCCCTGGCCTGGCCTCTTGCAAGCCTTCTTTTCGGAGGCCGAGGAGTCCTGTCCGGGCTGCTCTCCCAAGCCTGTGAACAGAGAGGGGGAGGCGAGGCGCCCTCCAGGCCACAGGAAGCCATTCATTCTTTTTTTTTTTTTTTTAACATCTTCATTGGCGTATAATTGCTTTACAATGGTGTGTTAGTTTCTGCCATATAACAAAGTGAATCAGCTATATGTATACATATATCCCCATATCCCCTCCCTCTTGTGTCTCCCTCCCACCCTCCCTATCCCACCCCTCTAGGTGGTCACAAAGCACCTGAGCGGATCTCCCTGTGCTATGCGGCTGCTTCCCACTAGCTATCTGTTTTACATTTGGTAGTGTGTATATGTCCATGCCACTCTCTCACTTAAGCCATTTGTTCTTTTATCTCGAAGTTGTTACATCTCACTGGAGCATGTAAGGTGGTTTCTCTGTCTCATGGAGTCGGCTGGACCAAGATGGCTGAGACAAGGAGTGGTCATGGCTAGCCCTGGCGTGTCTTCCCTTCCCTGTGAAAGAAGTAGCACTGCCCAGGTGTCCCTCTCTGTCGCCGTGTAACATTGAGAGCAGAGCAGAGAAGGTGGCACAGCTCCAAGGAACCATTTCCCCTCCTGACACTTCTTCCAGACAGACAGTGCCTTTGGACTGCGCTGGCGCTGCCCGCACCTGGCATGGGGCTGGGCACGCAGAGCAGGCATTGATGAATGAAGGATGTATGAATGAGCATGTGGACTTGCACACCAGCCCCAGAGACACGGCTATGGGGTCATGACTACTGAGCTTCCCACCCAAGGTGTGCGAGCAGAGGGTCTGGTGTCAACGCCGTGACCGACCCCGTCACGCACTGTGTCACCTCCTGCCTTCCAACCAAGAACCAGATCTTAGTTCTGGCCAGCATGCGTTGGTCTTAGGAGGGGCCCCAAATCCCTGTTTGGGTGGCCAGGAAAGGCTCTGCCAAGCCACCTCCTTCAGGCTGGCCAGTGCACTTTGAAGCAAGGCATGCTGGGAGCTCACCTGGGGCGGGTCAGAAGCCTGGATGGGACAGGGCAGGTGAGGGCAGGGAAGCAGATGGACTGAAAAGGTAGCCTCTTGTCAGGGCAGCCAGGTTGCCCAGAGCAATGACTGAGGAGCTCTGGGGAAGCTTAGGATCTACCTGAAGACGACCAAGTAAGCAGGTGAGGGATGCAGGACGGACTTGGGCTACATTGGGATTCACTGCAGGGCTGTCAGCTGCCGGGACCCAGCAAGCAGAGACTAGCCTGGGAGAGACCTGGAAAGAGCCTGGCAGGAGGTCAGGGTCCAGATAACCAGTGCAAGAAAGGACAAGGAGCAAGGCAGCAACAGAGCTGCAGGGGTGAGGGGGTTACTGGAGGGAAGCCAAGGGTGGAGGAAGCAACGGGAGCAAGCTGGCCCTCCCGCTGAGGATCATCCCTTCATTCTTTCCACAAAGCTTTACGGAACCCTCTCTCAGCCTGGGCTTCTGGAGGGCAGAGGCTGATGAGGCTCAGACGCTACTACTGCGTGGGTTGGGGAGGTGATGCCGGGGAGTCAGGGCACAGAAGAGGAGCAGAGGGGAGGGAAAGCCGATACGAGGACGCAGCATTGAGCTGGTCACCACTGAGCGCTCCTAATCCAAGCCTGCACCCCAGAAAAGCCTGATAAAGTGCGTCTCAGGACCACCTCTCGGGGTGAGGGGAAAAGGGGGAACAGGTTTATCCACTGGCACCTGACTTTCATGCATTTCTGGGTTTGGCAGGGCAGGCATGGGAGCCAATCAGGGCCCTGCAGCAGCTTCCACAGGAAGTTATGGGGGAAATGGGGCAGGAGAGACAGGAAAGAAGGGGACAAGAGGTGTCCAGGTGGGCAGCAGGTGAGATGCTGGCAGCTTGTGCCTGCATGAGGTTGGTCATGGCCAGAGGGTCTGACCTGGTGCATGAGAGGGGTGAGCCAAGCGCAAATGACGGGCCAGACCCGGGGCGGTGACTAGAGATATAGGAGCAACCAAGGTCAACGTGGTTCCTGCCCCTCTGGGAACAAGCAATGGATCAACCAAGTTAAATTTCATTAAAATTTTGATCGGTGCTGCGAGGAGGAATATGTACAGGGGACTTTGGGAGTGTAAAACAGGGAACTGACTCAGGCTTCCCTGCAGAGGTGACTCTGGAGCTGAGACTTGAAGAATGAGGAAGAGATATCCAGGGCTTAGATGGGGGTACTGACCCGGGTGGGGTCGTCGAGGTTGCTGAAGTCTCCACCCTCATCAGGGGTCCTGCAGGGCTGGTAGGACCATGCCGGGGCAGACCCTGGGTGGACGCTGGCCTTGTGGATAGGCAGGGAGTGGGGAAGGGAGGATCTTACAGAGGTGGGAATGGAGGTGTGATGCATCCCTGATAGTGTGCCAGGAAGTGGGGAATGCCAGCTGAGCTGTCCTGAAAGACAGCCCTCTGGGGACTCAGGAACCGGCCATTCTCCCAGGCCTGGGAAAGGCATGGGCTTCATGTCTCACTGCTGGGCATCCATTAGCTCAGGAAGCCTATGTGTGAAGCACGGGTACACGACCCCTTGGTCGGCACTTAGGAATTTTCTAGCACCTGTCCCATGTCTTTAGATACATATGGGCTGCTCCAAGGTTATCGGTGGCTACAGTGCTGATTGTTAAGTGTGGCGCTGGCCAGCTGGTGGGACATCAGTGGACACCACCTGTGACTCAGGGTACCCCCCAAAAGAATTGCAGTGCCCCAGGCCCTGAAGGAGGGCTCACTGGGTGATCTCGTCTAAACCTCAGAGCGTGGATCCAGCCAATGCTCCCACTGATAAGGGATTCACTTGTTCATTCAATTTGTTCAGTTAAGACCCATGCTAGGCACTGTGGATACAGTGTGACCTAAACGGTCAGGATCCCTTCCCTGAGCCTCAGGATCTTACATTCTAGTGGAGGAAACAGGCAGGCAGTAATCTATGAATGTATGAATAGATGTAACTAGTCCACAAGAAGAGTGTGGCCGGGTGAAAGAGCTTCCCTGGCTGGCAGACAGGCGCCTGAGCTGAGAGGCCCTGCGCATCAGAAACCAGTGGGGAGTCCTGGAGGAAGGTCCTAGAGACTTGTGAGACATGGGAAATGCCTTCCCTGTCCTCCTGGCCATCAGCATTCAGAGAAATCCAGGGAAGGGGTCTGGGTCATTTCTGGCTCCCTGGCGGGTAACAGAAAATGGTACATGAGGGACAGATGAAGGAGGACATAGACTTGGAGAGATGTCGCCCAACATCAGCCATGGCCTTGAGACTGTGCACTCTGGTCTCCCAGCCTCCAGGTAGGCCGGCAGATGGGACGGGAAGATCTGGTCTCTAAGATGCCACCATTACCTCACTGTGTCCCATCTTCCTCCCAGCCAGGGAACAGACCTTGGTTCTGGCCTATATGCATTGGACCCAACCCCTGTTTACAAGACCAGGAAAGGCTCTGCCCAAGTCCGCTCTCCCAGCCTAGAACAGGGCACTTCAAAGCAAGGCATGCTGGGAGCTCACCTGGGGGGCAGGACAGAGTCCCGGATGGAGTGGGGCAGGCTTGGGGTGGAGGAAACAGATGGACCGCAGAGATGGCCCCATCCCCAGAGCAGCCAGGTCTCCCAGGGCTGCCACTGAGGATGCTGTGGAGCTGAAGATGTCACCAGGACCTGCCTGAGGAGAGCCATGAGGACTGGTGAGGGCTATCAATGAATGCTAGGGACCACTGATAGGTCATAAGTAAGGGTACCCATCAAGGACAAGGGCACAGGGTGCAGGGTCCAAACACTAGAGGGAGGCTGGTGAGAGACAGGTAGGCTAGGCCAGACCCCGGCAGACTGGCAGGGTTCAGAGTGACCTCAGGAAGAATGGGGGTGCTGAACAGGGAAACAGAGGCCAGAGCTCAGCCCATTAGGCTGGAGTAAGGTTGATCAGGACTCTTGGGGGTACTTTGATGCTCAGTCTTCCAACAAAACTTTACTGAGCCCCTTCTTTTTGCCTGCCTTTGTGCTAATCCTGGAGATACATCAGTGAGTGAAATAAATGTAGTCCCTGCCCTCCTAGAGCTTATATACCAGCAGAAGAGCTAGATATTAAGCAATGACTTATAGATCAAAATTCGTCTGTGGTAAGGGCATTGAGGACCAGCACAGGGGCTATGGGAACGTACAACTGGGACCTCACAGCCGGTGGAGGGAGCGGGCTCCCTGCCCCCAGCTCCTTGGGCTTGGCTGGGCAAGGCCTCTCTGGGCAGATGCCATCTTCAGGGCCCTGTGGGATGGGGACAGAGAACCCCCAGAGACAGGAGATGGAGCCGTGGGGCGTCCATCCCCAGGACCCTGTGGCTATGAAGCAGGGAGGACCCGCCCATCCTTCCTGGAGGACAGAGACACAGCTTGAAGCCTTCTGGGACTCAGGAATCACCAGTTCTCCAGGCCAGGGAAAGGCACGCCATCGTTCCTCACCATCAGGCCATGAGGTTGATATCAGCTCAGGAAGCCGGCTTGTGAATCACAGGTGTTGGTAGGTGACTCATCCGCTGGAACTCATGAGTCTACTAGCACTCGCTTCCCCTCTGTTCAGATGTGTGGGTTGTTAAGGCCATTGGCTGCCAGGCTTATGTCCAGGGACTTTCAAGGGGCACTGTGTTTTCTTAAGCTTGGAGAGGCCAGGGTTCATCAGCAGATACTGTCTGTGACTGGCTTTGTCCTCTTAGAATGTGGCAGGTGCCCCAGCCAGCTGGCTCTGAGGACACGCTTGCTGGGTGTCTCTCCTAAACCAGCAACACCCCATTCATTCAGTCCCCAAATCTCTACCGAGGGCCTGCTGTGAGCCAGATACTATGCTAGGTGGGGGGAATACAATAGTGAAAAGACACAGGCTCAGGCCCGGCTCTCATGAGCCTATGGGCCAGTGGGGGGAGAAATCACCCAATACCTCTAAAATCACAAATATGATCGGTGCTAGGACTGCAAATAACTGGTGCTGTGAGAGTCATCACCGGGGAGGCCTGATTTTACCTGGGGCTTTTGTCTGTGGAAGTGATGTTGGAGCTGAAATCTGAAGGAGAAGCAGGCATTAGCTCAACAAAGAGTTCAGAGAGGAAGAAGTTCCAGGTAGAGAAAAATACCGTGCAAAGGTCCTGAGGTGAGCATGGACTAGAGGGTCTGAAAGAAGCCAGTAGGAAGAGAGCCAGGGGAAAACAAGATGGGAGGTAAGGCTGCAGAGGCAGGCAGGGCTAGATGTGCACTTTCGAATGCACTAGCCACCAGCCACATGGGGTTATTTAAATTTAAACTTAATTAAGATCAATTGGTTAAATTAATTTAAATTACTTAATTTAAAATTAATGAAATCAAAGTATAAATTTAGTTCCTCAGTTATACAAGCCACATTTCAAGTTCTACATGTGGCTAGTGGCTACCATATTGGACAGTGCAGGTACAGAACATTGCCATCATTGCAGAAAGTACTATTAGACAGCACCAGGTAGATCGTGAATGGCTTAATGAACCCATTATAAGAATTTTTTATCTGAAGGGCAGAGGGAAAAGTCTTGACATATATTAAGCAGCATTGGGAATCAGGAAAGATTCTAGTTGGAGAAACAACACTTCGGGAAAAGACTGGAAGGTGAATTCCATGGATCCCACACACCAGAGGTGAGGGCAGAGAGCCAGCAGACAGAACCCTGGGGACAAGTCCTGCGTATGTGGCAAGAGTGAGACTAGGTTTCTTGGGTGGCTTTGGCAGTAGAAGTACAAGGACCCGGAGAGAAGTTGGGGTGAATCAGCATGTTCTTGCAGCCATAGGGCTCCCAAGCCTAACCAGGTGATGTGAAGTGTATGCTGGGGAGACCCAGGCAGTCATGGTCAGAAGCCAGAGTCAAGTTCAGGTCTCTGGGAATGCAGCGTGGGCTCAGGCAGGGCAGGGTGGACCCAACCATAAAGCCTGCCTATCAGAATAGGACAGGTGCAGGGGCAGGGCTGGCAGTGGGAGGTGCAGGGAGTTGCATGCACCCTGCCCAGGGTCCTAGGTGGCACGTGTGTGAGTGGCCTAGGGCTGCCACAACAAACGACCACAAACTAGGGGGCTTAAAAACACAGAAATTTATTCTCTCTCAGTTCTGGAAGCCAGAAATCAGAAGTCAAGGTGTCCACAGAGTTGGTCCCTTTGGAGGGAGCATCTGTTCCGGGCCTCTCTCCTAGCTTCTAGTGTGGCTGGCAATCCTTGGCATCCTGGGCTCGAAGCGGCATCACTTCAGTCTCTGCCTCCCATCACATGGCCTTCTCTGTGTGTATCCGTGTGTCCTCTCTTCTTCTTATAAGGACACTAGTCATTGGATTTGGAGCTCACCCTAATTCATTATGACTTCATCTTAACTTGATGACTTCCACAAAGACCTAATTTCCAGAGCTTCTGGGTTGGTGGACACATGGAGATGTGGGGAGAGTGGCATGCCCAGAGAAAGAGAGAAAGCATGGAAGCTCCGCACCCTTTCCCGCATAACTTTCCCTATGTATCTTCTTCATCTAGCTCTTCCTGAGTTCTGAGCTCTTGTAATAACCAGTAACGTTGAGTGGCTGCACCATTTTACCTATCCACCCACAGCCTATGAGGCACCCAGTTGCTTTGCATCCTTATCTCCACTTGGTATTATCAATATTGTTTTCTTTTGGCTCCTCTGATAGGCATGCAGTAGTATTAGGGGAATTTTAAACCACCTGGGGAGTGTTGCTAGGGGACATATGAGGGAAATACGGTGACACAGAGAGTCTGAGTAACAAACAGGCTCATGCCAGGAGCCTTCCACAAGGCTGCACACTCAAGAGAGGGTGTTTGCACACTGATGGCTTTAGGGGCACTCAGCAGGAGTCAGGGAGAAACAGATCTATGCGGAAGTGGACACGCCCACTGAAGATAGAGAAAGCATGTCCTCCCTAGGCACAGCCCCAGTTACGCTACCCAGGAATCTCTCCAAGGTTGTTTAGTCCCAGTGGCAATAATAAAATACTGTGTTAGGTGGCGGTGAGCGGGGGAGCCTATTTCCAAATATGGTCACGTTCACAGGTACCCAGGGATAGGACTTGAACATATCTGGGGAGGGGGTGCCCAATTCATCCCACACTGCACATGGCTGGTATGGCAGAGTGGTAAAACTTCGGGGTTTGAGGTCACAGTGAACTGGGTCCAAGTACTGGCTCAGCCACTCACCAGCTTGGAAGGTGGCTACGCTCATCACTGTACCACGAACGCCACTGGCCACTCACCAGCTTGACCGAACCTCCTAGCCTGATGAGTCACAGTACCCTCACCTGGAATGTGGAGATCATGTTTAGTGCCTCATGGGGCTACTGGGAGGGTCGCATAAGGTAATGTAGGTAGTACACTTAGCAATGCTTGGCGTATAAGAAGCATCTATGAAAGATAGTAGTTCTTACTCTTTTAACTACAGCAGGTCACAGTCAGCAAGCAGATGCCCTGGGGGATCCCCAACCAAGAGGCAGAGCACATAGATGGGGAATCTGGTGGAGACCATACTTGGGAATCCAAGTAGGCAGGTGCCAACTGGGCCACCAGACACAGGTAGCAAGCTGAGGCTTGCCAGGTTTCACTCTGGGGTATGAGGCTGTAGCATCTGACCAGCAGCCAAAGGGCCTGGATACTAAGGGCAGAAATGTGGAGCTGCAACTAGTCATTCTTGCCTTCACTTCTGGTTGTGGAGACGTGGTAAAGCAAATGGTGCCAATTGACCTGATGCAAGCATGGAGGAGAGTAGGACAGCTGGAGCCAGGCGGGTCCTAACAGATTCTTGGTAAGTGGAAAGCTGCTTATAGGGATGAGGTAGTGTCCTGGAAGAGCTGTCCTACTTGGTCCAGAGGTTTATTATTTTTAAAAAGGTATGGAAAGGTCTTCAGTGAGGCAGAAGGGGCTAACAAATCACCCATAAGACCAATGAATGTGTTGCACAAGTCAGAGGTTTGGTTTGTTCAAGGATATGATTACTGTAAATATGAGAGCAAAGACCTTGGACCTTCTGTGAGCTTCAGTTTCCCTCCATAAATAATACGGGTTGGAATAGATGTTGCTAAAGGTCTCTTGTCCAGCTCTGACAGCCTATGATTTTATGAATCATCCTCAAAGAAAACTTGCACAAGTGGGAAGAGCCTGCCAAGACTGGGCCTTTCATTCTGAGTAATGAACTGAAACAGCAAAGGCTTGACATCTGTTCAGCTCTTTCAAGGGAAGTTGGACAAAATATGGCCTTTTTCAGGGAAATCGTAACCAACGGTGAAATGTAGTATTTCCTGCCTAAACCAAAACCAAAGTGGAGAACTCCAGCCTTCCTGAAGCCCAAGGGAGAACACACATCAAAACTTCCTGTGAAGAAGTTCAGGTTGACCAGTTGTCTTGCTGCTGTAGGCACAGGTGCCTTCCAACACCGTTAGAACCTGAGAGCAGAAAGGCTGGTGGGGAGATTCTGAAGGTTCTGAAACCATCTGGGGGAAGAAAGAGGGCCTCTGGCCCTGTGGTTGGCTTCCTCGCCGCTCCTGGAACACTCCTGGTGGGAAAAGCATTGGCTGCAAACACACTGACCCCTCAGTTACTAACACTGTCATCCAACCTGCCATCAAAAGCCGAAGGAAGGTTTGCCACCATTGAGGTTCTTCCCAAGAATCCACTCCAAGCCCCAGAAGCCATTCCCAGAGACCAGTTCCAAATGCATTCTGAACAGTGATGATGACTCTGGAGTCAGAACAGAGCCTCCCAAAGCAATGTGGGGCAGGGCTAGGGGAGGCCAAGTTCTAGAATGATGTCATGCCAACATTATAGAGGATCTTAGAACTTCAGGACTGAAAGGAACCTTCCAGAATGTCCCCACCCCAGCTCCCACTCCAACTGGAGTCCTATCCACAGCCTCCATCAGGGGCCCCCTTCACCAGAAGATTCCATGAGAGCAGAACTGGGTCTCTTGCTCACCCGTGTACCCCCCAACTGGTGCACAGCAGGTCTTGAGCAAATACACATTAGTCCCCCTGCACCTTCCCTGACAGTTCTCTCTCCTTTTGTTGCTTTCCTTTGTGCACACCCTGAAATGAGAGGGCTCCAGGGAGCGAGGGTGGCAGCAGCTGCCTGTTTCTTCTTCCTCTGCCTTCAAAGCTAGGCAAGTGCCAACTCACACATTGAGAAGCTTACAAAAGGAAGGTCCCAGTGTGAAACATCCCTAGTAATAGGCCCCTCCTCCCTGACTTTCCCAGGTTCTAAGATTCACCGAATCCTTGGGCTCCTAGAATCAGCCGTGGGGGCTGACATTAGAAGGAGAAACATTGGGGTTATGTGCCAGTGCCCCCCAGCCTGGAGCAGTGCCCCCCAGCCAGTGCCAGTGCCCTGTAGCCTGGAGCACCTGCAGAGTCATTTAGGAGCTGGGGTTCTACCCATACCAGTCCTCCCTGTCTTGAAGTTTCATTTCAACTTGGTTGCTGGTTCCTATTCTAGGATCGGTGAAGTCAGAGATGTGTTAATAGCTACCACTTAGAAAACAATTTGATTAACGTCTGTCTGCCCTACTAGACTGTAAGCCCCAGGAGGGCAGAAACCATGTCTGGCTGGCTCAGCTGCGTATCCCTAGTGCCTAGTGGAGCTCACAAAACAATTAATTGTTTAAATACTCAATTAATTAATTAAGCTGGACCAAGTCAGTGGATGATTGCGTAGAGACTATTGTTTGGAAGGGGGTTCTTAGAGGCAGCTGCCGCCCTTAGCAAAGGGTCTTTAGTGCTGGTCTTTAGGAGTCAGCCTCCCTTTCTGTCCTGCCCCACCCGAGGAAGGGAAGTGATAACTTGGTTCACATTCTGGTATGTAAATATCCACAGGAGCCCAAGGCACAGCCTCTCAGAGGGACACATTATTAGTTAACAAATATTGCAAAGGCTGAGATGGGGCTTGGGAGTAGAGAAACAAAGCAGTGAATCAGCCACAGTCCCAACTGCACTTAGCAACTCACAGGTAAATAGGCAGATATGACCAAAAGACACATGGCTGCACATACTGCCATTTCAACTGAGCAGGTTAGGACCTTACCATGGGACAGAACAAGCTTCATGGGAGTTTAGAATTGGAGGATATCAGGGAGGGCTTCTTGGAAGACAGAGCATATGCAAAGGAATATGGAAGGCGGTGAGAGTTAGACAGCAGGAAGAGACATTCTCAACAGGGCACAGTGTGTGCAAAACATGGAGGTCAAGAAGGGAATGTGGTAAACAGGAAGCAGTTCAGTGGGGCCTCGTGCAAGAGGAGAGCAGTGAGGAAAGCCTGCAAAGATAAGAATGAGAGATGGTAGATTTTTAGTCAGAAAAAGCTCAGACCAGAGATACAGACCTTTAATTATTCCCCTTGTTACAATTGTGATGGGCTAAGATTGATCAACTTATGGACATCCCTAGCCTTCCCCAGTCCCTTCCCTTCCTCCTCTGCTCTGTTCTCTTGCCTCCCCTCTCCTATTAAAGAGGGCTCTGGGGCTCCCCTGGTGGCTCAGTGGTTGAGAGTCCACCTGCCGATGCAGGGGACACGGGTTCGTGCCCCGGTCCGGGAAGATCCCATGTGCCGCGGAGCGGCTAGGCCCGTGAGCCATGGCCCTTGAGCCTGCACGTCTGGAGCCTGTGCTCCGCAACGGGAGAGGCCACAACAGTGAGAGGTCCGCGTACCGCAAAAAAAAAAAAAGAGGGCTCTGAATTTGCCTGTTTAGTTTCTTCCCCACCCTTTCCCTCCAGAGAGAGTATTATTTTTGCCCAACTGGTTTTTGGGGCTTTGAGGATATATAGAGTATCCAAAATGAGGTGAAGTGTGCAAGAAGTAGATAGGAGAGGGAAATAGATATAAATAAGGGTTGCTGTGGATTCTGTGTCCTCTTCATGACCTTTGACAGTCACAAAGAAAGAACACCAGCTATTTTTAAATGTTTGAAGATTGCTGAACTGTATTTGAAAGGCACCATTTTGAGAATGGACCACATGGGTTACAGCTGCAATAGGGTTCCATTCTCTGCATGTTGATACCACTGTCCTCTTCCTCGAGGCCATGAGCTTTTGGAGAACAGGGGTTAGGTCTCATTCATTATTGTCTCCCAGCACCCTGGGCATGGCCTGGCCCAGAAGAAGGGTTAGTAAATATTGAAACTAAAGAGTGGTGAAGTGATCCAGGGCTCAGGCGACAGACTCCACTTCACTGCCTCGTCTCTCCTCCCTTCAAGAAGGGGTGTTCTGTCCCCTGCTAGTCTTGGGCTCTGCTCATAGTCTGTCTGTCTCTCATTGCAGAAGGCAGATCTGGCTGTGGCCCCCCTGACCATCACCCACGTCCGCGAGAAGGCCATCGACTTCTCCAAGCCCTTCATGACCCTCGGTGTGAGCATCCTCTATCGCAAGCCCAATGGCACCAACCCCAGTGTCTTCTCCTTCCTCAACCCCTTGTCCCCAGACATCTGGATGTACGTGCTCCTCGCCTACCTGGGTGTCAGCTGTGTCCTCTTTGTCATCGCCAGGTAAGGGCAATGCCTTGACCAGAGGTCTGGCCCAGGGTTAGAGGCTCAGGGAGCCAGGCAGGTCCCCCCATCCTCAGCAATGGGCACAGAAGGCCCAGGTTCAGGCCACTGCTGTACCTGCTCCTGCCTCCCTCCGTGAGGCTCAGATCCTTTCATATCCCTCAGGGATCCTTCCATGGCCTCTGAGCTTGAATCCCCCAGTCTTCACCCTGGTCTGCGTCCATGACTCTGAGAGGCAGCATTTGTATCCCAGGTCCTATGAGCAGGAGAGGTTAAGTCACTGCCCAAGGCTGCACCACCTGGGCCAGGCACCCAGTACAGCAGACCCAGGCGCATTGGGTGGCCCAGCAGGTAGCTTGAAACTTGGCAAACAGACTGTGTCCATCCAGTCCACAACAGCAGGGGGAACAATGCCACATAAACTCACACGCATGCACACATGCAGAAACTTGGCACACGCACATACCTGCCTCTAACATGTACTAGCAATACCCTTGCATATTTAGTTGTTCACATGAAGTAGACAGAGCACATCCTTACTGGTGGGTGGTAGGGAGAGGTCACTAGGAAACAGGTTTAGCTCAGTGTTTACTGAGCTCCGTCTGTGTGCCAAGCACCATGCTCTGTCCTTTACAGCCAATTATCTTAGTTAATTCTCACAGCCTCCCATGAAGGGGAGACATCTGGACTCAGAAAGGCTCAGTACTCCCCAAGGCCATCCTAGCAATTAGGGACACATCCAGCTAGTGAACTCAGGTCACCAAGTGTTTTATCTGCAACCCACATCTCTGGCCACCTGGACATCTGTGTTCTGTTCCCGCCCCAAGTTGGTGGCTCCTGGGCCCTGGGCCCTCTGCCTCCTGCCTCCTGCCTCCAGGCTCCAGCCCCAGCCCCTGCCCCTGCCCCTGCCCTGGTTCTTTTTTCTCTAAATTCTAACACGGTGTGAAGCGAGACTTCTCCGGAGAAGCAGTTTGAAATCCAAGGACTTGGTGTTTCGGCCTTTTTCTCTCCTGAGTCTTCTTTGAAAGCCTTCCCCCGGCCCTGCTTCTTTTCACTCCCTCCTCCCACACAGAGACAGACCAAAGGGAAGGATGTGAGAGAGGAAATTGTCCTGCCTCCGAAGCTCTTTGCTGCCGGCAGGCCTGGTGCTGCCTGCCCGCTCGCCCAGCCGGCAGCCCAGCCTGCCACAGAGAGACCTTCATTAAGCCTCTCGTCTTTAATGGTCTAACAAGCCTTTGAAAGCCAGGAGCCATTCTCCAGAGCTCTCACCATAATTTTAGCAGCTCCAGCCGGCCTCTTGGCTCCCACCCCCTTGCAAACAGCTGGAGCTTTTCCAGCATCAGCTTTGCTCATTTGATGTGCCTCCCATCCCCCTCTAATTCCTGGCCTTTCATCAGCTGCTGGTAGCCAAACCTCCTTCCCACCCACTACCTCCTGGCCAGGCAGGTAGGAGCCCCCCTCCCCAGGTTAGGCTGGGAAGACTTTCTGGAAGAGATGGGATTTCTGGAGCTGCTGGAATGACACAGGATGCCAGAGAGAGAGGAGAGGGACAGGGGTCTTGGCCACAGAGCCATGAACAGCATCGTAGGACAGTTGTCACACAGTGTAACACTCTGACAACACAATTCACACCCATCCTGTCAAATCCTTACAGCAGTCCTGTGAGGTCAGTACAATTATCTCCACTCTACAAAAGCAGAAACTGAGGCTCACAGGGGTTAAGTCTTTGCCCAAAGTCAGAAAGCCTTTCCGTGCAGTGTTAGGCTTCAAACCAAGACTTGCCCGACTTTAAATCAGGGGTGGCACACACAGGAAGCATGAGGGAGTGAAGCAGGCTGGGTGGTAGGCGGCAGGGAGTAGTGGGGACTGAGGCAAACTTGAGCACACACGTGGAGAAAAGGGGGACTACCACTCAGCTCCAACGGACTGTGCTAAACAGGAATACAGACCAGTGCTGTGGGGTTCATGATTTTAGAGAGAGGTTCAGATTTTCATGTGAAGCCTCATGGCTTTTATAAGTAGCCACTAATTTGATGTTTTACAATCCTGTTGAGGTCGAGCACAGCACGTCTGTACTGTGGACGTGGCCCTCTGTGCCCTCCCCTCCATGTGGCCTGTGTCCTTTGGACCACTCCTTGCTGGCTGCCGGAGAGCTGGACACGGCTGCCCAACAGATGGGTGGGCAGGTGCCCAGGCCCCCTCCAGGCAGCTCCACCAGGGCATAGTGCTGTCCACCCTAAACCTGGCCTGACCTGTGCCTGTCTAGCATCAGGGGTCCAGGCATTGACCAAGGCGTTTCTCTGCCACCAGGATATTCTGCTTCATGCTCAGTGAGAAAAAAGGAAGGGAGAGCAGATGCTTCTCACCACAGACAGCAGGACAGTTGGCACTCATGACGAGGAGATGATCCTAAGTGCCTGACCCCAGAGGCAGGGCCGAGGGCGAGCCGCCAGTCCAGCCCCCAGGAGTCACATTCCGGCCAAATCCAGTACAGATGAGAGTCCCAGGGCAGAGATGGTCCCGGCCAGTCAGTGCTCTGTCTGCCCTTCTACCCAGGGGCCGGTGCTTAGCCCTCTCCCCCGAGGGGACACAGAGTATCTCCAGGTCAGCCTCTACCAGCTCCAACTTACTTGCAAGACTGAGAGAACCCGTTGTAGCCACAAGCCACACATCCGAGATCCATCATTCACTTTGGTGGCACCTTCCAGCGCCCATCCCACTCCTCTTCCCTCCTGTGGCCTTGGAGTTCAAATCTGGGCCTTTCCACCCACTGACCGCAAGATTGCAGTCACCTAGACTGCTCCAAGCCACCTCCCCACCTGTAAAGTGGGTGCCTGCTGCATTGTCGGCCTCTCGAGGGGTAGTGAGGACCCAGGTCTATAACAGTACTTGATAACCAAGAGGCCCAATTGAGACCAGTTATTTTCATCATGGTAAGCAATTCCACCTCTGGGAATTTATCCTGTTGAAAGTCACCACTGAGCCCCACTTTACAGTTCCCCCAAATCTAGAAAGCCTTCTCAGCAAAGCCCTAGACAAGGCTGCCCTTTGGCCTAGGTACCCACGGAAGTGTGGCCAAGGATGTTTCTTTCAGCAGAGTGTACCACAGTGGAAAATAGGGCCAGCCTAAGTGCCATCAAAGAGTAATGGTTAAAAACACCTATTGACTAAAAAAATGATACAAATGATCTTATTGACAAAACATAAATAGACTCACAGACATAGAAAACACACTTAGGGTTACCAAAGGGGATGGTGGGGAGGTGGGGGGGAGAGATAAATTAGGAGTTTTGGGTTAACACATACACACTAGCGTATATAAAATAGGTAAACAACAAGGACCTACTGTATAGTACAGGGAACTGTACTCAGTAGCTTGTCATAACTTATAATAGAAAAGAATCTGAAAAAGAACATATATGGAATTGAATCACTGTGCTATACACCTGAAACTAACATGACATTGTAAATTAACTATACTTCAATTTAAAAAATGTATTACAAAAAACACCTATTAATTAGTTATAGAGAATAAAGGGGATCAGGAAGGACTGATCTGGAAAGAGGCTGGTGACTTATTGAGTAAAAAGCCAAGATCTAAGACAGTATTATGATATATGATATGATTTTTTTGTGTGTGTTAAAAGATTATCACATATATCATATATATACTTTGTATATGTGTGTGTACATTAAAAAAGCAGGGCTCATGAGAGCTCATCAGAAATCATCTTTACTTTGTCTCTCACCCACCTTCCAGTGCGTTCAGAGGTGAATTTCTTTGCCCCAGTGAAAGCTCTGCCAGGACCTGTCACTTTTGGCTTGCTTCCAGAGCTCAGAAACCCTAGGTCTCTCTCTAAAGCACAAACACACTGTTTCAACTCAAAAGTTAGAAGGCTGAGTCCAGTATAGTCCTCAGCATTTCTACCCTCATTCACAGATCAGACTTCTCCCCTCGCCCCCATGTAGGCCCCCTTTGGCAGTGTCTCCTTGGTCGGCCCACTCCCCCGCTCAGCATCTGGTCCTCTAGCAGCCCCTGCTCCATGGCTTCTCCCTGTTGGAGTCCCATCGCCCTTCTCGGATAGGAGTCAAGGTGGATCTAGGCTGAATCTCTCTTCTACATGGGCCCATCTGGTCCAGGGAAACGTCCTTAGCCCTGGCCATGTCTGGGTCTTCAGGCCAGTGCCGTGCAGCAAGGACTCACCCTCCTGCCTCACCTAAGAAGCACGCATCAGCCCGACCCCTGCCCTCCAGACTTCCCAGGTGGTGTCCACCACATCTGCTCCTTCCAGAGCCACCCCCGAGCTCCCCCAGCCACCCTGTGGAAGCTGCTCTCCCTAGACTTCAATGCAGGGGCCCCTGAACACACAGCTCACCAAAGGCTTTCTCTAAAACCCTTCTCACAACAGTCTCTCATCTCTACTTTCTTCATCCTCTGTCTCTTTCTTGTGGATTTTTAGAGCCTCTAACCAGCTCGTGGTCATTCACTTTGAAAATCCCCATCTTGGTTTGAAGCCTCACTTTGCAATTTCCTATCTGGAGGATCTTCCTGCTTTGTGAAAACAAAATTCTTCTCATGTGAGCATTGGTGATCAATGTTTAATTTACTAAAGCTTTTAGAAGGGGGGTGGAAAGTCACAACATCACACTTAAAGCTCATCACACTTTAAAAAACAAAACAAAATTCTATCAGACATGTCTCTCCTTCAGGGTCTCTCATCTCAGCATCTGACCCCACACCAGCCACTCCAGTCACCCCAGTCACTGCAGCCACTCCAGCCTGGTGGTGACTTTCTCTCAATCTCTCCAGAGTGTTCCAGCTTCCTCCAGCTTACATTTCCAATTCCTCAACTGGAATTCACACAGTAAACAAAGACCCCTCCAGTTATCAGAACTTCTCTTCCTTAGAAGGCAGTGGGGAGTTTTAAATATTTTTTCCTGTCATGCATGTATTTGCATATTCAGAGAGAAAAATCTGAAAAAAATATATAACACATTGTTTTTCCCAGGGTGTGGGATCATGGTGTACTTTCACTTTCTCATTGTATTCTGTACTGTTTGACTATTTTGTGAAGAGTGTATTTTACTATTTTTCCATTTTAAGGTTTTTTAAAGTATACAAGTAATTCAAAAGCCTGTTCTCATTTTTCAAAATTCATGTAATACATACAAAGCAACAGGCTTCCATGAAATTTCTTCTGCCATTCTAACAACCCCTCCTGAGGTAAACAGTGATTTTTTTTAGATATGGATCCTTCCAGACTCTATATGCATTTATATACAAATGTACATAAGTAGGTATGCAACTATGTCTTCAGGAATCTATTTATTCAGATGTGATCATATTGTTCCTATTTTTATCACTTTTTTAAAAAAAACCAAACAATATGTGTTGAAGATCTTTCCCTGTTGGCACATCTCTTCTAACAGCTGCGTGATATTTCAAAGTACGATTGTGGCATAGTTTATTTAATCATTCCTCTATTGAAGGACATTTAGGTTTCCAGTTTTTCACTATTACAAACAATGCTTTGATAAACACCCTCGCACACTTCTCTTTGTGCTCCTGTAGGAGTGTTTTTTCTAGGATGGATAATGAGTTGCAGAATTGCTAGGTTGAAGGGCATGTGCACTTTTAATTCTAAGAGATACTGCTGAATTACTTTTATCACCAGAAAAGGGCACTAACGATAAAGAACGAGAAGCAAACTGGCCCTGGTTTCCCATTCCCTGCCTTCCCAGCAGAATGATGAGGGAACTGATGCTAAAGTTGTCGGCATTATCACTGATTGCTAAACCGCCGGCTTGTGTGGCTTGGACACTCCTTCCCTCCCGTCTCCCTGTAGCCTCGCCTCATTGCCCCCCTCTTTCTGCTGCAGGTTCAGCCCTTATGAGTGGTATGATGCTCACCCCTGCAACCCTGGCTCCGAGGTGGTAGAAAATAACTTCACGCTGCTGAACAGCTTCTGGTTTGGAATGGGGTCCTTGATGCAGCAAGGTATGTGTGCCCTCCCCAAGCAGCCTCCTCTCCAGTGTCAGCAGAGCCAGCCCCACCCTCCAGGGCAGCCTCAGACCTGCCAAGCCCTCAGAAGGTTGGAGACACCTGGATGCTCAGGTGTGTGCCCTTTCCCAGGTCCCCAAGCTCCATCACTACTGTGGCTGGACCGGCTCACGGTCTGAGGCTGAAGCATATAAGCCACGCCCACCCATAGCATGCAGGGCTCATCCCCAGCCCCTCCTGCTCCAGCTGCAATGGACATACAGCATCTTGTCTGCTGGGGCCAACCCCACCGATGGCCTCACCACCGCAGAATCTGGCCGAGCAAAGTTGGGCTGAGGACGAGGGGAGACTGGAGGCAGGGAGGCTGGGTGGGAGGCTACTGCAGGAATGAGATGATGATACCTGAGCCGGGGTAGTGGCCATGGGGCTGGAGGACAGAGATGGACTATGAAAACTTCAGAATGTAGCGGGAACTGGACTCTGGGGAGCCTGGTAGTCGAAAAGGGCATGTCTGAGGTGGGGACATTAGCCTCAGTGCATCAGAGCTGGTAAACACAGAAGGACGCCATTTTTTCTTACATCCTCTTGAGGGAGGGTTGGGATACTGCACCTACCCCCGGCTGGTAGCCCATCTTTTGGAAGGATTTGCACTTGCTCAAATAGAAAGCAGAGTACCTGCAAGGAGCATAGTGCAGGAACACCAGGGGCTGGAGGGCAAGCACAGGGGGAGGGAACCCCAGCCAGGAAAGACCCCCAGAAGAACCCCACCCCCAAGCCCTGATGGCCAGGAGCCAAGTGCTCATTGCCTCTGCCTGAGTTAGGGTCCCACAGAGGGCACCAGGGAGGGAAGGAGATCCAAGGGGCAAAGAATGTCTCTGTCCCTCACTCATCTGTGTGTATCCTCAAGGCCCAGCACAAACCCTGGTCCTCAGTAGATATATACTAGCAAATGCCAAAGGAATGAATGACTGATGTTATCTCAATGTCTCCTGAGTCACCACTACATGCCAAGCCCTGTGCTGGGCACTTGAATGAAGGACCCTGACCTGAGCGAACTCCCAGCCACAACAGAGGCCAGGTCAGGGACCCAACAGAGCCTGGCAGAGCTCACCAAAAGTAAAATAAGTCATTCTCCCTTTGGGGGCAACTCTAGCCCCTTGCTTGGGGGAGGGCCAGGCAGCTGAAGCTGGGGGTGGAGGCGGGGGCGTGGTCTCCAGCAGCTGGGAAGTGACAGGCAGCTTTAGAGGGAAGTGCCTCTTTCTGTCCCCACCATTGATGAGTGTCCTGAAGCCTCACCTTGCTTCTTCATTCATCGTCTTTGTTCACTGACAGTTGGGAAGGACCTGGAGGCCCCTCAATGCAGTAATAGCTTCCCTTTCACCTCCTGCTGCTATTCAAAGCACTGGCCCCTGATGTATTCCCCACAAGGTTTTGATTAGGAGGGAGAAAAATAGTTATGTATTTGAAAAACTCTCCCTTGAGTGATTTCTTTGAGAAAAAAATTCATCCATATCAAAGCAGACGCTTTTCAGATGGCAGGTCCAAATATTGTGGAAAGTTCAGGAGTCACTTGCTATTTAAATCCCTTGAAAGCCACCTAGTTAATTACTTCAGTTAGAAGGTTTCAGCCAAATTGTGCTTCGCACCCAAGGTCGGGGAGGAGGAGTGATCTATTTCGGCAAAGAGCTTCAAAAAATGTTGATTTTTCTCCTCCTGCAAAGCATCCTATAGCAATCTTATATTTGTATACCACTTGTATTTCCAACACAGTTCCTCCTCAAATTATATCATTACAGCAGCATTGTGGTATTTGCATGAGGCTGGGACAGAGGAAGGACGATGCTTTACAGAGTCCCAGAGAGGGAAGTTGTCTGGCACATGATCACACAGAGAACTGAAGAGCTAAGAGCAGGATTCACTCAAGACTTCCAGGTGTTCAGAACCTGGGACCACACGGGTGGTTCACAGATAGGCATCAGAGGGTCTGGCAAGCCTGTGAAATGTTGTGCATGTGTGTGTTTTTCTCGAGCAGTTGTTCTTAAACTTTAGCCTGCATCAGGATCACCTGGAGGGCTTATCAAAGCCCAGATTGCAGGGCCCCACCACTAAGCTACTGATTCATTAGGTCCTGGGGTGGGGCCTGAGAATGTGCATTTCTAATAAGTTCCCAGGTGATGCTGACGGTCCAGGAACTACACTTTGATAACCACTGGTCTGGGGAAGAGGTCTCAGCTGTTACTAGATTGTCAGTGGAGTCTGTGTCCCAGAGGACCAGAGCAACCCTGGTCTGAGCATTGTCAGGGACCATCAGTCTCCTCCTCCCTCCTCCCAGGGTCTGAACTGATGCCCAAAGCCCTGTCCACGCGCATCATTGGTGGCATCTGGTGGTTCTTCACGCTGATCATCATCTCCTCCTATACGGCCAACCTGGCTGCCTTTCTGACCGTGGAGCGCATGGAATCGCCCATTGACTCTGCCGATGACCTGGCCAAGCAAACCAAAATCGAGTATGGGGCTGTCAAGGACGGGGCCACCATGACCTTCTTCAAGGTGAGACCTCCTCCCTCCCTTCACTGTCCTTCCCTAACCACACAGAGCCAAAGGACCAGAAATCCCCAGGGCTCCGCCCATCCCCGTTTGCGACTAGTTGACTTTGGGGAGCTGTAGTGATGTGGCCATCTGGATTGGTCCCAGCACAAATCCTAGAAGTTTCCATACCTGGGACAAGCAGCATGAATATGCTGTGTTTCCTTAAATCATCAGAGGAGGACAGGTGGAGAGACGAGGCTGGAAAAGGGGGAAGGAGAAGCATGGCCCAGACACACAAACAGGCCCTGGGGCCAGGGGGCTCCCTGCCCTTGGCTTTGCGTCTCAGCAGCCTCCACTTCCAAGAGGATGGCCTGGGCTTGGGGTGAGCTCTCCACCACTGAGAGAGCAGCAGGGGGAACATCCTCCGGGGAAGCAAGGAGGCTTAAAACTTGAACAAGCATTTACAAGCATTCCTTAGCATATTACACTCGTGGAATGCTGGTGTCCATGTAAAGCCCCTGTCAGCTGCTCAGGTTACTGCTCTCATGGGGATCTGGCCATGACTTGGCTGCACCCTCCTGTTTTGTAAAGCGTTGGCTTAGTTCCTTACTGTTTTTTCACCTTGTACTAGAGTAGCTGAGGGTTTAGGAAACTGAGTGACCCTGACCACTGATAGCTGTAAATGTTCTTCTGGAAATTAAAGTAATAATAACTACAGCTACCACCACTGAGCGCTCACAGTGGGCCAGGTGCTCCATGCTTGGTCTCATTTAATCTTCGTGACAAATCCCGTGAAGTAGGTACTGCAATTGTTTCCACTTTACACGTGTGGAAACTAAGGCTTGGAGCATTAACCGGGTTGTCCAAGGACTCACAGCTGAAGGAGCCCGAGGCTGGCCCAGGCCTGCCTTTCTCCAAAGCCCATGTTCTGAGCCACGGTTCTCAGACTTGAGCGTGTGTCCAAATCACCTGGAAGGCTTGGGGAACCCCCAGATTGCTGGGCCCCACCCCTGAAGTTACTGATTCAGTAGGTCCTGGAGGCCTGAGAATGTGCATTTCTAATGAGTTCCCAGGTGAGGCTGAGACTGCTGGTCCAGGGCCCACCCTTTGAGGACCACTGCTCTAATGATTTCTCAGGAATGGTCAGGATCTGGGAATTCTGTGGTTATGGGTCCATTCATTCATGTATTTGTTCAGTAGTCAATTGCTGTCAATCAGTCTGAAAGCCTGGGGTGTTTTGCTTTCCTCCGGGCCCTGGTTCCCCATCCCCCAGCCCTTGCCTCCTTCCAGGCTAAGCCTCTGAGTGATAGATTGAGCCTCCAGTGGGGCCTGAGGAAGGACAGAAAGAAGGGGTTGGGTGGGAAAGCCTTCTGCCTCCTGGGCATGGAGCCCCAGTAGCACTCCCCCCGGCCCTGGCCTCCCCTGTGCCTCTTCTTAAGGGTAGAAGCAGCTGCTTAGTGAAGAGCAAAGAGAGAGGAAACAGACTCCCCTCTGGGATGTTGCTTCTGGCAAACTGGGTCTTCCTACAAGGTCACCACCATGTATTTAGAGTGTGGGGAAGACAAAGCATTGTCATAAGTACACTAGGGGCTCTCTGGGACCTGGTGTATGTATTCATGAGGGCGAGCAAGTATGTGAGTATGTGAATGCCTTCACGTGCACGTGTAGCGGTATATAACGTGTGAGTGCACATTCATGTATGTACGTGTGCACACGTGTGCCCATGCACAAGAGTCAGCCTGTCTGGGTGCTTGTGTGTCTTTATGCTTGGACATGTGTGTCTGCATATATGTACTGACCAGCATATGTGTGCATGTGTCTCTGTGATCTGGGCATGTGGATATGTGCCTATGATTGTTTACAGGTGTGTGCCAGTGTCTACATGGATATGTAGGTGGAGAGTGCACGTGTCTGTCTGCTTAAATGTCCCAACAGGTGTGCTTAGGTAAGTGTGAGTGGGGGGATGGGCATGTGTGCATGTGTGCGTGTGTGTGTGTGTGTGTGTGTGTGTGCTGAGCCTGCTTCTGCCTATCCGCAGGCTATGGCCCAGCCCTTTGTGCCAGAGCATCCCTCATGCATTACAGATGAGCCCGTCTCTAAGCAGGGCTCCCAATCAAAGGGAAGCAGCATAAATAAGCCCAGTGCAGGCTCATTGCCACTGATTGGATGCCCTTGCCTCCCTCCATGCTAAGATGCTCAGATTGGCTTCCAAGAGCCTGGTCCCTGCTCCCCACCGAGCTGCTGTCCTCGGCATCAAGCAGCACCTCCCGCAGCCCGCTCCACCCTCACCCACCTTCCCTGCGAATGGTGCAGTGAGGAGGGCAGGGGAGGGACACAGATGCTGCCACCCAGCTGGGATGCTGGGGCTTAAGGGCCCAGGCTCACAAGGGCCTTTGGCCAGAAACAGCAACTCCACATCCCTCTGCAGAGCCAACTCCCCTTCCTTGCCCTCCTGATCACCAATGAGTTCCGCTTGCTCTCTGGCCACCTTGTCTCCTGCTTTAGTTCAAATGAAAGCCCTCTTGCCTAGGCTCCCTTCCTTCAGCAGCCGCGGTGGGACTGTTAGGTAGGCAGAGAGGAACCTGAGTGTGGAGGCATTATCCCCACCTCGGATGATGAGCTAGAAGAAAAGACCCTCCTAGAAGGTCCCTGGACAAACTTCCTTCCTCCCTGCCCCACGCCCAGCCCACCCTCCTTAGTCATACCTCCCTCCCCAAGCCCTCCCCCTTCCCCACCCCTGCACTGGGCCTGGGGGTAGCCTCCTATGGTCACTTTCAAGTTAGAGGTGGAAGGACACCTGAGTTTAACCTAGAGAAACAGAGGTCCAGAGGGGCTGGGTGAGTTGCGGGTGATCAAACAGCAGATCAAGGATCAATGGAGCCGGATGTACAGTCAGATACTTTGTCTGCACACACACTGCCCTCTCCCGCAGCCGCTCCAGGGTCTTCTCCTGGAGGGGTGGTCCTCTCTCCCACCCGTGAGTGTACACGGCAAGACTGGCACTAGGGTTGAACAGGAATCAGCTCCAGAGGTTGCTGTTGGATGTCTAGGAGACATTGGCAAAGTCAAAATAATAGTAACATTTATTGAGCACTTACTGTGCGCCAGGCAACGTTCCAAGTACTTTACCTGTATTCACTCCTATCATCCTTATAACATCCCTAGAAGGTTGAGACTATTTTTATCACCTCCATTTAACACATGATGAAAGGAAGGCTCAGAAAGTAACCTGAGTTCATACTTCTTGCCTAACGTCACACAGCTGGTGAAATGCAGCACTGGGATTCGAATCCAAGTAGTCTGGCTCTAATGCCTGGGCTCTTTGTCCCCGTGTCCATATTGCTTCTCTAAGGAGCCAGCCACAGTCCAGGAGTTCCTTGGGGAAGAGTGAAGCCATATCCCCAGTCTAGAACCATCCTGGCACATCGTAGTTGCTTAAACAATTCACGTTGAATGGATGCCGTTGTTGGATTAAAGGATGGAATTAAAAGGCAGCAGAGGCCAAGTAAAGCAAATACAGGAGACCATGCTGAGGACAGGAACCCAGCAGGTAGCACCCCTGAAGGTTCCAGAGCACAGGGCAAATGAACTTCATTTCTGCAGTTAGCATGTTTCCTGATTAAGCTGCAAACTGTCTTAAAAAGGCCCCCTGGCTGAGAGTAGCACTCGAGGGAGAGAGCCCATTCCCATCCAAAGACGACAACAGCAGGAAGCGAGACGCCGGTCTCTCGGGGGGCTCCAGCTCCCTCGCTCTCCCACCCTGTAGCCTGGGAGACGCGTGGCTAGTGGCAGCCCATCATTCCAAAGGAAATTTCATTAGAAGAGTTGTCAGGGAGCAGCAAACATCACAAACAACGTCTCCTGTGTTGTCCTCCCTCCGTCTTGGAAGATAAAAATTAATTAGGAGAAGAAAAAGGAGGCCTTTGAAAGTGTTGTTTGGCTGTAAAAATATGTAGGCAAAATGTAAAGGAGGACGTTAGGAAAGCGTGTTCTTGGCGGGGAGGGCTGGTCAGCTTTGAAGGCAGAGAATGTCAGAAGACAGCTTTTCCAAGGATTTAGCCCTCTTTGGTGTTGGGGTGGGAGAGACACATCACACGTGGGAGGGACTGTGTGTGAGTGACAGCCGCTTAGGAAAGATATAGAACTGGGGACCAAGAGTTCCAGGCTCCCCAGGTCCCCAGCACCGTCAAGCCCCACCCCTTGCACAGCTTTGCCCCATCCTAGCAACTGAGCCTGGAAGGTGCCTGGAGAGGTCATCCAGTCCATCTCCCTACCTTCCAGCTGCTCAGCAGACTCTTCCCTGGGCTGGAAGGCTCAGGAGGGTGCTCCCAAGCTCAGCTCCCAGTTTCTCCTGACCTGTCTGCTGGCCTCTCTGTTACAGCCTTAGCCCTGCTTTCAAGCAGAAGCAGGATAGGACAGAAATGCAGTGACCAGGCAGAATTCAGTGTGGTGCAGCCTGCCGCAGTCAAGTCACATCAGTCTCAGAGTCAGACAGACCAGGGCTTGAGTCTTGGCTGTTGTCTGTGCTGGGTGACCTTGGATAAGTCACTTCACTTCTCTGAGCCTCAATTTGCTCACCTGGATGACATGGATACTGATTCCCACCATGCAGCAGTTAGCAAGGAGATTCAATGAGCTACTGTATATACGGTGGTTAGGCCAGTGCTAGGCACACAGTACATTTAAGGCAAAGGCTTTCTCCTCTGGATGCCCCTCTGTTTGGCTGACCCAGAAGATGGGAAGCCGGCTGGCCCCTTTTCTCCTTTTGCCATGTAGTCCCCTCCTGAGGCAAGGGTTTAACTGGAGTCCCATGGAGAAGCTCCAGCCAGTGGACACCTGGAGAACCTCTCTTCTTCCAGGTCCCTCCAGATTGGGCCTGGGGGCTTTGTGGAGGACATTGGTGCCTCTATCACAGGATGGCTGTCTACCTCTGCACAGAGCTAAACACTTCAGGGGGAGCCCAGAGGTCCTCAGAATAGAAGAGACCCAGAGCAGGCAGGCAGAAGGCAGCAAAAGGGGCAGGGGAGGCCCAGGGATGATGGGAAGTTATTGAAAATGACTCAGTTACTGAAGACCTCTCTGTGCCTCGGTTTTCTCACCTATGAAATGGGTATAATCATAGTATATATATATATATATATATATACACACACACACACACACACACACCCTTGTAGAGGTGATTACTGAGATGATTAAATGGGATAATTTATAGAGAAAACTTAGAACCATACCTGACACAGAGTATGCATACAATAAATGTTAACTATTTTTATTGTTTATTCTTGGTGATACACAGCCCTGTTCAGCCCACAGATAGGATTTTAGGGGCCGCACATTTCTTATATATTTTTAATTAGTGGCCAGCATTTTAAAATGGGGAGATTTTTGCATTTTAAAAATTCACATATCCAGCTTCTAGAAAATGTGAAAGATGAAGGGGCATCACTGAGCTGGCTCTGCTGAAGAGAGATTGTCAGGTGCCAAGAGGCGACAGCCGTCTCCAGTTTATCAGAACTCCACTCAGCGGTCTTTACTTATTTACAGTACTCTGCCTGGCCCGTCTCAGCACTGGAATTTTCTGCCACTGAGTACTATGTCATTTAGTTTCTATAGAAACTCTGCACTCTAGAAATTATTATCCCCAATTTCTAGATGAGAAAACTGAGCCTTAAAGAGAATAAAGGAGACTTAAAGACAGAGAATGAAGCTAGCCACTTATCAAGCACTTCCTAGGAACCTGGCTCTGGGCTAAGCTGATTCCCATTTTACACATGTGGAAAGTAAGGCTCAGAGATGTGACATCACTTGCCTGTGGTCACAGAAGGAGCTGGCATTTGAACCCAGCTAGGTGTGACACCAGAGTCCATGCAGTGGAGCCAACCCCTCCCACCACCACCATCCCCAGCCTGTAGCCCTCGCCTCCTGACTACCCCCTGCAAGGGTCAGCCTGCAGCCCTCACCTCCTAACTCTCCCTTCAGGGGCCAGCCTGCAGCCCCCGCACAGGCAAGCCTCAGGGGCACGTGCAGACAGCAGAGGCAGCTGCTGGGCCAGAGGATCAGCAAGTCTGCCCTGGCGAGGTGGGCAGAGGCAGGGGATTCAGGGAGCCTTCTGGTCCCCATGAGAATAACCCAAGAGACATGATTAACTGCTCAGGTACGTGGATCTGATAAGGCCGAAGACTCCACATCCAGGGATAAGAAAGACAGTTGATCTGGAGAAAGGTCTCTTTTCCAGTATGGAAAATACCCAAGGTCTCACATGGAATCACATTGCCTTCCCACACACATTCCCTGAGATTCAGCTCGCTTTGGAATTGATATATATTTTTATACATATATATATATACCTATATACATTTTCTTGTACAGAAATGTTAAATTCTCAAGATTAAATATCTTCAGTTGGGGAAAATCAGTTTACTTCTTTGAGGAGGCTAGAATTGAAAGTCGTGAGTCTGAAACTGACTTTCTTGCCAAATTCACTGATAAAAAAATCCTCTCCGTCCTGGCATGTCGCCCTGTATCGGCTGCTCCAAACGATTCCATTAATTGATTTGGGTGACTGGCCCTGAAGCAATGCTTATTAAGGTTCCCACTGGGGCTGGGACAGGGAGAATGGCATTGGAGCCGTAGATATGTGAGACTCCATTCCCTGGGGTGGTAACTAACTCAGGCCAGTGATGGAACTCAGGCACCTTGTGACCAGGCCCAGGAAGATAGGAGAGGGGACTGAGATTCCAGGAGGGGCCCTGGCTGTATCCCTCCCTGCCTCAGAGGTGCACAGGGAAGCTTTTCAGGGATGTTCTCAGAATCACAGAATCACTCAAGGACAGAACCTAAGGGGAATCAGAAACTATCCGTGGGTTTTGTTGAAAATGGGGATCCCAAGATATGAGACAAACACAGGGGGTGGCCTTCTAGGGAAGAAGATTTCAGACCCATCTGCCTAAAGGTGATGAAGGTAATGAATTAGTTGACACTGGAGCTGGGAGAGCAGAACCTCTTGAAATCAGCGTCACAGCCAGCTTCCCGCCTTATCATCACTTCTCATCTTAACTGGCCCAAGCTCTCTGGTGTCTTTACCCATCTTCCCCATTCCATTCCTTCACCTGCTTCAGGCTTTCACGTGTCTCTCCTCAAAGCCCATCAGCCTCAATACCAGCCTCTCCCTCGCCAGCCTCCAATGGAAATTTCTATCTCCATTTATGATGGGGTGTTACTGGGAAGAGCATATATTTTGATGTCAGGCAGGCCTATGTATAGAAGGAATGGGGTGTTGGGGAGAGGATGCAGGGAGGCGTTTGCAGAAAGAGCAGAAGTTCTCATCCTCTTCTGAGACAGAAGGAGTGGGACAAGGCTCCCTGTGTGGTTCATTTTCAAGCTACTGATGGCTGGTTGTGTCAGAGAATGAGTGGGTAAGATGGGTGAGGTGTAAGGATGGATGGATGGATGGATGGATGGGTAAGTAAAAGGCTGGGTGGATAGTTGGATAGTTAGCTGAATGAATTAGTGTGTAGATAGTGTGTGAGTGAATGGGTGAGAACATGAACATGATGAATGAGAGGATGGGTGGGTGGATGGATAGGTAGATGGATGGCTGGATAGATGGATGCATGCATGCATGCATGCATTAGGAGATGTAAAAGGAGCCCTGATGGCCTCATACACTCCTAATTCCCACCTCTAGTAGAAGGAGAATTTGGAAAGCAGGAGAGACTGGGATGGAAAAGGAGCTGAGGTGCTAAAATCACTGATTGGAGAACAGTATTTAGTTACAATAACCAAGAGAGCAGAGTGTCTGAGGCCATGTGTCCCTGCCAAGCAGTGATGGTTGGACTTGGATAACCTGATTAGAAGAAGAGTTGGAACTGATTATCTGAAAAAGCAACGATCTTGGGAATAAAAGTAGCTTGCGTCAGTATGTGTGTAAGAGAGTGTACCAGTTACCTATAGCTGCATAACAAATTACCCCAAACTTAGTGTCTTAAAACAACAACACTATGATCTCACAGTCTGTGGGTCAGGAATCAGCTTGGCATAGCTGGGTCCTCTGTGCAGGGCCTCTCACAGGCTGGGACCAGGGTGCTGGCTAACTCTGTGGTCATCTCCAGGCTCCGCTTCTAAGCTCACTCACATGGTGGTTGGCAGCATTCAGTTCCCCCTGGGCTATTGGGCAGAGGGTTTCCATCTCCACTGACTGTCGGCTGGAGGCTGCCCTCTGTTCCTTGCTATGTGGGCCTCTCCGTGGGGCAGCTCACAGCATGGCAGCCAGCTTCCATCAGAGCAGCAAGCCAGAAGAGCTAGAGAGAGCAGAAGCAAGACAGAAGTCACAGTCTCTTGTAACCTAATCTCAGGCATGACATCCCATCACTCCTGGGGGCGGGGTTTAAAAGCAAGTCACTGAGCCCAGCCCACACTCAAGGGTAAGGGATCACACCAGGGCATGAATCCCAGGGATGGGGATCATTGGAGCCAGTTCAAAGCTTCCGACTGTAGAGAATCAGGGCGGGAAAAGTAGCAGAGTGAGAATGGACCTAAGGGAGAAGCTGGAGAAGGCAGTCTGGATATCAGAAATTATCTAGAAAATAAGAAATGTCTGGAGAGTCAGAAGAGCTGGACATCAGGAATGTTCTTAAGGGCAAGAGTAGCTAAGTGGGGAGCGGGGGGGAGCATCTGGGAGCCATGGGAGGATGGAATAGCTGGGGAGCAGGAATAGCTGATAGTGGGACAGGCTGAGGACGGCAGGAGCGGGCGGCAGCCAGCTTGCTGCCGCGATGGAACCCACTGAGGGCTCTGGGCATCTGAGCCCTTCCAGGCCTTCAGCTTCGGGGCAGATAAATTTGCAGGAGGGGAGTGGCTGCTCGTCTATGAAGGCGCCCTCAGGCCCTGTGCCCAAAGGAGGCATCCCTGGCACTCAAGAGATTTGGGGCTCAGGTGGAATCTCGAGTGGGGTGCTGCCTGCTGCTCCAGGGCTCCCTCCTCCCCCAGGCGTGCTTGGGTCTCCAGGAGCCAGTCTTGGAGGGGACAGCCTTTAGCGCTAGGAAACACCTGGAGAGGAGAAGGTCCACTTTCCTCCCAGCCCCCTCCCCCCGCCACTCCTGGCAGTCACATTTCCTCCCCCCGCCCGCAGCCCCGCGCCAGCCTGTTTGAGCGCACCCATGCCATCACACACACCGGAGCTGGGCCGGGTGCCAGTCAGACAGGCTGATATCACAAACAGGCCCAGCCAGACTTGGAAACAGCCAGGGACAATGAGGCCTGCAGAGCCACCTGCTCCCCTGGGATCAGCGGAGGCAAGGCTGATCCCTGCTGGGAGCAGGCACTAAGTTCCCAAGAAATCTCATGAGTGCATGCACCCAGGTCTGCCCAGTCTCCTCAGGCAGCAAGAAACATGGAACCATGGCCCCCTCTACTGGCCCCAGGCCCTCTCTGAGTCTCCCCAGCCAGGCGGGGCAAGCACAGCAGCCCACCCACCAGGGCTGATCTTAGGGATGCTGGTTCCATATTCATTGAGCAGCATCCTGCCCAGGACGCTCTGGAACAAGAGGCTGAGGGGGGTCTGTGGACCACCTGCTCTGACTGCCCCCACTTTTCTCCCCTCTCTGCAATTCTCACCCTGCTTCTCTTTTACTGTTTTGAAGGAGAACAGACAGGAACACTTGCCTCAGACAAATCTTCCCCTGGAGCATGGTACATAGAGCGACCTGCTTGAAGTGGGAGTGGGGGGACCAGAATCCACCGAGCTTTGCCCTCATCAGCCCCTGCCCCTCCCCCCACCCTCACAGTGGTTTCTGCGAGGCAGTGCAGCTCTATGGTTAGGAGCATGGACTCTGGAGCCAGATGGCCTGGGTTAGAAGCCTGGTTTTGCCACTTTGTGTCTGAGTAAATTAGGCAAATTGAGGCACAGCTAAACTCAATTTTCTCATCTGTAAAATGGGGCTAATGACAGTACCTACCCCTATGATTGCTGGGAAGAATCAGTGAGTTAATACAGGCAAAGCACTTAGAACAGGGCCTGCACATGTTTAATTGTTTAATAAATCTTAGAGAGAGAAAATTAATTTTTAAAAGAACAGCCTGAAAAATACTTTGCCGTGGCAAAGAGCCCAGGGTTTTCGGGTAGGTTGGCTTGACTCTCAGCTTTATGACTCAGCAGCTGTGTGTTTGGGGACCTATCCTCCCAGGCCCTCAGTTTCCACATCTGAGGAATGGGTCGCACTCCCTCGCTCTGAGGACTGTGCACAGAGTTCAGTGAGCTGGGCCCTGCTAAGGGGTGAGCTGTGCTTGATCCCCATGTGATCAGTAACTGTGTGTGCGTCCCCACCCCTCATCCCTCCCCACGGCCCAGAAATCCAAGATCTCCACCTTCGAGAAGATGTGGGCCTTCATGAGCAGCAAGCCCTCGGCCCTGGTGAAGAACAATGAGGAGGGCATCCAGCGGACGCTGACAGCCGACTACGCGCTGCTCATGGAGTCCACCACCATCGAGTACGTCACCCAGAGGAACTGCAACCTCACCCAGATCGGGGGCCTCATCGACTCCAAGGGCTACGGCATCGGCACGCCCATGGGTGAGCACGGGGCTGCAGGCGGGAGGGTGGCGGGCGACACAGGGTGAGCGAAACCACCACATCCGCTCACGCGCACACGTGGCCTCCTGCTCCCCCTCCCAGGTCACCCCACTGAGCCTTAAAAGGCAGCGTATCCTCAGCCCAGAAGCAAAAAGGTAGAGCCACAAGCCTTGCGAGGTCAGCCCTGGCCTGAGCAGAGGAGACCTGGGCAGGCACAAAGGTGGGGGGGTCAATTCAGAGATCATGCCTCCTCTCCCTGACCTCACCCCTGCTGATGCCGCCCAGATGTGCCGCAGGCCTATGGAGACAGGGATTCGTGGGCAAGACTCTCCACCCCCTATCAGGACCCTGCCACCCAGACACCATAGGTGGATTTCAAGAGGGGCCTCCTGGCACTAGGGTCCCCCTTTGGATGAGCATACTGAGAGGCCCAGTGATGGTGTCTGGCACCCACCAGGATACTGACAGGGGCGCACAGATGGACCAAAGGCTGCTGACAGCCAGGTTCCTCTCTCCCCCACTCAGGCTCCCCGTACCGGGACAAGATCACCATCGCCATCCTGCAGCTGCAGGAGGAGGACAAGCTGCACGTCCTGAAGGAGAAGTGGTGGCGGGGCAGCGGGTGTCCCGAGGAGGAAAACAAAGAGGCCAGCGCCCTGGGCGTCCAGAAGATTGGGGGCATCTTCATCGTCCTGGCCGCCGGGCTGGTCCTGTCTGTGCTGGTGGCTGTGGGCGAGTTTGTATACAAGCTCCGCAAGACAGCAGAGCGAGAGCAGGTAAGCCCCCAGAAGCTGGGGCCTGCACGGGGAAGGGAAGGAGACGGAACGGGGTCTGCGCTGGTTTCAAGCCCCCTATGTGCCAGGTGCAAGGTTCTGTCTGATCCCATCCCCACCGTAGCCCAGTCTGAATCCAGTCCACCAGGAAGCCCTGCCAGCCCCACCTCTGCACTGACTCTGGGCATGTTTTCCCCTCACTGCAGCTCCACACCAGGCCACACCCATCCTCTCCAGCTGGATCATGCACCAGCCTCCAGTCTGGCCTTCCTGCCTCCACTTTTCCTCTCGACCAGCTGCTCTCCATACAGCAGCCAGTGCCCTGTTTAAAACTTAATTCAAACCATGTCATTCCCTCGCATAAACCCCTCCAGGGTAATTGTGGAAGCTTCGTGATGCTTACATAGGGGTTCATTATACTCTTCTCTCCACTTCTGCATATATTTGGAAATTTCCATAATCAAAAGTTTAACCAGGGCTTCCCTGGTGGCGCAGTGGTTGAGAGTCCGCCTGCCGATGCAGGGGACATGGGTTCATGCCCCGGTCCGGAAAGATCCCACATGCCACGGAGTGGCTGGGCCCGTGAGCCATCGTCGCTGAGTCTGCGCGTCCGGAGCCTGTGCTCCACAACGGGAGAGGCCCGCGTACTGCAAAAAAAAAAAAAAGAAACAAACAAAAAAAAACCCAAAGAAATGCACCCAATGGAAGTGGCCAAGGACATGTGCAATTTTATTGACAAGGTTGTTTGTTGAAGTGTTAACTATAATGTGAAAAAACCTAAATGTCCAATAATAGGGAATGGTTTAAAAAATTATGATACATCTAAAAATAACAATCAAATTCATTGGGTTACATTAGAATTACATTACAATTGGAATGAGCTCCAAATTCCACTGAAAAGCCTATGAGATCTGGTCCTTGCCCACGTCTCCAACCTCCTCCTTCCCACCCTCCCCCCTCACTTACTCTGCTCCGTACACACTGGCCACATTTTTAGTCCTTAACCAAGCACATTTCTGCCTCAGGGCCTTTGCACATGCTGTTCCATCTACCTGAAATGCTCTTCCCCCAGAGCTCCATATTCTTAGAGTCTTTTGGTCATTCAGCTGAAGCTCAAGTAGTCTTCCCCACCTATCCCCCCTCCCCACCCCACTCTATCCCATTTCACTGCTTTATTCTCTTAATAATAGTTATTCCTCTCTGAAATTATTTGTTCACATGTTTATTATCTATTTCTGTCCCATCATTAGACCATGGGCTCCTAGACCATGGGCTAGGACCTTATCTGTCTTTTTCACTGCTGTGTGCCTAACACCTGGAACAGTGCTTGGCACAGAGTGGGTCTCAGTAAATAGTCTCAGAATGAAGAAAGGGAGGCGAGGAGGGATGATGTCTGCATTTAGTGGGGAAGCAAGGGGACACTTGGCAAGGTCACACAGCTGGTAAGAGGCAGGGACAGAATTCAAAGCCAGGTCCCCCTTCCCCTTCACCACACAGCCTACCTACAAACTGTCTGAGTGCTGATGCCCGGGCCTCCCTGGGCAAGTTGGGGCATTGACAGCCCCACTGCCTTCTCGACAAGCTGCAGGACAACTTCTGGCAGCTGGTCTCATAGGAGCCACTGTCATCAGTTACCTGTGGGCAGTGCTGCACTTGAGCTGTCCCTCTTGGATATCCACAGGGACCCAGGCCAGAACAGGCCACTGCCACCCACAGGCCTACAGGACCTGCCTCCCAGTTGAGAAATATGTCCTGAACTTCCCTGAGTGGGAGCTCAGTGACCCGTCCCCTCAGTTGGAAGCTCTTCCAGCAAGGTTATCCGTATATTCATCAAATGTTTCTTAAGCACTGACTCTGAGCCAGGCCTAAAGCTGGGGGCTGGGCTCATAGGGATGAAACTGGCTGGTTCCTGCCTTCAGAAGCTAGTGGAGAAAAGTCAGGCGGGTAAATTCCTCAAACATGAATGTGCATGCCAATCAGAGCCACAGTTGGCTCATCAGTAAAATGGGGCTAAGATGATACCACCTTAGACTCCAAACAAGGATGTGATGCTTTGTAGGCTGCTACTCAAAATAGTCACCTTACAGGGGGCAGAAAGCAGGTGGGGTAAACGTGTGAGGGAGACCCGGTAGTTTTAGCACAGGCTCTGGGAGGAAGGGGAGGAGTTGGCTGGAGTTGCAGGGTCGGGCCTCACCCATGTGCCCCTTGCCCTCCCACCCTGTACCCCCACCCCAGCGTTCCTTCTGCAGTACCATGGCCGACGAGATCCGCTTCTCCCTTACCTGCCAGCGTCGGGTCAAGCACAAGCCGCAGCCTCCCATGATGGTCAAGACTGACGCTGTCATCAACATGCACACGTTCAATGATCGCCGGCTTCCGGGCAAGGACAGCATGACCTGCAGCACGTCATTGGCCCCCGTGTTCCCCTAGGCACATGTGGGGTGGGGACCGCAGGCCTGCAGGCAGGGCGGAGGAAAGCAAAGGAGACTGGAAGGAACATCCCCAGTCCCCGTACTGAGTTTGGGGACCAGAGCTGCTGCCTGCCTATTGGGTCAGGAGTCCTCTGCCCTTACCTACCAGGAAACCAGCAGGCCCCCAGGCCAGCTGCTTAGGCTTCACCCTCCTCTTGTTTCTTCTGTGGGTTTCTAAAGCTGCCAGCCAAGACAGCCAAGGCCAAAGGAAGCACATGCCTCTCTCAGGCCAAACTCATCTGCCCCTCGACTCTCTTCTACAGTCAGAAGTTTCTACCATGGCCCTGCAGGGGCCAAAGCAAATGGGAAACAGCTCTTACATTGCCACTCCTTCCCCGTGAGCCCAGGCCTCCTGGAACTTGACTGTGAGACCAGAGACACAAACCTTGGGTACCTTAAGGATCTTATAGTTTGGCCGCCAATGGGAGCTGAAGATGGGGATGGCCACCCCACATGCCTGGGTAGAAGGAAGACTTAATCCCCCAGGGGCTGCTTATGTGGTCCTGATCTCCTGGACTTGACACCACCCATGGCAGCCCCTGCTTGGGCAAAGTTGAAGGCAGAGAGCCCCATAGGGGAAAAGAGGAGTTTGTAGGCTGGGGGAGAGGAGGATGCACAGAGACCGCCATTTTGAATTCTTCTGGACAATGTCCCAATGGGTCCTACTCCTCTAGGAGGTCTCTAGGAATGGAGGAGTGGTCAGAGCAGATTCTTCCCTGCATTCCGGCCAGAGGAAAGAAGACCCCCTGAATCTCTTGCAAAGGATGCCTAGAGACTGAGACAATATTTGAAGCCCAGAGGAACAGTGGATTCCATGGAAATCCCTCAGGCCCTCAAGCCTGCAGATTTTACTTTGCTGGTTACCAAGCTGTTTTCTAAACCCTGGTGGCATTAGGGAGCTTGAGCTCTTTGCCATCTACTCTTCAGCAGCTCCCCATTCCTGGCCAGTTGACCTTGACCTTCTTCTGTCATCATGGAAGGAGGAAAGTAGCCTAGATTGAAGTGAACGTCATTACCCCTCCTCTAAAGAGGATCATGTCCTATGGCACAGGCTAACTTTGGGGTAGATGGGGAAAGCCAGAGGGCCCTTAAGAACACCTGGCCTCCTGGACTTGCCAAAAGGCCGTTATGACCCCTGGTCTCTTGTCCAGAGTAGTTGGGACCTTGTGGGGTTTGGGAGTTCAGCAGAGAAGTAGTAGTAGACGAGGTACAGTGAGGGGTTGACCAGGTGATCTGTGGGTTCCAGCTAGCTGTGACAGATACCCTAGAGGTCTGTGACTCTAAGATTCTGGGAGAAGAATGAGATATGGGGGGATTAGGAACAAAGTGTCCTTAAAGAGAACACGATGGGGCCAGCAGGGCTGCCCATGGCCAAGGGCAGAGGGCAGGCTTTGAGCAAGGGAAAGGGGCCTGGAGACTCTGGACAGGGACCCAGGAGATACCAGCCATACCCCTCCACCACTCTCCTGTTTCTGCTTGGGGACCCTGGTTAGGGAAGAGCTACATTTAGGTCTCAAGAACCTTCTCAGCTGGGGTGAAGGGTAATCTCTGACTCCCCTCAGGACTCCCAAAGCAGGAGAGCACAGTGGACTCCTGTGATAAATACCGTCCCTCCTCCAAACTGAGCTGCAGGGCCAAACCGACTGGTTCCCAGAATCACAGTGGCTCCAATAGGCTGTGTGCCCTGGAGGTGGGAGAAGAGGGCTGGACATACCACGTAGCCAACACACGTCATGATAGGAAAAGCCATGCTGTTGTGAGCTCCTGGGTGTAGGAGTGTGTGTGTATCTGTGTGTGTGTGCACGCATATGTGTGTATCTTTGTATGTCTCATCTTTGGGGGCTGGGCATGAAGAGCAAACTAGGGCAGGTAACAGAGTCCAGGCGTGCAATAATAGGAGAATCCTTTGGGTTCTGACATGTGTGTATGTGTGTGCATGTGTGTGAACTGGGGGTGAGGGAGACAAAGATCTGGACAAGCAGCAGGACCCCATACATGTAAAAACAGGAGAAGCCATGTCATAATGGGGTTCTGGTGAGTATACATATGTATGCATGCGTGAACGACTGTGTATGCTTGTGTGTGTGTGCGTCTGTGCGCCAAATGGCAGAGGGTGGAGAACAGAATAACACCTGCAAACATTGCCAAATATGTTTAAATGGAGAAGCCATGTCATCAAGGGGTCATGTGTGAGCGTGCCTGCGCATGTGTGTGTGCAGTGGAGGGCGGAACCAGACAGACACGTAGCACAGGGCAATGCATGTTGTATGTGAGAAGCCACATGGGACTGGCGTTCGTGTGTGAGTGTGCTCACATACGTGTGTTCAAATGCACGCATATGTTCCAGCTCACAGCAGGAGCAGAGACGGACAATCAGGAAGGCAGGGAACCAGAGTCTGCAAACACTTCTGTCGTGGAGAGATCATTGTCACAAAGATTTGCCGAGATTGCATAGGCATGGGCACGGGGAGACTGGCCAAGTGGAGGCGAAACACTGCAGGGACTCACGGCCAGTGACTCCTTTGCTCTCGGTAGAGTGGCCCGTTTGAAGGGAAAATGACATTTTTTTGGCAGTTGCCAGATAACCAGATTCTGATGAAGGTATTTGCTGATTTTTTCTCACCAACCACAAACATGAACCACTCTCTTTATCCGGTCTAATTTCATAGCACGTGCCCACATCCATGTTCATATCACACACACACGTGTGTGCTTTTGTGTGTGACATGCCATGAATGTGTCATTTCTTCTGAGGCTATGCACATAGATAGACTGTGATGGGAAGGGCGACAAGGAGGTGGAGTGGGTAGGAAGAGCTTCATCGAAGGAGGAGAGAATGCTGGAAATCAGAGGTACAGTTCAATTTGGGAAATCCCCCGGAAGGGACTGAAATGATTTTTCGAGTCCTACACGGAGATGGGAGGACACGTGGCCTGATCTCGCCTCCCATTCAAGCCTTATGTCCGTGTGTGTGGATAATGTCCAAGCTCTGCCTGATGACCTGTTTGTCTCTGAGACCAGCCCAGCGTTCAGAGTGCAGCAGAGCCTGTTTCTGCCCACATGTGAGCTCTCTCTCTCCCGGGGTACTGAAGGTGCCACTGCATCTTGGGGATGGGGGCCGGGGAGCTATTCCCAGCAAGGCGGGTCATGTAGAATTAAAGTTCAGGCCCACCTGCCCGCGGACGAGGATCTGAGCCGCAGCAGGTGCACCTGGGCAGGGGGAGCACGCCCACACGGAGGCACTGAGGTCAGTGGCTGGGAGTGATGGAGGCATCAGTGCTGGTTTGGATGGAGCAGAGATGAGACCGGCCCGAGCAGGTGCTGGACCGTCCCTGTCTGGCCCCGCCTGCCGGCCCTGAAGAAAAGACTCCCCTACCTTCTACCCCCATCCCCTACCCCAAAAAGCCAGTGCCTCCCCTCAGCCTGATTAAACTGGCCATATTGAGGGGCATCAGTGAAGACACACACACCCCGCTAAGACCATAGGGTTTGGGGCCATGAGGGCTCCATATTTCTCTCCCCTTGACCTGTATTGGTCTCTCTTCTATGGACAGTTAAGAAAACCCTGAGAGTTTTGTCACCATTCAGGTGACTTCGAGTGTCTCTCAAGAGGCGTAAGTCCCCCTTGGCTGAGGAGCTGACTCTGAATCTCTGAAGTGTGGGAGCCACCACCCCGCAGCCAGGACTCCGCCTCTGCTAGCTGAGCACACAGGCTCCCCGCAAGGCCCCGGGCACCGGTGGAGGGCAGGTCCGGGCCAGGATGGAGGAGGGTGGCAGTGGTGGGTGGAGGCTCCAGATGCTTGGAAGTCACTCCCCTCCTTAAACTCCAGGAAGTCAGAAGTCAGACGCAGGCACGCACCCACCCAGAACAGTGGGAAGCTCCCTCCCCCCATCTTCTTGCTGGCCTCCTGCGTGTGGGCTGGACGCTGCTGCTTCATCACTCAGTGTGAAGCCCACCCCTCCCCGAGCCCTTCCCAGCTCTCTGTGCAAACATCTGGAAATAGGACCCACTCTGGCCCACATCCGTGGTCCTGTGTGGATAACCAGCTGGGAAGGGCCTTGCGGTCTGGACAAACAGCTATATTGACTTTTAACATCTGAGATGGGCCCGGCCCCATGGACAGATGGCAGGAAGTGAGCCCAGCTCTGTAGGCGGGCCTCTGGAATAGACACATCTGGAACAACCCCAGCCTGGGTGGACACATCTGGAGTGGGCCCAGCTGCTTGCCACAGTAGAAGGGCCCTGCCCTCTGTCCCCCGGCCAGTTTGAGTCGAGCCTTCATTCCAGTCCTGGCTTTGCCCTGGAGTTAGAAGTTCAGCGCTGAGGCCATACATGAAAGTCACAAAACTGTTTTTGATAGAAAGTTACTGTTCTATACATTATATATATGAATGTAAAAAGATATATATATATATATGCTGTATGTATATATATATGCACAGTGTATATATGACCTGTAGCCCATGTGTATACACACCCTTCCCCGCACGTCTGCACACAGAGTGTACATAACCCAGCCAGTATGGGTGGGGACCAGGTGAGAGATGGGGGCTGCAGCTGCGGAGTCTGGGATGGACGCCACCTGGGGCAGGTGCTGCGGAGAGCCCCGTGGGGGGAGGGATGGACCTGCGTACATCACAGCTGCAGACCCTGAGGAAGAGGGGCTGGCAGATGGCCCATGTACAGTCAGTGCCTCCTGGGGATGGGCAGGAGTGGCCCAGGGGCCTTGGCTGCATCTGAGAGGGTCTGAGGCAGAATAGCTGGACCTGGGTCTGGGGAGCAACGTCACACCAGTACTTGGCTCCTGAGTCGATATGGCAGCTCTGGTCCCAGGGCAGTTGCCAGGGAGCTGAAGGGCTGGGAAAGAGGGGCCCACTGCCTAGACCAGCTCTCAATACCTGCCTGCCCCAGGCCCAGCCACCAGGGAGGTGTCAGGCTCTGCCTGGAATACCCTGGAAGACTGGAGTATTCTAGGTGGCAAAGGCCTCTGCCTCACATTCTCAACCACATGCAAAGGCACAGCTCACAGCTAAGGAAAACCCTTTTTAAAGAGAATGGCCCCCTGGGCATTGCCAGCGTGCCAGTCTGATGTCCCTGTGCCCTTAGGTATTGACCTTATCCCCCTCCCCTGTCTTCTAGAACAGACCTCAGATCACCCCACAGTGTGTCTCCGTTTTACAGATCAAAACTGAGGCCTCCAGCAGCTATAGACCCATCAATTCCAGCCAAGAGTTTGTCCCACCTCAGACACCCTCCCCAGCCCCATTTGACCCCAAGGTCAGCTGTCAGGGAGTGACCGGGGAGCCAGAAATGTGAGCAGAACAGTGACATGGGGTGAAAGAGGCGAAGCCAAGAAGGCACTCCTCTCTGAGCACAGCCCAATGCCGTCTGTCTGCCTTCTCTCCCCTGCTGCACTTCCCCCTGCAGGGCAGTTGGCAGGGAGCTTGTGCCCCCCTCCCGCCCCCACAGTACCCGCAGACCTCCACCCCTGCCCCGCTCGGATCTGTCTGTTCTCCCCATTCCAATCCTGTAGCTAGTGGTCCTGTTGCATCACAGGTCAGAGCATTCCTAGAGCATGCAGGAGAGAAAAGGTCTGGAGTGGGCTTGCGTGTGCTCAACGGCCTGCCCTCTGCTTCGGCCCCATGCATCAGACTGGTCTGCACTTAACTCTGGGTCTGCCTCTGGGGCCCTGGCCAGAGCACATCTGAGCCCAGTGCCCTGAGGAAGGGTCTGTCCTGGCTCCAGGACAGGAATCAGAGGCTCCAGGGGCCCCCATGCCACTGTGCTCCAAGCCCCCAGCCCACCTCTGCCTGGGCCAGCTTCCTGGCTGGGCCTCCCATGATGGGGACTTGGGTTCCCAGCCCCTCAGCTGAGCCCCCAGACAGCCCCGTGTGAGACCACTGTCCCACCACCCAGACCAGAGTGCCTGGACGCCCCTCCCACTACCACTCAACATGGTTCCCACACACTGGTCTCTGGGCCATTCAGGGGATGCCCTTTGTGGACATGCAGAATTTCTATGAATATAGTTTTTTGTAAACATTTTGTAACAATTTGGGTTTCATAGTAACTGTGTTACTTGCCAATCATTCTAGGCTGATGTAAATAAATTTCCAAACAAATCCGATTATTTTCCTTTTTAAGACACTGTGATATATCAAAGTGCACAGTTTGCTGTATGAAGTAATATGGTTTTAAATTTTAAATAAAGAAATGTTTCTAGAAAACAGGGATCCCTTGAGATGTGTTTCCTGCTTCTCTTCTCTCTTCAGAACCAGAGGGTGCTGGCAGTTGAGTTGTGCCATTCACCCGGGGCTGACTCTGTCCTGGGCAAGGGACCCTGGTGACGAGCAGGTGGGTGGCTCCAGCCCAGGCTCCTGGTTCCCATTTCAGATATTGACATGGGACATCAATATTGACATCATCTGACCTCTGTCTTCCCTTGGGCACATTCCTCTCCAACTCATCTCCATCCACATAGCTACCTTGGAAGCTGCCAGGTCCTGATGTGACCCTGTCCCTTTGGCGACAGTGGGGAGGCTGGGTGAGCCTCTTATCCAAACTTGGCCAATCAGAGATCTTGCCTGAGCTTTTTCAAACTGGAAATGAGAAAGCGCTCAGTCAGTTGCTCTCAGGAGATGGAAACCGTACACATAGTAAAGGGTTCAGGGCAGGAGATTTTAAGCAGGAAGGGATTGGATATGGATATTTACAAAACCAATGAAAGATGGGGGAGCAAGGCCATGCTGGGCCTCCAGTGGCCCCCAGAACAATACAGAAGTAACCCACCAGGGGAGCGGCCCCCTCTGAAACTGGTACTAGAACCGGGAGGCAGAACACACCAGAGCTACAATCCAGGGTTCAGAAAGCCTGGATCAAGAAGTTGAGGCCACCACTGTCCCCATCACAATTGCTTGTCATCACCCAGGAAACGGTAGTGATGCTGCTGGAAAAACCTCATGTTCCCATGTCTGAAACAGCCCGTAAGGGGGAAGGAAGAGGGGCTCTGCCACACTTCTGCCTTCCAAATCTCATGCAAACAGATTTCATTGGCAGAGACTAATTTGCATCCAGAAACGTCCATGCTTCCCTATGTATGACATCATCATAATCATAGTCCAATCAGCTGTGGCCGGGTGGGGTGGGGGGGGGCGCGGTCACATCATACAATCATGGTACTCAGAGTCTTTGCTTTAAGAGAGTTGAGAAGACTGGAAAATTCCAAAAAACAGCTCTATGGATCGGGCAGGCCTCCTAAAATACGCACCCTCCCATTCCATCATCTGAGGACTTAAATAACTTGTGTCTGAGTCCCAGCTCTACCACCGACTATGTATAACCTTGAACAAGCAGCTTCACATCCCTGAGCCTCAGTTTCCTCATCTATAAAATGCATGATCATGAGTGGAGTGGTTGTAAGGGTTAAATGAGAAAAAGCAAGTTAAGTACTTAGTATAGGGCTGGGTGTATCGTAAGCCAACAAGTGACAGCAATTTTTATTAAGAAAAAGGAGGAGGAGAAGGAGAATTAGCATCTACTATGTGCTGAGCCCTCCCTGGGGGTAGAGTGGTGAGCAGTGAGGCAAGACTCCTCTCTCGGGGGACACAGAGCCTGGCCCAGAAGCCTGTCTGTGACACTCTGGGCTTTGGACCAGGGTCAGCCAGGCCTCTTGGGATAGCGGGGCTCCTCTGTCTCTGGATCGGGCAGCCTCTCTGGGAAGCCCCCGACTCTACCTCTCGGCCCATCTCCACTTGGCTGGCACTGAGCTCTCTCACTCCACGGCTCTGTCTGTAGGAGATAAGGAAGTGATGCTGGGCCTTGCCTCTCTCCCACCCCCAAGAGCAGGGTGTGCTGCCTCTCTGCCCACAGTGGGGGCGCTCCTTGCTCCTGCCCCCAAGGAAGGAGATGGAGCCCACTTCACCAGGCACTCAGTACCAGCCAAGTATCACTGCCAGCACTTTATACGCACTTCCCACGGACTGAACAACGACCCTCTGAAGGAGACACTGTTATATCCCATTTTACAATTAAGGAAGCAAAGGATCAGAGAAGTGAATGGACTTGCCCAAAGTCACACAGCTAGTCAGTGTGGCTTTCCACATGCAGAGCTGGAATACAAAAAGGGGCTATTTGACCCTCTCCACTCTCCACGTTCTGCTCCTCCCAGGACATTCCCCCTCAAGATGTGAAGCTCCTCCCTTCTCTGCTGCCTCTTGAAGGAGGGATGGCAAAGAAGGGAGGAGAAGGCAATCAGGAGGCCAGGCCTTGGCGGGGGGGGGGGGGGGGGGGCGCGCAGCCAGGTGGCTGGTGTGGCTCAGTCCCCAGCTGCTGTTAGCAGGGCTATTTCTGCCTCTGCCTCTCCTTGATCAATGTCCTTCGTGCTCCTTCCATCTCCAGGCACCAGGACACTGGCTCCTAGTTCCAATGCACTGAGCCCCCAGGAGAAGAACCTTCAAGAAGGTTCCTCAGTCAGGGATCATTGCGGCAAGGACAGAGACCTTCTCCAACCGGAGCAAAAAGAGACTTCATTATATGGGGTCTGCTGGAAGCACAACCAAGCTCCTCTCTCTTTCTCTCTCTCTCTCTCTCTCTCTCTCTCTCCCCCCACCCCCCCCCAACCCTTTTCCTTGTTCATGGCAGTAAACAGCCACCCCAGATCTGGTTTCAAGTCCCCCCTGCTCCAGGGCCCAACAGCAATGACCTAGTATGAAAATGTCCCAATTCCAAATCACCTGCCACCCCTTCAGCAGAGGGCGCTGGATGGGGACATTCTCAGCAGAGGGGTGTATTTGAGAACTGGCTCTAGACCCGCACTTCTCACACTTAAGCATACACATGCCCCGGGGATCTTGTTAAACCTAAGTCTCTGGCTCAGTGGGTCTGGGACAGGCCTGAGAGTCTGCACTGCTGACAAGCTCCCAGGTGATGCCTGGGCTGCTGGTCCTTCGCCCACACAGTGTGTAGCCAAGCCCTAGAGGGGAATATGTGCAGCATGGCCTCAGGAGACCCTCCTGCTCCAAGCTCTGAAGACCCAGGCCCATCCACCCCATTAAACAGCAGCACAGAGCTGGACCCGCCCCCCTTTTAACCCTTCTCTCGCCTCATTGGAAATGCTTATTAATTCAGTCCTACCACTGCACTGCCCTCTTCCTCCATCTCATCAAGCCCTGGAATATCTAGGCTGCAGGGGACACCAGATCACTCAGGGCCCCTCTCTAGGCCTGATGACAAGCCCCACCAAGCAGTACAATCAGGGGTGCAGGAGTTGAACTTGCTAGGCTCTGCCCCTTGCTGTGTCTTCTTCAAGCCTCAGTTTCCTTGCCTGCAGAAAAGAGAGGCTAAGACCCATCTCAGAGGGTTGTTGTAGGGATTCAATGACATTGTAGCTGCCTTGCATCTGTGCAGCTCAACCGATGGCAGCTTTTATCATGGAGGGAAAGTAACAAATAACTGGACCCCTCCCTCATATTCCAAGAGTTAGAGTGGCAAAGGCACAGAGAAATCAAAGATGGTCAAATACTCAGTTTTTAAGTTCAAAGATCTGGGTTCTGGTGTAAGACCCAAAGCCTCTGGAAGGACATAGGATCCCATTCTCCCTCCACCACTTCCCAAGTTAGGCCCAAGATCCCACAGGCTGGAGGAAGGAACCTGGGGACAGAAATGGAGTCAGACGTGGAGGGACCCCCAGGTTGCCAGTCCCAGATGATTCCAGGGAGTGGACCCCATTCTCTACCTGCATGAGGCCAGTACAGACCTGGGCACATGCGCCCCGCTAGACATCCTTCTCAGTGACTCCATAAGGACAGCTTCCTTAGCAGCCAGGTGACGCCCCCGGCCATCTTGCACGAATGAAGAGCCATCTGTAGCCTGAGAATTTGCTCAGAGCCCACGTGGCCAAGCCCTCTTTTACTGAATCAGGAAATCAGGGCTCGGCCCTGAACACTTAGAGGGAAGGTGATGGTGTGTCAAGGTACCTCCCCACCTCCAACCAAGTGGGACTAGACTAGAGATTTCCCTCTGAGCTGTGGAACAAGCCCCTCCTCCATTGTTTTATTCATCACCATCATCATTATTGTGGTGGTTGTCATTTCTGCTCCCCAGGCAGTCATGAAGTCCTGGTGGCTTGGAGCTGATAGGCCAAGATGGTTCTGGAGCAGATTCTGGTTAGGCTCCTTTTTGGCCTCTAGGTCTGGGGAAGTCCCATCCCTGATAACTGCACCCTCAGTGTCAAGGGCTCCCTTCCCTTTGACCTTGGTTGTCTCACCCTTTCCAGAGCACAGAGGTCTGAGACCCGTTGAGCTGGCTTTGACTTCCCACAGGTCCCCACCAGCCTCCAGGTCAGGGACATGCCCTCTCTCCTGCCATCTCCTGTAGCAAAGGCCTCTGATCATTCATGTCAGAATCAGGAACAGCAGTCCGATGGGATGGAGTAACTGCCTGAGTTAAGCCAACCCACCCTGATGACGATGACTCACCAGCGCAAGGATTCTAGTAGTAACACTTCCATTCCATGGTTCTAATTAATATAGGCACTCATTTACTCCTCTTGGAGTATTTAGCAAACACAGGAATGTGTTAAATGCTAGAGAGCCATGGTCTTAAAACTCTGGCCTGAATCAAGAAGATTTTTCAGTGAATAAGGAAGCCATGATAGTTTCAAGGGAATCCATTGGAAGATCTTAAACTTCCATCTGTATTCTTCCCTAAATCTGAACTGCCTGAGAAAGAATCTGAAAAAGAAGTCTCCTTCACCTATGGGCCCTTCCCCATCTTTAAAGAAAAGTATACTCTTCACCTCTTCTGAATCTTAATATGTGCAAAGTCCCAGGGTATAAAAACCTCCAGGGCACTAAATAAAGGAGTAATTCCAAAAAAAAAAAGAATCAGGGAGAAGGTTCAAGGCCCTTCTGCCCCCTTAATTTAAACAGGTGACCTTGGACCATTCATAAGACTTAGTTTCTCACCTGTGCTGTGGGGATGCCCATTTTGACTGCCTCAGGGAGCTCATGTGGGAATAAAAGAAAAATCTTCCTATGAAAGCACAAGTTAAGTGTGAGACATCAGGCTTACTACTATTTGTGAGGGTCCTTCTCTGCCCTTCTGTCAGTTTCCCCATCTCCCTCACCTCCCCCCACCCCCAAGTCTATCTGGAGTGAGTTTGGAGCAGCAGGAGGTCAGGGCCCAGGCAAGCCTGGAGCTGCAGGTTGCCATTAAAGAATCAGGCTGGGCCACGGCAGGAGGCTCCCCTGGGGCCCTGATGGCACTTCCTTGGGAAACAGAAGCTGAGTGTTTAAGAAGCATCTGTCATTATGGAAACAAAGTTGCCAGGCCATTTTTTCTTTTACTATTTTTACTGCAGTTTCATTATCTTATGCAAATGAGGCCGCTGATGAAGCCTTTCTGCAGGGTGGCCTATGCTGGGACCAGCTCCACCTAGGGGATTTAGTGCCTGCCTTAGCCTCCAGACAGGATCTGGGAAGAGGAGGCCCTGTGGAGATGGCTTCTGGAGCAGCTGCCCCACCCTGGAACACAGGACTTCCTGCCAGACAAGCCCCCAGGTCCTGCCTCTGTCATAGCAGGGCCCTGGTCCTTTATTTCCAAAGACCTAAGTGTCAGCTCCGCCTGGCCCAGGCCTCTGTCCCCAATTCCTCAGTAGCTGGAGCTCCTTGAAGACAGAGTTGCCAGTCCCCAGCAGGATGCAAGGGAAAAGATAGGAAGCAACTGGGACTCCATCCCCCCAGGGACTTCTGGGAACAGCATATAATAAGCAACTCAATTTCCCATTCAAGGGGGAGAGAGCTTTGGTCTAGGCTGCTCTCTGGAGGTTGGCAATCCCACGTGCTTCTGGCATGCCACAGGTGCAAGGTGGGCTCTGGGGTAGGATAAAGCCTCAGGGAAAGCAATGCAGGTGGTGGCAGTAGGAAATTGGGGGGTTTGTGCAGAAGTGGTAAGGGCAGGAGATATGTGTAAGACACGGACAGCATCTGCTATGACCCCATTTTAGAGATGAACAGCCTGAGGTTCAGAGAAGCCAAATTACTTGCCCACGCTCCAGGGCTATCTGCCTCCCCAGCTCAAGGAGCCTCCAGTGCCTCACTATCTCCTGGCCCTGTGAGCCTCCCTCACACATTTTCTCCCAGTGAGGTGTGTTGGCGAAGCTCATGTCTTCCCCAGTGAGTCCAAAGGCTCCTAGATGTGGAGAGATTTTCCTCTGAGAATGTCTGTCCTCTGTCCAGTCCCTCTGGCCCAAAGCCTTTACTTTTAGTATACCATGAGAGCCAGCTTCCCCTCCTTCTCCCTAATTCAGCCTCTGGAACTCTCTCAAGTCTGATAAGGCATCTTCAGGGACAGGAGCAGGTCAAGCATTTAATAAGAGCCTTCTGCCCTATGTGGGCACTTCCCTCTACGAGGTGGTCTAACTCACCCCCATATTTCCTTTGAGCTGGGCAGTGATGAGATGAAAGATGTGAAAAATCAGAAGTTTCCCAGCCCTACTCACCTGAAGGGGGTGTGGAGGGAATAAGGTCACAGCAGTTGCCATAACCCAAATGTCACTGGCTCTGTGACCTCTTGCATCACCCTGACCTCCAGTCCCCTGCAAAGTCCAAGGGATAGGTCCCCTCTGCACTCAGAATCACCCTCTCATCTGAGGACCAAAGGGTAAGAGCTCTTGGTGCTCCGCTCTTTCTTTTCCAGGAGAAGATCTCATTAATAATAAAATAATAATAACAATAATAATAATACATTCTAGCTACTTGAGCGACAACTCTAGACCTAGGACAGTGCTTAGCACTTTGCATACCTCATCTCACAGAATTCTCACCATAACCCTATGAGCTAGGGGCTATCGTCCCCATTTCACAGATGTGCAAACTGAGGCTAAGAGAAGTAGAATAACTCACCCACAATTACCCAGCATCAGCATGAAAATGAGGCATTCCAGCTGGGACCTCCATGTCAAAGATTTGATAAATGAGTGAAAGACTAAATGAATGAGAGTGACTCAGAAAACAGTCAATAATCAATGTTGTTTACAGACACTGGGGAACTTCCATGCTTATAGAAAAAGACAAAAATCCAAACTTGATTGGCCAAAAACGAGAATTACTAATTACAGCCACTCACAGGAACGACCTACCATTTATGCCTAATTGCAGTGCAGTCCAATAACAATTATGCACATCAATAAATGTGTCAGATGAACTTGGGTGTAAGTTTTATTTGATTGCAGCACTAAAGCCTGTTGGTGGTGGCTCAGACTTCGGAGTCCATGGCCCAACCTGGGGAGCCCACAGCCCTTTCTGGAAGTGAGGTTGGTGCTGGAAGGGAAGTGGGAGGTGGGGGCAGAGAGGAACATCTCTCTTCTCTGCTGCAGCAGGTCTGCTCTGGCAAGCTACGGGAAAGCAGTTTGGCAGGGGGTCTTCACGGGGCCACCAACGTCACAAAGACTCCCCTCCTTCCCTCAGTGCCAAAGGCAGCTTCCTAATTAGAGCATCCATAACCCTCAACATCTGCTCCAAGAGAATTCAGCTGCTCTAAGATGGAGAAGTCCATTAACTTTATTGCAAAAACGTCAGACGTGCTTTTAGACAGAGGATCACTGCCAAGTGAGATAAACTGCCAGGACCTGCCAGAGGGACAGGCCAGAACCTCCTGCGGTCCCCAGCTGGGTCCTCGTGACTGCCTCCTCTCCCTGCCCGACACCCTGGGTGGGACTGCAGCTTCCTGGGAGGCTGGAGCTGGGGAAACTGTGAATTTCAAATGCAGGATGCAGTCTGAGCACCCTGGCTTTCCCCATGTAAGTCGCAGCCTGCTGAATGGCAGTACCAGACAGGCACCATCTGACTCCCAGAATGCACCAGGCTTCCCACCCCATGGCTGGGGCTGCTCATTCCTGCATCAGCAGAAGTTGGATTTGCTGGTGTTCCTGGGAACAGTGGAGCAAGGTGGCTAAGGACAGGCTTTGGAATTAGATATTCCTGGGGCTGAATCTCAGGTTTGCCACTTAGGAGTCCCGGTGTGACCTTGCAAAAGTGGCTTAACATCCTGAAGCTACTCTGTAAAATGGATTACATCATACCCACCTCTAGGAGGGTTAAATGAGAAGATGACGGGAACCTTCAACTCGGTGACTGTCACACAGCGAGGGCTCTGTAAACAAGAGCACCCCTTCAAGGTCGGCAGTGTGAAAATGGAGAGGGAACCAAACCCTACAAAGTGTGTGGGGGAGGGGAGGAAACACTAGGTTGGAGCCAGACAGTCCTGGGTTCTAATCCCAGCTCTACTTTGTGCTTTGGTCCCCTACACCCTCAGTTTTCTCACCTGTAAAATGCGGTTGATGGTCCCTGTTCTCTTTTCCTCACAGGAGAATTAGGAAGACATGGAAGTACTTTGAGGCCACTAAAGGGATATCCAAAAGTGCAACATTATACCTCCTGTTACTCTGGTTGTCAACCTAATGTCTAGTGCTCCCCAGGACATGCCAGGCCCGAGGCTGGCTGCTCCCCAGCCTGGAATTCATCTCTGCCTCAGTGCCCCACACCACAGCCCTCCTGCCTTGTCCTGGGCAGCCTGGGTCTCCATAGGGAGCAGCCACAGACCTCCCAGCCTTCGCGAACATCTCGCCAAGTGGGCCTCCTGGGCGTCCTTTCTCAGATTCGGATTCTTCTTAATATGAATAATTAGCAGAAACAGTCCGAGGGGGAGGCAACAGCCATAGCAATCGACCCCGTGATTTCCAAGCTGCGGGAAGAACCCAATTTCGCTCCAATCCAGGTGCTGTAAATTCCCATCAAGCTAAGAAAATATAGTGCAATTTAGAAACACTGATACGGCAATAAAACACAGATCTCCGGCAAATGGAATTCGGCAACATCTAAAAATGGAGCCATACATTACTCTGCCTGCAAACTCCCTCCGGGGACGCGCTGCTGGGAGCCGTTGGGGAGTTTTTGGTTCAAGCTGATCTTTTCTTTCTGGATGAAGGCAGGGCCACCCACAGCTGGGTCTCAGGCGGCCCTCTCGGGCAGGCCTCCTCTGTGGGTCCAGAGAAGGGTCCGAGGAGAGCTCCCCAGCCAGAGGGGAGCTGTGGCCTGGCCTCTGTTATCCAGGGACTGCTGGAGGAAGCATTTCTGAACGGGTGGGAGGGGAAGGAGGGAAAGAAACTTACTGCATGCCGTTTAGTCCTCACAAGTGGCCTTCAAGGGAAATGTGACGGTTCTTATTTATCAGATGAAGATACTGACATTGGAAGTAAAGAGACGTGTTCAGGTCACTCAGGAACAAGTGGTAAAAGCTGGATTTGAACCCACATCTGTCAGCCTCTTTCTATTCTACCTACCATCCTATCCCCAGCTCAGGACTCAATTCATGACCCTACAAAACCCAGAACTGAGCCAAATATCACTGCTCACTGCCTTCTGAGAGTGTAGATAGGACCGCAATCCACAAATGGGTTCATCACTCTGCTTCTTGGGGTCATTAGCCCCACTCTATAACCTGAGAAGCAGGAAGAGGTATACTGATACAGTCCCCTGTCTTCTCAACAGGTCAGGGAGACCAGAGTCCTCTTGGGAAGGATTGATGGGTAGAGGGCAGACTCATAACCCCCAGTAAACCCAGCACCTCCCCAGTAGGAGCCCAGGGGATTCCATGCGATCTCCTCCCTCCCCATCAGCACACTGTCCCCCTAGCCAGTCCAGCCTCCTTACTGAACCCATCCCATCCCTCCCTCATGCATGCGCACACATGCACACACACACACACTCACACACAACACTCATTCTAACGTCCACACTTTTGCTCGGCTGGTTCCCACCAGACTGTGAGCTCCATGGGAGCACAGTGTGCTTGTGGCCCTTGACTGACAATTTAGGGACTCCAACAATGTCTGGGACTCTCTGGAGACAGCTTTCAAATGCTCCCCTGGGTCCTACCAAGCCCTGGTGCCTAGATCCTAATAAGGGCAGAAAAACTAAGGTGACCTCTCTGGAATTTGTGTGTTAAGAATTCCAGCTCTGGAATCAGACAGATCTGGGCTTGCCTTCCAACTCTGCCACCTACTAGCTGTGTGATAACTTGTGGAAGTTACTTAATCCCTCTAAGCCTCAGTTTCCTCATCTGTACAATGTAGTTAATAATAGGTCCTTCCTGGAAGTGGGGTTGCAAGGATTTTGTGAGATGATGTAAAGCACTGACCACAATCCTTGGCCCACAGTAGGTGAACAAGAAACTGCAATTAGTCAGGCTAGGCTAGGTTAAGCTACAACAACAAACAGTTCCACGTCTTGATGGCTTAACACAATTCTGTTTATTTCTCATGTACATTTATTTCTCCATGGCTGGCAACCATTTGGGATGACTGTCCTTCACTGTGAAAATGGGTGGTCCAGGCTGCTTCCATCATGAGGCTCCAGCATCTCAACATGAGACCTTCTCTGTTATCACTTCCACAAAGAAATAAAAGGACTGAAGCATCATATGAGTGCTTTTTACTGCCTCAGCCTAGAAGTAACATGTATCAAGTCATCTCACATTTCCTAGACTAGAACAACCAGAACTAGATTCTGACTAACTGCCGTCATGGGTTGGAGTGTGTCTCCCATGTACCCAGGATGGAGAAAAGAACTGGAAACCGGTAATATCTTCCATCATCCTTAATTGTTATTCTCCCTTTCCTGCGTCCATATCCAAGTTTGTTTCCCTAGACCCAGAGCCAGCCCTACTCCCCAAGATTTTCCTATTCCCTCCCTCATTTCTGTCATGGGTGCTTCAGGCCACCCTGTGCCCCTCCTGCCGAAGGCCAGACCTGGCCCAGGGGGAGGCGATTCTTGCAGAGGACAGGCTATTTCTGAAGCCCTCCCCAACCCGCTCCCCAGCCCCTTTTCCACTGACTGAAGAGCCCTCGTCAATTTGTTGACAATCCCGAATTCAGGCCTCCAGCATCGGATTACAGGCGTGCCTCTGACTGCCAGGGATAAATGTCTGTTGTCTTTAGGAAGATCTACGTTGATGGAGGTGTCAGCAAAGACAGTGGGGGCAGAACCACATCCCTCCCCAGTGTTATGTCATTTGTGGGCAAGTCAGATACTTCCAGCTCCTGGCAGAACTCAGGCCTCTGAAGGTAGTGGAGGTAGGATCAGCGGGCAGATATGTGAGGCTGCCTGGGGTGAAGGGCAGGGAACCAGAAGCCAGAAGTGAGCAGATGATGTGTGAAGTAGAGCCAGCAGCCCAGAGGGGAAACTAGTTAAAAGATGCTAAACTGATGGGCTGCAGGAGACAATGAAGGTTCCCCAAAGTGGAATCCAGCAGGCCTGACAAATACAGGGGCCAGAACACAGTGCCGGTATAGTCTCTGGAAACTGGATTTGACTCCTGGTTCTGCTACCCAACAGTTGTGTGACCTTGGAATAGTTGTTCAACCTCTCCGATCCTCCGTGGTAAACAAGTGCTCAGAAGCCCTGACTATGAGCTTTTTGTAAAAACGCAGTGAGATGGATGTGACATGTTCAGCATAGGGCTTGGCCCACAGAAAGACCTCCATCAGGGGTGAGTGGAAGCCTAGCTAGAGGGAGACAAAGGCCCGTTCTGGAGATGCTGGGCCAGAATAGTGGGCAAAGTAGGTTCTCCACCCAGATCACCTTTGCCTGGATGGTGCACCCATTCCTCTGTCTCTGTGAGTATTGGCTGGGAATGGCTCCCAGCCGTTCCATTCTCAGATGCCGTCTCACCCATGAGGTTATGTTTCCCATCTCCTAGCACCTGGGGCAGCTCACAACCAGTGATCTGCAATGTGGATGTACAAAAGGCCTCCCTGTTTCCTTAAGATGGGACTGACGCCATGGTGCTATCTATGCTCCAGAGCTTGGCAGTACGACCAGCATGAAGCTAGACTCCTGCTGAGACCATGACCTTAACCCTGCCTTATCCTGCTTCCTCATCCCCCTTCTCTGGAGAGCATCCTCTCAACACATTATGGGCACTCGAGTCCCCCTCTCAATCTCTGCTTCTAAAGAATCTGACCAAGACAGATATCAAGTGGGAGTCCAAGAAATGAGATCTAAGGTGGTCCCGGCTGGCCTGGAGCTGGTCATGACCTGGGGCTGACCCCAGCTGAGCAGCGAGACAGGCCTCCTGCCCAGACACTGAGTTATGAGGCCTCAGGTGAACTTTGATCCCCTGCCTGGGGGACTGTCCGATAGCTGGTGTGGCATTTGGTCAGGGCATTTGGGATGAGCTTTAGGGAGAGAGGGAGGCAAAGCGGGGAAGAAGAGCAAACTCACAGCCCTTCCTACTTCTCTATTTATTGCTTCATTCATGGACACCTTATCCCCATGTACTTAAACAGGATTTGAGGAGCTTAAAACTAAACGCACTAAAGGGAATGATTGTAAAAGCAAAACAACACAAAAACCATGTCAAAGGAGTGAAATATTTTTATTTCCTTGCACGTTAACTGGGATAATGAAGGCAGAGCTTCCTACTTAGATCACCAGGGGAACGAGTTATTGGAGACGGGGGCCCCGAAGAGTCAACGGAGCCCTTAATTCCCTGGGAAGTTTCTCCAGGAATTCTAAGGCCCACTCAGGTATCTTCCCTGTCTAACCCCAGAGCTATGCCTCCTGCCTTCAACAGAGGAAGCCAAGGCTCCGGCACTGTCCCTAGCACTTTGCAGGGCCTGGGGAATGTCCCTCCCTGTCCAGGCACTTGGTGTGCCCCTCTGCACAATGAGAGGGTTGAGCCTGAAGATCTCGGAATGGGGGTGCTCTCTAGCTCTGATGCCCAAGGTCTCCATCTAAGAAAACCAGCGGCCAGGGCTCCCAGGCCTCAGGCAGGTGGAATGTGAATTCCACATCCCTGGGCCCGGACGTGGGAGATGCAGACACTAGGAGATGCTGAGAACCCAGCACTGAGTCAGAAGCTGATGCACAAGGGCAAGGAGATTGGGTACAGGTTCGAGCTGAACCAAAGATGAAGAAAGCACAGGAGAGGGGGATCCAAGCAGGAGGACAGGGCAACCTGAAAGCTCAGAAAAGGGCTGGGATGACTGAGAAGCCCCTGTCCCACTGGGAAGGTTTGGTCTGAGCTGGGGTTGGAGCCAAGAGAAATGAGCAGAGGCTGATAGACCACCGTGTCTTGGCTGAGGGGGTCTGGGGCCAGCAGGAGAGAACTTGCGGGCCCTGGACCAGGGGTCTCCAGCATCTCCTCCTGTCATTGGCCACTTAGCTGGAGGCAGGCACTGTGCTCAGCCCTTGATGTTCACTCACTCTCCTATTTCATCCTCTCAATGCTCTCTGAGATGGATTCCACCGTGAGCTCTATCTTAGAGGTGACGTCAGTGTTAAGTCTTAAGACTTAAGATGCTTTCTTACCCATGAGGTTATGTTTCCCAACATAACCTCATGGGTAAGAAGGCATCTTAAGACTTAACACTTAACACTGACGTCACCTCTAAGATAGAACTTGACCCAAGGTCACCAGCTGGTAGGAAGCAGAGTCAGGTTAAGCCTTGGTTACTTCTAACTCAAGGTCAGTGCTCTGAACCCTGCCTCAGTGCCTCTGTCAGTGGGGCCCAGGGCATTTTCAGTCCTGGGAGGACCCAGAAGAAGCCAGGTCCCGCTTTGCTAATTGCATCACATTTTAGTACCACATTTGTTTTCTCATTTGCCTTCAGGAGCCGAGCCCTTCACCATAAATGCACTGATACGGGGATGTTAGGCACTGGATCAGGACAGGGATGGGGGATGAATTTTGGCAAGGTGGGGCCCTTCAGTGTCCACAGATGTTAGCCAATCAGTGGACCCCTATCTGATCTAGAACCTGACTCCACCCCACCTCAAGATCTCTGCCCTAAGCATTTGCATTTCCCAGGACCAGGGAGGCAGCCTCTGAGTCTCAGGGCAGCCATTGGTGTTGGCTACGAGCACTCCTGGTGCCCTTTGGTACCAGGGAGACATCAGTGGCATCTGCCACTTAAAGAACATTTCTGAGAAGGTGCAGGGGTGGCAGGGGTGGCAGGAGTGCACAGAATTGTGGGCACAGGGCAGTTTGTGGGCCGTGCGTCTCATTCTGCAGGCAGCCCTGCTCCTCGGAGCTCAGAGACAAACATTTCACAAGGAGCATCATCTAGGCTCAGAGCAGCCCTTGAAAGCAAACCCAGAGGAGGCCGTGGGAGGTGGGAATGGCGTGTTCCAGGCAAGACGAGCCAAGCAGTGTCACTGAGGACCCAGAGGCAACTGGTGCCCAGCCCAGGCTTGGGCCTGGCATCAGAGGTCAAGAGAGCATCACCCTGACTACATGGCACTTCAAGAGCCCCAGAGAAATTCCACAGTCACCACCATGGCAGCCCGTGAGGTTGGTACTGTCATTATCCCCCTTCTACAACTGGGGAAACTGAGACTCAAATGAGAGAAACTAGTTGAGAGTGAGGTTAATAATGTGGGCGCTGGACCACACTGTTTGGTTAAATCCTGTCTTTACCATCTTCCGGCTGTGTGTCCTTGGGCAAGTTCCTTGACCTCTCTGAACCTCAATTTTCCCAGCTGTAATGTGAGAGAAATAATAGTACTTCTCCCAGATATAGTTATGGGAATTGATGAAAAATGTAACTGACACATCAGACCCATTAGTCCTCCATATACAGTAATTTTGGATATTAGATTTTTCAGGTCAATTCAGTTCCATACTTACTGACCACTTGGTTGAATTCATTCAAGTATATAGTCAAAATAAGCCAGTTCTTTTCTCCTGATTTATGACAATGCTGAACTTTTCCCTCTTGGGTCGCTTGCTCTGGTGTTATGTGGATGCAGCCACTGGACCACAGGAAACTCTGGGAAGGCAGGGCCACCCCAAAGTCACTGACCCTTCCACCTGCTCCCACGATCCATCCTTGGAGGATGGATTGAGAGCCATTGACACACTCTGGCTGTGCTGGACTACAGGGCACCTGGGGGAGGTCCAGATCGGGGAGGTCCCAGCTAAGCTCAGGAGGTGAGAGGCTGGCGGTCGGCACCTGAAGACCAGAAGTTGCGTGGAGAAGTTGGGGTGAGCAGGGGCAGGTCAGACCTGGGAAGTGAACCTCAGAAGGCAAGAGATTAGAGGTGGGTTTGGGGGGCACGGGGCAGGTGTGGATGGGGCTGCACAGGTAATCACTCCCACACCCAGCCTAGGCTGCTTCAGTCTCTGCTCACCCACCGACTCCTGGCACCAGGGACAGCCAGTCTGCTCAAGAATCTGCTGCTGGGGCTTCCCTGGTGGCGCAGTGGTTGAGAGTCCGCCTGCTGATGCAGGGGACATGCGTTCGTGCCCCAGTCCGGGAGGATTCCACATGCTGCAGAGTGGCTGGGCCCGTGAGCCATGGCTGCTGAGCCTGCGCGTCCGGAGCCTGTGCTCTGCAATGGGAGAGGCCACAACAGTGAGAGGCCCGTGTAGTGCAAAAAAAAAAAAAAAAAAAAGAACCTGCTGCTAGTCCAGGAGTGCTCAGCCAGCTGGGGTGCAGGAGGATGGTCCTGTGGATCCGGGGCAGCACACACCTACCTTCTGCTGCACTCACTGCCACAAACTGGTGGTATCTTCAAGACACTCTGAACAGTAGAATGTAGGATCTGTGCACCTGGGAACTCTTCTGTCTCTTGTCCTGCCTAGCATCTCCAGTGTGCAGAAAAGGCTTCACCTGCAGTTGGTGATGGAGGGAGCTGCCCATGTGGTCCAGGTATTTGGCTTTCTTGGACAGTTCTTGAGCTGAACCGCAATAAACTCTCTTCTTTCCCTATGTCTCCCTTTCTCAGTCTCTCTCCCTTCTCTTCTCCTTTCCTCCCCTCCCTCCTTTTTTCTTCCCTCCTTCCTTCCTTCTTTCCTTCCTCCCTCCATCCCTCCCTTCCTTCCTTCCCTACCTAATTTCTCCTACCACATTCAAGTCAAGAATCCAAGGCACCTTAAAACAATAGATACATTAAACAAATATCAAGGGAAGGGGAAATGAAAACAAGCACATTCAGAGCATGGGGTCAGGATAGAAAATACAAACCATAAGTTACTAGAAGGAATTTGGTTACAGGCCAAAGCAGAAGAAAATGGGATCTGTCGCTGGATCCGGGGTGTCCACAGGATAAAAGCAAACAGACTGCACACATGTTCTTGGTCTAGAGACCACAGAGCCATATGAATGCCCCTAATGACAGGTGACTTAAAAATCCCACAGTAAAAGCCTGCCCAGGACCTGTGAGTTGGCGGTGCTCTCGGGGGCTGCAGCCTGACCCCCTGGGTGGACAGATGGCAGGGATCCAGACTCCGCATCCCAGCCCAAGGGACCTGAGCCCACAGGGACAGCCCCCCTCTGTGGCCCTTCCAGCTGGTGCCCATGGACTGGGTGGGTGCCTCTCATCCAGGACAGTTGCAGTCCTGCTCCCTGAGACCCACAGAGAATCAGAGGGGGGAGGAGGGAAAGGAAGGCAAATGCACATTTATTGAGCTCCTACTGTATGCCAGGCACTTTCTCACCCCTTTACACCTCCCAAGGACTCTTTCCCACCTGGGTCTTGGTTGCTCACTGTGCCTAGAATGTTCTTTCTCCCCTTTGCCGTTGGACAAACTCCTACCATGCTACACGGCACTTACTCATTAGAGGTCCTTTGCCCATCTCCACATCGTGCTCCCTGCCATCCTCTCTCATAAACCATGTCCTCTTCCCTCACAGCACACATCACAATTTATGCTTCCTAAATGCTTGTTAAATGTGCATGCCTGCCTTCTTTTGTGCTCTGTTCTCTGGAGTGTCTGCAGCATTTATGACAGTGCCTGGCACCCAGTAGGTGCTCAATAAATATTTGTTGAAGGAGGAAGAGATTATTTCTACTTATCTGATGTGTCTGGGGGAGGGTGGATTTAAATAACCTGCTCAAGGTCACACAGCAGGGAGGAGCTGGGGTCAGGATCTGAGCCCAGATGGTCCGGCTCCAAAGTCCACTCTCTCTCCACGGCATTAGCTATCCTGGGGGGAGCAGACCCCAGCCAAGGATGCGAGTGAGGGGACAGCGGAGGGGATGGATGTGGCATCCCGGCAGCTCTGAGTGTAGGAGGCAAGAGCTCTTTGGCTTTGATTCAGTCCTGCCACAGGAAAAAGCATTGCAAGGGACATTTCCTGGCACCTGTTATTCATAAATTCTGGAAACTTTTACTGAGTGCCGAATGCTGAGCTCCTTGGCAAGGGTCCAGCAGTGAACAAGGCAGAGGTGGCCCTGCCTCGTAGACCTTGCAACCTAGCAGGAATGCCCAGACCTGTTCCCAGTGGGGTGCTGGCACGGGCTCAAACCTGCTCGTGAGAGCAGATCGTTAATTTTTCAAGAATTTTCAAGCTGTCTGATAAATACAGGCGCTATGAAAAATTAAATGCTGTGAATGTACAACTAAATAAACTTTATTATAAACTAGTGTTAATAAATGCTCAAAACCCATCGCATCTTGATTATTTTACTATTATCTATGATCCAGAGATTATTTACATCTATTGAATCTGGAAATACCATATTTCCAGTGACATCACCTTGGTACTTGGAAAGTGGGAGTATTTACATCGTGTTACCTGGCAAACGCTGCATATCACAGTTTGTTTTGTTGTGTTGTATTGTGGCTTTTTGAGAGCCAGTGGCTAAACGCTTAGAGGTCCCCACTGCCAGGTCCCCATTACATAGTCCAGACCATCTGAGACCGTCTTGGCTCCTAGATGGAAGTTGGTGGGCCGAGATTCTGATTGGGAGTTGGGGACCTTGGCGGGGGAATATTCTGAACCCCTCGTTCCCTCCTCATTGGCCTCTGGGTGAGTTTACACATGCAGGGCCCCAGCTCTCCACCTCTTCACCTCCTGAGAATAAAATCTAAGCCTGGCCGTTGCATCGGAAAACAGCTGTTCCCCTTTCAGGGCTTCTTTCCGATCACAGACACAGCTGGACCACAGTTCCCACGCTGACGTGTAACTAACTCTCACTTTACTCCCATTTGCAGGAAAATTGATGATTTTCTACCGTTTTATTACACTTGACAATAATTTAAAAGGCAGGTTTAGGGCATCCATAAAACCAACTTTGCAACGAGCTTGTGATGGTAGAAAAATATATTTGGCCAGGGCCTATTGTTTGGAGTTCCAAAACGGAAGCCAAGGAAGGCCCTCTGGAGGGGCTGTGTCTACTTACATCCTCCACTTCCAGAACCACAGCTCACCACTGTCCCACTTCCGGAGGGGCTGGGCCAGCCTGGGTCTTTTTCCTACGTGTCCCCATCTCAGCCTGAGCAGAACACCCCCACCCCCTCATCCCTGACCACGTGCTCACCGACCACCAACACTGGGAAACTTGACCCAAGTTCTGGGGCACACATGCACCGAATGCTCTGCCGAAGCCTTCAAGGGCAACGCTGGCTTCCAAAAAGGAATTTATATATAGCTAGCTAATCAAAGCTTAATTACAGCAGCTCAGCGGGCTCCAGCAGGAGCTCAGGCCAGAATGGGTTTGCTAGGAACCTTTTTACGAGCTTAAGCAGAAGCAGCAAATTAGCAGGAATGAGAGGAAAGTCGTCCTGCCTTTACCATGTCCCCGAGCTGGGAATCTGCAGAATCACCCTGCAGAACGCAGCCCTGGGTGGACTGGGGAGGTGGAGTGCGGGGGCAGGGGAAGCCGCCTGGGTGTGGTCCCCTAGGGTCAGTGGGCTGGACCCATGAGACACGTGCTCCTGCCACCCTTGCGGTGATGAACAAGAGGTGGCTGCACACCTCTCCTCACCACCGTCCATCCCCCCTCCCCGTTCCAGCTCCCCGCAACCGTGTGACCTGGAGTCTCTCCTCATTCCCAGACATCACCCTCACCTCAGTTCTCAATTCCTTCTAAGTGTTTCTGATCAATAAAACCTCCCACCTTCCCCTCCCTCCATATTTCAAAATTCGTCTGCTCTCCAAAAATCTCCAATCTACCGCTTAACTAACTCCTTCTCTCTTGCTCAGCCAAAGGCCTGCCTCCAAGTTCCCAGAAAAACCAAAGCCATTAGTCAGGACTGTCTCCAAACCCTGACCCCTCCGTACCCCGCACCCATACCTTCCAGCATGCTCACCCCTCCTTTCTTCCTCCCTCGTGGCTCTGAGGAAAAACTACTTTATAGCAAAGAAGAGCCACACATGGGGCTGAATCTTGTCCCTACCACCAAGTAAAATGTACTTTCTTAGGCAGGTAATCCAGCCTGTCGGAGCCACAGTGTCCTTGTCTATAGAATGGGAATAATAAAATCTTCAACACGAGGTAAGGCATTACATTGAAAAATTCACGTGCCATAGAACACCAGACCTGCCCATTGTAACCTTCATAAATGATGGTTCTTATATTTCATTATAAAATGGACAGCAGAAATCCATAGAGATTACACTTGCCCTCTAAAGAGAGGGTCTGCGGTGCTAGAGGTTCTAGTTCCCTGTGTCTGTGATCAGTGGTCAGACCCAAAAGAGACCGGCTCTGTAGCCAAACAGGGGAGAGAGGACCCCGAGAGAGAGGGTGAGCGCAGACCTAAAGACAAGTAAAGCGGAAGGATGGAGACCTCAGGACAGGGAAAGGCAGGGGGCCCGGGGCTGGCTGTGGGTAAGCAGGGCACGTGTTTCCTGCCAAGATGAAGTGACAGCGAGTAACTCCCAGGGCTACAGAGGGGGGGGAGGGGTATACAGGGCTTATTGCAATTTCTCAGCTAAAGCAGGCTTTGGGAAAAGGTCATTTTATTTACAAATTAAGAAAGGACTGAAATATGCCTGGTGCTACTCTATCCCACGTCACTGCTTGCTTTCAGCTTTATGAACGTCTTTAACAATGAATGAAACCACTCTGGCATGACAGGTGCCTGTATTATTCTGTGCAGCTTCCTTATCCTAATGTCATCAGTTACAATAATCAGAAAACTGTAACACCAGGTTGGAGCAGGGATGTGGCCGGGGAGCGGAGTGGACGTGCAAGACACGGCTCTTCAGAGACTCTCACTCGTGCTTTTAAGCACCGTAAGGTGGCTGGGAAATGTGATTGCCCTTAAGTTTTAAATTACCTGCAATCATTAAAATAATCTAGTCCTTATTCATAAAACTGTGATTACATTTTACATACCTAGTAAACACTTTATGAGAAAAAACTCACAATTCTGCAACGAAATAAAGAGACTCAATCTGGTGGTGTCAAAATGCTAAGACATGTTGGCGTGAAATTAGCCCAAAACACTGAGTATGGAGGTTGAACACTATTCGTGGAGCATATCCTGTGTCTCTCTGGTGGGTAATGGGGTGGGTTTTTGAAAGAATATTAGGCAGATGAGGAAGAGAAAGGACAGGGGAGGAGGAGGCAGCCCATTTCCGGAGCTTCCAGAACTGCCTTCGGCCCATGTCTCTGGGTTACCTCCGTCCATCTGACCCCTCTGGTACCAGTGGTGAAGGTCACCACCCATCATGCAGCATGCCCAGCACCACGAGATGCATGCTGCGATCCCTTGGAGGAGAAATTCTTGTTACTCTCATTTGATAGATGAGGAACCTGAGGCTCAGAGAGGTCAAGTGATTTTCCTAAGATCACACAGTAAGTGGGAAAGCCATGCTCCAGCTGCAGGTCTGTGCGACTCCAAAGCCCACACTCCACACTTCTGTGGGGGTGACTTGTCCCAGGTCATGTGGCAGTGAATGCAGACTGGCACCTTGCTGGCTGGGTGACAGGTCTGGCCTGACCACATTCAGCCATTTTTTATTATGCCCAGTCATACTGTAAGGTGGTCCAGGCATCCTTGGCATTCAGTGGGGTGTCCTAAGTGAAATGTCAAGGACAGTGCCCAGTGGGCACTGGATCTGAGGCCAAATGTTTTGAAAACACCCCTGACTTACAAAAAAATTATCCATTTCCTTTTTAAATGTTTTAACAAGATGCATTTTTTTTGACGCTGATAATGCTTAAGAAAACCCAATAAATGGCATCCTTCTCTTCCCACCAGAATTAGACAAGTGGAGATCAGAGTACCAGCCTTAGTATGAATACATAGGAGAACATGGTTTAGGTGTAAGAGCCACGTGGCCCTGTCAAGATGAAATCCCTGCATTGCACTTCCTCCCCTCAACTGCAGACCTGCCTCTGTGGGCAGAGCCCACCCACCATAAGCAGGAGAGACCTCCCTGCAGGCAAAGGGAACCCAGGGAGCAGGGGCCTGAGCTGAGCATGCTCAGTGCCTTCTCCCAAACCACCAATCAAAGGGGTTCCTCCTCTTCGCAAAAGGATCAGAGGCTGAGCAAGCACAGAGCTAGGTCCTGAGGGTTGTTCCAACAGAAACGCCTCTACCTGGAACCCCAAGTGGTGGTAAATGATAGCTCCTCCCCCCCACCCAAACAATAAAGGTAAAGAGAGAAAATCGTTTCTAATCCCCTCTATCCAGACCTTCTGTTTTGCAAGTTCCCTTGCCCACTCTGCACATTTCACATGACTGCAGTCACGGGGCACATCCATGCCACTTCGGTGCCAGCTATCATGGGGGTCACCAGGGCTGCTCAGAATCATCACAGCCACGTCCATTGGCTGGGATAGTTTCCATGGGGTGGGAGCCCACCATTGAAGCACCCTCCCCTCCTCAGTGATGGGCCGGGGGCTGCTTCCAGAAGGAACATTACAAATAGCTCATGGTAAATACCGAGCTTTTAGCCTGGCCTTGGATGTTCTTCCACGGGTGTGCTAGGCATCCAGACTCCCACAAGTCCCAGCATGACTTTGGTTGGGAAATATCCAAAGGACTCAAGGAAATCCCATCCCCTTAAAGTTCCAGGGACAGATGTGGCTTTTCCAGATGTGCACTCATCTGGGGTCTTAGCAAACAGTGGTCATTAGTGAGAAGGGGCTAGAGCCCCACTAGGCAGAAAATGGTTGAGCTTTAGCACCTATGCACGCCCCACTGTAGTTCAAGAGCCACTCTGGAATCTTCTCATTTGTTAGATATCACTTCACACATCTACAACCTGCTGTGAGGTGCTGGGACCCTGGGGTTGGCAGCTCAGAAGCCCAGAGGTGGACAGAGCAAGGCACACCCAGTATATATGGAACATAGGTGCCTGACACCCACCCTACACACCAGGCTCAGAAGCAAGCCTGACACAGCTCAAGAGCTAACAGTCCACTGTGTTGGCTGCTTGGAAGCTGCATTAAGAACAATTCTGAGGCTACTCAGGAACAAAGCAGGACCCAGGTTTTCAGAGGTGCGCCCAGTTCCAGAGAAAGGCCAAGATGCCAAGGGCCCTGAGCCTTCTGCACTCCTCTCTGTCCCTTACCTCCACCCAGTCCACCACCAGGTCCTGCTAATTCCACCTCCTAACATCACTCAGATTTGCTGCTTCTCTACACCACTGTGGATTCCCCATGCCCACCCCTCCACCCTCATCTCCATCACCCACCCCCAACCCTGGGCCAGCTGAGGCTTGAGGGAAGGATAGCACCCTCTTTCTTTCTATGTTCAGTCTCAGACTCCTGTGTGAGTCTGGTGAAAGGAAAGGCCAGAATGGAGCAAAGTCACTCTCCTAAACTCACCAAAGACACGAGTCTCTCCTCCTCCCTCGGGGAGGGTCAGGGAGGAGCAAGGGGACAGAAGAACACGGTTACTTTCCCTGCAGTAGACACTTCCTCCTGGAAACATGAAGACAGGGGGCTAGGGTTCTCCCTGACATGTTTCCCACCTCAAGGACCTCACACATGTTGTTCCCACAGCCTCCAATGTGCTTCCGCCCTGACCCTTTACCTACCTAATCCCCCTCATCCTGAATGCCCAGCTCAGGCATCTCTTGCTCAGAGGAGCCTTCCCTGCTTCCTTGTAAGGTGTTCTCAGAGCTCACTCTTCTTCAGATCACTCATCACAATTCCAGTTAGGCACATAATTGAGAAACTGTTGTTAATGTCTGGATCCCCATTATAGGGGAAGTGCCCTGAGGGGAAGGTCCTTATCTGGCTGCTTCTCCACGGTATCCCCAGGCTCTTGGCTGTAGGAAGCACTCATTCGATATTACTGAACGATGGAGAATGAAGTACCACCATCCACCTATGCCAGCGAGGACTGGCCACGTCGCACTGCAGCAACAAACAACTCCAGGATTTCAGGGGCTTAAAATAATAAAGATCTTGGGCTTCCCTGGTGGTGCAGTGGTTGAGAGTCCGCCTGCCGGTGCAGGGGACGCGGGTTCGTGCCCCGGTCAGGGAGGATCCCACCTGCCGCGAGCGGCAGGGCCCGTGAGCCATGGCCGCTGGGCCTGCGTGTCCGGAGCCTGTGCTCTGCAACGGGAGGGGCCACAACAGTGAGAGGCCCGCGTACCTCAAAAAAAATAAAAAATAACAAAGATCTAACTCTTGCTTATGCCATGGGTTCATCACAGACCATCTCCGTCATTGACCTCTCCCTCTAAGACTCAGGTTGGCAGAGCAGCCGCCATTGGAGCATTGCTGGTCTCTGTGGCAGAGGAAAAGAGAGCTTGGTGACTATCACACTGGCTTGTAAAGCTTCTTCCTGGAATCACACATTCCACATCCACTCACCTTCACTGGTCAAAGTGAGTCAAGCATTCACCTCTACCCTCTGGGCTGGACAAATACAATCCTATCCTGTGCCCAAGAGAACTGGAAACATTGGATGGGCAACACCTAATGACTGCCACGCCATCCGCTCAGTGCCTGATGCCGCCCTGGGCTTGGCCTTATGCTGGTACTGGGCGGAGACATGAATCCCAGACACTGAGCTATCCAATATGAAGTGCGCATGTGACTGTCAAGCACTTGAATTGTGATTAGCCCAGATTTAGATGTGCACCAAGTGTAAAGTACACTCCCAGTTTCAAAGACCTGCGTGCTGGAAAGAATTTAAAATGTCTCATGAATAATTTTTAATTTTGATTATGTATTGAAATGATGCCATTTGGGTTAAAGATTATCAAACTTAATTTCACCTCTTTCTTTTTACCTTTTTTAATGTGACTACTAGAAAATTTTTAATTACATATGTGGCTGGCATTTGTGTCTCACATTATATTTCTATTGGCCAGCACTGCTCTAGAACCTCTGATTCTAGATATGGCCACAAGCAGGACTGAGCCTGCACATGAAGTCAAGTGGCCCAGCCATGGGAGGGAAGGGAGCTGAGGAGGAAGGAGGGAGCCAGCAGGTGGGGTGGTCCAGCCACAACTTTCGCTTCTTTATGAAACCTCACCAGCACTCCCTGATGATGAAGCCACTGCTCCACCCCTGGGCAGGGACCTCATTTCCTGGTCTGTCTGGGGCCCCCTTGCTGTTTAACACAGGCAAGCCATGGGGTGTGGGACGGAGCATCGCTGCCACAGTCTGATGCCCAAGGAGCTGCAGCCAAGAAGGCGATCTCGCCTGCAGAGAAGTGTTAATAAATATTTACCAAGCCCTTTGACAGTGATGAGGGAGAATACAAATCAGCCCCAGCAGGCGCTGAAATGGGCCTCCCAGGGCTGGCAGCCAGAGGTGCTGGCCACACAGGGTGAAGCAGCCCACTGACCTTCGCCTGTCTGCACCTACCCTGGAGTGGCCCGGCCAGCCCTGTTTACAGAAGCTGTGAAATAGGACAATCTCTCACTATTGATTTTGTGCCTCTCCCTCTGACCGCCTCCCTGGATAACTCACATAGTATGGATTTTTCTATAAACCCCCAAATTAATACATGCAGCAGGAGGGAATATACTACTGTTGAATGTGGCAAAACCTCCTGGCCACACTGGGCTGGGGATTGGAGGACACGTGGCCTATGGCTGCTACTCCTAGGTCTGGGTCCATAGCCTGACCTCTGCTTTGCAGGAGTCAGCAGGCTAGGGGCATGGAGGCTGACCTGCTGGCCTACCCACCCACCCACCAGGGACTCTTAGTGTTCTCTGTGTTTGAATGAGGTTGTGCATGCAAGTGTGTCATCTCAAGACCCTACAATTATTAAACAGAGGAATAGCAATGAAAGAGCAGGGTCTTTGCATTCATTGAACTTTGGTTTACTCTCAGCTCCACCACCAACCCGCTGTGTGACTTTGGAAAGTTACTTAACCTCTCTGTGCCTCTACTTCCTAATCAGTAAAGTGGGAATAATATGATATTAACATTACAGAGTTGTGAGGATTAGTTACTCATCCAATAAATGCAAAACAATAGAATTTCCACTTGGATAAAAGGTATAAAAGAAATAAGCAGGGTGCTTATCTAAAGAGTAACTTGGGAAGGTCACTTGAGGTATGGTTGTCAGGGAGGGTCTCTCTGAAGTGATGACATTTGAGATTAGACCTGAAGGGTGAGAAGGAGCCATGCAAAAAACTGGAGAAGAACATTTCAGGCAGAGGGAACACAAGCGCGGAGGTCCAGAGGAGGGAAATAATAAAGGAGATATGGTCAGTGCACAGCACATTTCTCCGCAGGTAGCAGGAGCACAGGAATGTGAAGTTCCCTCCTTGCTTCAAGGGAAGGGACCTTTGTTAGGGTGGTGGGGGACAGTGAAGAGGGTCCAGCCCTGTTGCCCTCCAGCTCCCCTCTTCTGAGTTCAACCCTTTCTCCTGGTTAAGGGAGCGGAGAGCCAAGTCGCTGTCCTAGGTGCTGAAGAGGAAGCAGGTGGCTGGTGAAATGAGGTGTAGGAGAGAGGCAGTCAGGGTGTGTGTCCAGCCAGATGAGAGCTCCAAGGGCCAACGACTGAGAGGTGATCAGACACATTAATGAAAGATGAATAAAGCCCCCCAGCTAAAGTCAAGTAAACCTTTCCTGCAGAGGCGTCTAATCCAATTGTCTTTAATAAAATTTTAATTGGGTTTGGGAGTCTCCTCAGGGCCTGGCCAAGCCAGTAGGCTGCATAGCTGCTCCCCAGTTTCTCCCCATTCAAGGTCTCTCCTCTGCTTCCATGAGTGAATTTGACTTGACACTTCAGGGGATACAGAGACCGAAGGTGAATTAGGGCCAAAATAACTCTCATGGCTGGGGCGGTCATGGGTGTGTGCTTGGGTTTACATGGGCATGTGTGTGTGCCTCTGGGTACATGTGTGTGCCACTGAGCATGAAGTGGTTAAAGATTCCAGCTCTGGAGTCAGGCTGTCTGGGTTCCAATCTCAGCTCTCTACAACTTACTCAACCTCTTAGCTCTCAGTTTGGGCATCTCCAAACTGGAGATGATAACAATAGCGCAAGCCTCAAACTACTGTTGTGAGGACCCGATGAGATAATCCACGCGCAGTGCTCAGTGAGCACCTGTTCTCTGGCCTGCACTGCTGACCCTGCCCCAGGCTTGTCCTTGGGTCTCAGTTTTCCCATCAAGTACTTCTGTGCCTTCTCTGCTGGGTCTGAGCCATCCTGCTTGATCACACCCCTTAAACCTGCAGAGTCCATGTCTGTATCCTTGCTGGGGGCCAGATCCTGCCCCCAGTTCCTCACTACTATCATGAGACAAGCCATGTCTTCACCTTCCCCCTTCCCGGACCAGGGGCCATGACTGTATCAGGTCCTGTCACTGATACAACCTCCTCCATCAGACTGGTCCCCGTAGCCCCAGCACCTGGCTTTGTGCTTCCTGGTTCCTGGGCCAGTATAGGCTTCTTTCTCTTATAGGGTGGCAGGATCCCAAGGCCCTGAAATGCCAGCCTTTGACTCTACCTTCTCCGTCCTGTGGGAGGGGTGTCCCAAGTGTCCCATGCCCAAAATGTTCCCATTAATATCTCATACACTTATGAGTGTGTGTGTGTGAGAGAGAGACAGAGACACAGACAGAGACACAGACAGAGAGTATATGGACGGGGGTCCATGTGTGCATGTGTGGGAATGTTAAGGGGTGAGTGGAAGTATGTTTTGGAGGTGAATCTAGTGGCAGATACAGAGGAGGAAGGAGGCAAGGACTACACAGTTTAGGCTGGATGGGGTGGCCCAGGACAGGGAGCTGGGACACAGAGAAGGGCCCAGCCCTGCTGCAGAGGAGGTGATGCCTGAGCCAATGCATGAGGCACATATAGAAGCAGGTGAAGGGCTGCAGGGGTGGGAACATGGTGCGCAAACGTGTGGAGGGAGAGATCACTGTGCAAAGCCACCATGAACAATGTGGTTTTGCTGGAGCTGAAGACAGGTGAGTGGGGGTCAACAGCATTTGAGGGGGGGCCGCTAAAGTCACAGGGAGGGATGAGAGGAAGAGCTGAGCAGAGCCCTGAAGACAAGAGGAGTGTTGAGAAGGAGGGGCCTCCCCTCACCCATGGGGGCGGGATGGGGAGGGTGAGCTTGGGGAGGGGGTTCCGGGGTGGGACAGACACAGGCAGATGAACTGATGCTCACCCAACAGTTAACTAGTCCAGCAGACCGAGAGCTGGACTGAATGGAGTGAGGGGCAGGTGCAGGGCAGGGTCCACGGAACATAGTGAGGAGACTGGGGAATCGGAATTGACCTCTGCAGCCCCAAGGAGATCTGGGAGCACGAATCGGCAGGGTGCCATGGGCCGTGGCATGTGGTCTAATCCAGGTGGCAGAGCTTCTGGGTGAAAGGGGTGGAAAAGAAGAGGGGAGGAATCCATGCAAGGCTGGACCCTACCAAGCAGGTGGGACACTGGAAAGGGGTAAAGGCACAGGTAGGCGGGGCAGGTGGCTCCCTACCTGGTCTCAGGCTGAGCAGAAAAAAAGAGGGGCCAGAGAGGGATGGGGGAAAGGGGAAATGAGGAGGAAGCAGAATTCAGAGCCAACATGTAGAAGGCCTACTAAGTGCCGAGCACAGGGCTAAGCACTTGACATGCATCAACACACAGTGCTCGCAGCAGCCCTGCAAGGTAGGATCAGTAAACCCATGTTAGAGGAGAGGAAACGGAGGCTCAGAGGGATTCTGTGGCTTTCCTGGAATCACACAACTAATTACTTCCACCAGTAACTTAAAAGGACACTGAGGGCTTCCCTGGTGGCGCAGTGGTTGAGAGTCTGCCTGCCCATGCAGGGGACACGGGTTCGTGCCCCAGTCCAGGAGGATCCCACATGCTGCGGAGCGGCTGGGCCTGTGAGCCATGGCTGCTGAGCTGCGCGTCCAGAGCCTGGGCTCCGCAGCGGGAGAGGCCACAACAGTGAGAGGTCCGCGTACCACAAAAAAAAAAAAAAAAAAAAAAAAAAGGACACTGAAAGGATGAGAGGTTGGAGAGAGAGAGAGAGAGAGCAGTTAAGATTGCAAAGCAGTTAAGATTGCAAAGCTGCATATGACTTAAGCAACAAGAAGGTGTAAGGTATGGCACCTATGACAGAGAGGCCATGGTACTGGACAGCCTGTCCACATGGCTGCTGAGACCCCCAGGATGGTGGCAGTTGAAAACAGTCAAGTATTTTACCAGCAAAATGGGTTTATTTGGATGTAGCAGAGAACTGCAATTAGGGACAAGCATGCTATAGCAAAAACTACAGGCAAGTTCAGCAAACAAAGGAGAGGAACACTACATTATAGACAAAACAAGAATGTTGGGATGGGTGTTTGAACGAAAGTCCATTGGAGGAAGTGAGAATTCAGGATGGTGATGGCTTCCCATTGTCTGACTTGCAATGGTTCCCATTGGCTGGGCTTGTTGCTGGGTAAGGAGAAATCTTTCTTCCTCCTGCTGGGGTGGTAAAGTAGAGACACTTCCTGCTGGGAATGCAAGGTAGATCTCTTCCTGTTGGGGTCTCGGACTGGAGTGGTAGTGCATGGAGCTCCCCCTTCTGGCCTCCTGGCTCCATTTTGAATGAGGTTTCCTTTATTCAGTTTCACATGACAGGACTTGGGGTGAATCATATGCCAAAGTCATCATGAGATCTTCCTCCCATCCTTCTTCTCTTCTCTTCTTCCCTCCCTCCTTTCCTCTTTCCTTCCTTCCTTCCTTCCTTCCTTTCATTCATTCTTTCTTTCAATAACTCAATATTTCTTGAGCACTGGGGTTCTAGCTATGAACTAGATAAATTGGCCACTCCCCTTGAAGGAATTACATTTTGGTGGGGGAGAGACAATTTTAAAAAGCAAATAAGTAAAACAATTCCAGTTAGTGATAACTCCATAAAGAAAATAAGAAAGTGATTGAACTGAGTGCCCAGGAAAAGTCATCCTACACAGAAACCCAGGGATGAGAAAGAGCCAGCCATGTAGGGATCTGGGGGGGAGAGCATTCCAGGCAGAAGACACAGGCAGGAGAGCATCCCTGAGTGGGGGACAGCCAGTGGATTAGAGTGGCAGAAGAAGGCTTGGTGCGGTGGGAGGGCTGTGTGAGGGGGAACAGGAAGGAGAGGACTTGAAATGTTGCTGGGGCTTGAGCTTGAAGGGCCTAGAAGGGGTTGGAATCTATTCTAGTTACAATGAGAATCTACTGGAGGCTTTTAATCAGGGGGAAAATACACCTTGATTCACATTTTAAGAAATCTACTTCAACTGCTCTGTAGACAATGGACTGTAGGGGCAAGAAGAGGAAGCAAAGTGGGAAGTAGGAAGATTCTGGTGGAGCCCAGAAGAGAGGGATGCTGGTGGCCTGGACAGGGGACAGGGAGGAGGGAGAAGATGACATCAAATTTGGGAGATATGAGAACAAAGAGGGGTCACCAAGAAGCTGGCAGTTCCAATAGCTCCCTGTGTGCTGTGTGTTTATATCCATCATTTATTTCTTCATATTTATATTTATATTTAGTGAACACCTACCATGAACCAGATGCTGTCCTGGATGCTGGGAAACAGCAGCAAACCAAAGAGACAAAATTCCCTGTTCTCAGGGAGCATCCATTCTAGAGGGAGTGAGTGAGACAATCGGCACCTACCGATACAGACTGTCAGGTGGCAGCAGGTGCTGGGAGGAAAACAAACAGGGAGGCAGGATGGGGCGTTTATCATTTTAGATCGGGGGCTGGGAAAGGCCTCACAGAGATGGTGATGTGGGGTGAAGACCTGCCTCAGCCGAAGCAGATCTGGGGAAGGGCATTCCAGGCAGAGGGAACGGCAAGTGCAAATGCCCTGAGATGGGTGTGAACTTGACATGGTTGAAGAACAGTGAGGAGGCCAGTAGGGCTGGAACAGCGTAGGAGGAGAGAAAGGCAGTGAAGTAGGAGAGGTGATGGTATCTCGTGGAATCCCCTCTGTGACACTCAAGGCACTTAACATGAGCCTTACTTCACAGATGGGGCATGGGAGGCGTGGAAGGACAAAGCGCTTGGCCCGTGGTCAGTGTGCAGCATGCCTCAGTGTCAGGATTTAAACCTGGGCTGGTTCCACAGCCAGCACACTTAATGAGTATATGCCCCCGCCATCGCTGGCTGGCATAAACAGAGAGGGCAAGATAGGGGATTGTGGTGTGGTCACTCAGCATCACAGAATGTCAGCCAACTGTTATTATTCTAGTATTAGCCCCATTTTATAGATGAGGAGATAGAGGCAGAGAGCGTTTAAATCAGTTGTCTGAGGCCATGATGTTAGGGAAGTGTGGAGCTGGCCTTCAAACCAGATCTGTCTGACCCTAGGGCCCACACTCACACCAGCTGCTATAGCTGTGGATCCCTAAGCTTGGACAAGGATGGCACTCAGCCCAGGAAGAGGGGCCCATTGGAACAAAATGAAGCACAGGGCTTCATTGGTGGCGCAGTGGTTGAGAGTCTGCCTGCCGATGCAGGGGACGCGGGTTCGTGCCCCAGTCCAGGAGGATCCCACATGCCGCGGAGTGGCTGGGCCCGTGAGCCATGGCCGCTGAGCCTGCGCGTCCAGAGCCTGTGCTCCGCAACGGGAGAGGCCACAACAGTGAGAGGCCCGCGTACCGCAAAAAAAAAAAATTTGAAGCACAGACTCCACCCATCAGGCCATCCGGCCATCCATCCTTCTATCTGCCACCATGATTGCTGACTCTGTACTTGGAACCTGCTCCCAGGCCACAAGTGAAGGGCCTCCCTTCAGCTCAGGGGCCGGCATCAGGGCTGATCCCTAGGGTCACCTCCCTGCCGTACTCCACCCACCAGCTGCCCATCAGCATGACACATCCTGGAACTTCTTGTCATTTCCCATCCAAGATTCCATTCTGAGGTGTGATTGCTGAGGTAATAGACAGATAACGGATCTGTCCAAGCCCCGCCTGGTGCAGATCCGCCATTAGCCACAGAGCTTGATGGACAGTAATGGATTTCATACTGATGCCAGAGCCTGCGGCAGATAATTCCATGATAACGGTTTATCGGCACTGACGGGAGGTAATGGGTAATCACCAGGCAGAAAGCAAACCCGTCAGGGAGCCCTGGTTTCTGCCCAGTCTGGCCCTGCTTTTGTTGTACCAACTGCCACCTTTCCGGCTCATGGGCCACCTCCCCTCTGTGTCCTGAAGGACAGCAGAGCCCTGATCAACTGGATGTGTGTGCATCTAGGCCCAGTGGGCATCCCAGAAGATCAGCTCAGTGGTTTGTGACCACCTACAGGGGTGGGATAGGGAGGGTGGGAGGGAGGGAGACGCAAGAAGGAAGAGATATGGGAACATATGTATAACTGATTCACTTTGTTATAAAGCAGAAACTAACACACCATTGTAAAGCAATTATATTCCAATAAAGATGTTAAAAAAAAAAAAAAAAAGGAGCTCATTCAGGGCCAGCTTGGGGCTCCCCTCCTCTCTCCTCACTCACCACCACTGCTGCCTGGGACTGTTTTCAGATGTGATTCTCATGGATGACATCCTTCCAACAAGCCCCAGCCACCTTCCTGCCCTCTGGGACTTGAAGCAAACTCAGGAGGAGAAAAATTGGGGGTTTCAAGGACAAAGCACCCCAGTGTGTCCCCCAGGTTCCAGTCCTCCTGTCACACAGAGCCCGGGTCCTAGTTCAGGATATCAAAAGGGGGACCAAGTCTGAGCCAGACTCTGGCTACTGTTTGCATCCCCTGCGGAGTTAACCAACCTCTCTGCAACCTGGAAACTACCCCCCCTGGCCTCTGGGGGACCAGGAGTGGCAACAGCTCCCTGCCACCACCTCGATGGCCCCCAGGCCCCATCCACACCTTTGCAAACACCTGAGAGTGCCACCTGATTCTCGCCAGAACTGCCCTGATAGTGTCTGTCTTTTCCAAATCTGTAGAAGAAAATAATGAAACGAATGGGTACAATTTCTCCTACTTTAGCGTTTTCTGCCTTTTAATTATTTTTTAAACATCCAGGTCCTCCTTATCTCCCTGTGACTCCTGAAAGAAAGAAACAAATGAATGAGGAGTAAATGATCATTAATGAGAAAACTCACAGCAGGCTCTTCATGCCCTGGTCCACCTGGGTTTCCTTGTTTCCTTGGCATGACTAGGATTTTCCAGTGTCTTCTGGAGAATTGCAGCTTATTATATTTAACATTTCTAAGCTACTATAATGAAAAGTGCCTGAATTATGACTCGGTGCAAAATCCCAGTTCCCCTGACAGAATTTCAGTCATTGGAATCTGAGCCGTGTCTGTGGATTCCCAACACCCTCCCCGCAAAGGACCACCAGGTCTGGGATCTCTGATCTGGGCACAGGGAGGCAGGAGAGCTCCAGCCACTGGCTGTAAACACAGGCCACAGAGAAGAGGGTGCCCGGGAGTTAAAGAGGGTCCCTTCTAAAGACCAAAAGAGGAGCCTGGGGGAGGCCAAGGCTTCATTCATTCATTCATTTGTTCATTCATTCATTCATTCAACACATTTATATAGCCCAAAGGGGGGCCCTGAGAAGATGGACCAAGTGCAAGGCGAGCCTTAGATGTAGGAACAGGCAGCAGCGGTGGTGAGTGAGGAGAGAGGAGGGGAGCGCCAAGCTGGCCCTGAATGAGCTCCTTCTTTTTTTTTTTTTAACATCTTTATTGGAGTATAATTGCTTTACAATGGTATGTTAGTTTCTGCTTTATAACAAAGTGAATCAGTTATACATATACATATATCCCATATCTCTTCCCTCTTGTGTCTCCCTCCCTCCCACCCTCCCTAACCCACCCCTCTAGGTGGTCACAAACCACCAAGCTAATCTCCCTGTGCTATGCGGTTGCTTCCCACTAGCTATCTATTTTACATTTGATAGTGTGTATATGTCCATGCCGCTCTCTCACTTTGTCACAGCTTACCCTTCCCCCTCCCCATGTCCTCAAGTCCATTCTCTAGTAGGGCTGTGTCTTTATTCCCATCTTACCCCTAGGTTCTTCATGACCTTTTTTTTTTTTTCTTAGATTCCATATATATGTGTTAGCATACGGTATTTGTTTTTCTCTTTCTGACTTACTTCACTCTGTATGACAGACTCTAGGTCCATCCACCTCACTACAAATATCTCAATTTCCTTTCTTTTTATGGCTGAATAATATTCCATTGTGTATTTGTGCCACATCTTTATCCATTCATCTGTCAATGGACACTTAGGTTGCTTCCATGTCCTGGCTATTGTAAATAGTGCTGCAATGAACATTTTGGTACATGACTCTTTGAATTATGGTTTTCTCAGGGTATATGCCCAGTAGTGGGATTGCTGGGTCGTATGGTAGTTCTATTTTTAGTTTTGTAAGGAACCTCCATACTGTTCTCCATAGTGGCTGTATCAATTTACATTCCCACCAACAGTGCAAGAGGGTTCCCTTTTCTCCACACCCTCTCCAGCATTTATTGTTTCTAGATTTTTTGATGATGGCCATTCTGACCAGTGTGAGATGATATGTCATTGTAGTTTTGATTTACATTTCTCTAATGATTAATGATGTTGAACATTCTTTCATGTGTTTGTTGGCAATCTATATATCTTCTTTGGAGAAATGTCTATTTAGGTCTTCTGCCCATTTTGGGATTGGGTTGTTTGTTTTTTTGTTACTGAGCTGCATGAGCTACTTGTAAATTTTGGAGATTAATCCTTTGTCAGTTGCTTCATTTGCAAATATTTTCTCCCATTTTGAGGGTTGTCTTTTGGTCTTGTTTATGGTTTCCTTTGCTGTGCAAAAGCTTTTGAGTTTCATTAGGTCCCATGTGTTTATTTTTGTTTTTATTTCCATTTCTCTAGGAGGTGGGTCAGAAAGGATCTTGCTGTGATTTATGTCATAGAGGGTTCTGCCTTCTTAACATGCGAACTGATCACACAGCCTGCCTGAAGCCCGAGGGCTTCCCGCTGTTCTGTGATCCAAGACTGAAATGGATGCCCTGCCTCCTGCCCCAGCCTCCTTTTGGCCTGACGCCCCTCCCCATCCCTAGACGCAGGGGCCTTCTTGCACTTCTTGCACTGTCCTCCTCGGTGCTCAGTGTTCCCTCTGCTTGGAAATCACACACACACACACACACACACACTCAAACTCATTGCCCCTCACCTGGTGGACGCCCCCTCACCCTTCAAATGTCAGCCCAGATGCCATTTCCTTAGGAGTCTCCAGACCGCTCTGGGCCCTTCAGCCCGCCAACCACATCAGGGCCTCACCCTTTTCTCTCTGAGCACATCCCATAGCCTAGGATAAAATATTCTTCTGTGTGATTATTTGACCAATATCTGCTGCCCACCTCCAGACTAAAACTCCAGGCAGTAGAGCCTTCACCTCTTCTGTGCCCAGAACAGCGGCCGACAAACAGTAGGTGCTCGGTCATGGCTCTATGGGAGCGTGAATAAGTGAATAAATGGAGGGAGAGGTGCGCACAGGCACGGGCAAAGGTGAAGCCGGGAGGCATGTGAAGGGGCCTTAGGTGGTTCCCTGCAGCTGGAGCCCCAGAAGAAGTGGGGAGAAGCAGGAGGTTCCGGTCTGTCCTTTTTGCGGGGAGCGACAGAGTGAATTCTCTCCACCCCATAGCTGCCCTTGAGCTCTCGAGGGCTCAGCATGGTGGGGAGAAGGGCTGGGGTGGACAGACAGATGGGGACTAGCCCAGCTGCCTCAGAGTGGCCAGCAGCTGAGCCAGGAGACGCTACCACCCCAACCCATATTTCCCCACCCCCCGCCGGCTGAGCACCAGGGCTAATTAAACTGGATTTGCTCGGCCAGACCCTCGAGGGGCTCGGCTCCAAGCACTCCAGATGGGCTTTATTTGTCAATTTGAAAACTAATCTCTGACTATTTAAACAGCAGCTTATCCAGGCCCAGACCAGGATTAGCATTTGGCACCTTGGCTGAAGAGGGTGGGCGGCACTCCCTAGGTGCGAGAGAAGGATTTGAGGGTGAATTTCCATCCAGAAAGAGGAAGAGGCCAGAGCACCCATAACCCCCCAGCCCCCAACCCCAAGCTGGCCAGTAACTTGCTCTGCAGGACTTTAGCCTGAGGGCAAGAAGAGCCCTGGAAAAGTTACCACAGGGGGATGACAATGACCTGACAGAGCTGAGTTTCCCAAGACCAGCATCAGCATTGACCTCTCCACTCCCACCATACCCACAGGGTTGCAGCCCTTATTTGCAGGTTTCTCCTCTGACCCACCATGCTGCCCCGTGGGTCTGTCCAGACCTCTGCCAAGGCTCACATGCCATCCCAGGACAGAGCTGCCATGCAGGCTGGAGGCCTACAGTGTCAGCCTGGAAGGCAGGCAAAAAGGGGGAGAAAAAAGGCCGAGGGTGTTAGGGAGATGGGCTCAGACGGCCAAGAAATTCTATGCTGGTGGCCACTCTTGGAGGTCTGAGGCCAAGGAGCAGTTTGCTGGTTGCAGTTTGTTCTGAAGTGAGGTGATCACAGGAAAAAGAGAAGCACGTAGAGGAAGGTGGAGAGGCACGTGGGAGCCAGTTAAACACCAGGGCTTTGGAGATGGACCGCTTGCTCCCTGTGATAGATTTAGATGGCAGTCAATTCTCTGACGTGCCTCCATTGGGGTGTTTGTAAGTTCCTCCCCTTGTATCTGGGTGAGCTCTGTGATGGATCTGATCAATAGAACACATAGGAAGTTTCCAGGCCAGGGCTTTGGCAGGTTTCACTTCCTCCCTCCTGGAACAATTGCTCTTGGAGTCCTGAGCTGCCTCGTAAGAAGTCTAACTGCCCATCTTGGAAAGAACACACAAGGAGGCCCTGAGACTATAGAGGCAGGCAAGGGGTCCAGCTGGGCCCACTAAGGCACCAGGCACGTGAGAGAAGCCATCGTGGACCCTCCGGACCAGTCCAGCAATCAGCTCAGTACCACTGAGGGACCCCAGTCAGTGCCACGTGGAGCAGAACCATCCAGCCAAGCCCTGCCTGAATGCCTCACCCACAAAATGGTGAGATGTAATAAAACAGTGATTGTTTCAAGCCACTAACTGCGAGAGGCTTTTACCCAGAAGTAAGTAACCTGAACTGTCCTGTAAGTTTTGGGACCTAAGGTAAGTAACAAACATCTATAAGGTGAGGATAATAAAATGACTGCTTCACAGGTGTGTGAAAATAGTTAAAGTCATGATAAAGGTAAAGCAGGTAACATGGTGTCTGACCCAGCATTAGTATCTGGCAAATTGCACCTATTATTAATTTTAGTATCGTTATTCTTATTAAAGTACGCAGGGACAGAGCTGCCAGCAGGAACAGACAGTAAGTTTGGATTCACTTGGCCATCTCGATCTAGTGGTGCCATTTGCACAGCAGGTAAAGAGCACAGGTTCCAGAAGCAAACTGCCTGGGTTTGTATCTCAGCCTTACTACCTCTCAGCTGTGTGACCATTATCAAGTTCTTAACCTTTCGGGGCTTCAGTTTCTTCATTGGTAAATAGGGATAATTCTCCTGCTGAAGAATCTGATGGTTGTACTGCCCCAAGCTGACATTCCAAGAGACTGTCCAGGTAATACGGACCTCCTGGGGCCTCGGGGTGCAGAATCTGAAAGGTACAGTTTTTACCTTTTGAACAAGCCAAGATGAGGGTTTAGAGACCTCTCTGAGCTCCTAAAAGATGGCAGCAGCTAACCCCAGTTGTGATACCTTAGGAAATCTTTTTATAATGACCTTGATCTGTATCATGGGCAGTGAGCAGAGAATGCACATTCACCAAGAAACTGTCGTGGACACTGTGGTGTGCTGCCCAGATTCCACTATCAAAAACAAGACACTCATTCCCCCACTGCCTGGAGTGTTGGCAACTGACGGCTCACAGCTGAGTCCCTCTCCAGGAATTGGCCTCAAAGCCCTCTCCTTGGAGGCAGCCCACATCCAATGAGACACAAAAGTCCAGCCTCTGTGCCATAGATAGGACTACTCTGCAGGATAGGATAACCAATATGTCCCATTTTGCCTGGGATTTTCCAGTTTTAGCATTGAGAATCCTGCATCCTGGGAACCCTCTAGATCCCAAGCAAACTGGGTCAGTTGGTCACAGTACTGTAGGTCCATTCCAGCTCCAGGGCTCCCCCATGAGCTAAGGCCCTGTTGCAACTGCATCACCATTCAACCCCTTCCTCTGCCTAAACCAGCATCCTTCTCTCCCTCACTCCTCCCAAAAAACTTCCTGCTCACAACACCCCATCTCAGAGTGTGCCTCCCAGGGAGCCCGAGCTCAGCAAGCACCTCCCCTGTGCCAGGCTGCAGGCTGATACATGCCTTGCCCTGTTCAGTCCTCATCAACAGCCCTGGAGGTGGGCATTGCTGTCCCCTGAGAAAACCAAGGTTCATGGATGCTAAGTAACTTGTCCAAGTTCGCACAGCAAGTCCCAACTCTTTGCCACTGTCACCCAGTAGTCCCCTTGCCTTTGCTATCTAATTGCATTTCTCTCTACATTTCTCTAATGTGCCTTATCTGTTTTGAAAATAAACCCAACTACTTAATTCCTCTCTTTTGACCACCTTGGCCAAGATGCAATAAAAACCAGAATTCGTACCTGGCATGCAGAAGAAAGCGATGTGTCTGCCTGGTGTCACCTGCAGGGGGCAGAGTTGCTGGGGAAGAGCGGCTGCAGACTGGTAGCCGACTCCACCTACTTACAAGGCTCCTGTAACCTCAGACCCTCCCCATTGCCTCCTGAATTGTGTTCCTTTCTTCCTTTCTTTGAAGAGACAAGGATGCTCTCAGCTGTAAATAAAGCTCCCTGCTTTTCAATTTCTCTAAGAGGCAGCTGCCCCCATAACTAGAAACAGTTCGCACTTGTTCACGGGCTGTCCCTGCTGTTGTCCTCACATCATTGTCTAACTCTCACCTCCCCTCAAGATCTAGGGCTGGCTTGCTCTCAGGAGGAGAGAGAAGTACCTCTGCCTCTGTTTCTCTCCTTTTGCCCCTCTCCCTTCTTCTCCCCTTCCCCTCTACTCTTCCCACCTTCCTTTGCTCTCCTCCCCTCCTCCCTGCCCCCTCTTCCAATGTCCCCGTCCCATCCTCCCCTTGCTGACCTCCCCTATCCTCCCATTCCCTCTCTCCTCCTCCCTTCCTCACTCCCCTCTCTCAGCTCATGTCTCTCCTTCCTTCCTGGACCTGTATTATCCAAGGCCATGGCACCCTGGAAATACCTGAGTCTTACAAGTCAAACACACCCAGGGTCAAACATCAGCTTCAGTTTTCTCACCTATAAAGTGGGATAAATGAGACCTACTTCTCATGGTTGTTGTGGAAATCCAATGTGATCATGTAGGACGTAGCACACAGGAGGGGCACCATCTATTTTTATTCCAATCTCCCCAAGGGACATAATACAGATTGGAGTTTCCTCCGAGAGGGAGAAGAAGACAGATGAGGGAGGTGATCCAGAAAGCCCTCCTCGTCTCATTAGCACTCTGCAATTTGCTGAGAAAGAGGCTGCCCCCAAGACTCAGTGCCACCCCTCCCAGCATCCCCCCAACCCTTCTCCTGGGGTTGAGAGTGATGTCTGGCATGGGATCCTCCAGCACAAGCCATCAAGTGCCACTGGCACCATCTGGTCTGCCAACAACCTCACGTGGGATTTATTACCTATTCCCTTCCATTAGCATAAATAATATGGAGCTTGAGTTTCATGATGGTTTACATAATAAATAAAACAGGTCAATTGCCCACAAAACTAGTCTCTGTGAACAGTAACAGATTTAATTAGATTTATTTTATCCTGGGTTTTCTGGAGTGAGTCAGATGTCTCTCGTGCCAGGGATAAACTTCCCCATAAACTTCTGTTTCTGGGAAGGCAGCTCCCCATCCTCCAAAGAGACAAAAGGGAGGAGAGAAGAAAAGGGTGGGGGGAAGGAGGGAGAGGAAGACAGAGGGTGGTCTGTATTATCCTTCACCCTCCACAGGTCATCTGGTCCCTCCCCCTGCCTCCGTGCCTACCCAAACCACCTGTTATGAACTGAATGTTTGTGTCCCCCTAAAATTTATATGTTGAAGCCCTATTCCCCAATGTGACGGTGTTTGAAGATGGGGCCTTTGGGAGGGAATAGGGTTAGACAAGGTCATGAGGGTGGGGCCTTCATGATGGGATTAGTGGCTTTATAAGAAGATGACCTTGCACAGGCAGCAGGGAAAGGCTATGTAAGGACACAGTGAGAGGGTGGCTGCCTACAAACCAGGAAGAGGGCTATCATCAGAAACTGGATCAGCTGGCACCTTGATCTTGAACTTCTTAGTTTCCAGAACTGCAAGAAATGAAAGTCTGTTGTTGAGCCACCCATTCTATGTGTTTGTTATGGCAGCCCCAACAGACTGAGACACTGCCCCAGGTACCTTGGACCACACAAGCCTGAGGGAACCACTTTTCTGCTCAGAACTCTCTACCGGCTTTGTGTTGCCCGAGATCAAGTCCAAGCCCCTTGGCAGGGCCTCGCTCCCCATTGTTTTCCTTTATCTTGGCCTTGTCTCTCACCATCCCTCTTCACAGCCTGTCCCCACATCAACCCACCAGCCACACACATCCACCTGAAGTTACTAAATGCTCTTTCCCTCCCAGGTCTCCACACCTTTGCTTGGGCTGCTTCTTTTATCTGGAACACCCTGCTCCAGGCCCCTCATGTCTTTACCAGTCATCCTTCAAGTCTCAAAGCCCAGCCTTCTCTGCCAAGGCTCATCCCCCTCTGTCCCCACCCCGTCCTCTGGCTTTCAGGGCACCCTGTGACCTGCTGACTCTGACCGTCTGATATTTCTGCACGTGTGGTCCCCACACAGGATGGAAGCTCTCTGAAGGCAGTAATCTTGGGGTTTGCTCTTAATCTCTTGGGCCTAGAACAGTGCCCAGCCCAGAGACTCGCTCTTCACCCAGAGCTCCTAGCCGCTCATGACCTGCAGTGGTTTTCAATCCATGCGCAGCAGACAGATGATTCTCAAGGATTTCTGACCTTCCTTGACCCTCTGCTCTAATAGTTTCTCCACAGCCTGTGAGTGGGTGCTTAAGATAAAATCTGATGAAATATTGAGAGGGTTGGCAAGGTGCCTGCTAGTAATGGACATCTATAGGGGTTTATTTTTTTTACTTATTTATTTTATTTGTTTTTATTTTTGGCTATGTTGGGTCTTCGTTGCTGCACGCGGGCTTTCTCTAGTTGAGGCCAGTGGGGGCTACTCTTCGTCGCAGTGCGCAGGCTTCTCATTACGGTGGCTTCTCTTGTTGTGGAGCATGGGCTCTAGGCGTGCGGGCTTCAGCAGTTGTGGCACGTAGGCCCAGTATTTG